>NC_041221.1:79574056-79575051 GCF_002837175.3 Physeter macrocephalus | reverse complement strand
TTTCTTTCATCAGTGTCTTATAATTTTCTGCATACAGGTCTTTTGTCTCCTTAGGTAGGTTTATTCCTAGATATTTTATTCTTTTTGTTGCAGTGATAAATGGGAGTGTTTTCTTAATTTCACTTTCAGGTTTTTCATTATTAGTGTATAGGAATGCAAGAGATTTCTGTGCATTAATTTTGTATCCTGCAACTTTACCAGATTCATGATTAGCTCTAGTAGTTTTCTGGTAGCATCTTTAGGATTCTCTATGTATAGTATCATGTCATCTACAAACAGTGACTGCTTTACTTCTTTTCTGATTTGGATTCCTTTTATTTCTTTATCTTCTCTGATCGCTGTGGCTAAAACTTCCAAAACTATGTTGAATAAGAGTGGTGAGAGTGGGCAACCTTGTCTTGTTCCTGATCTTAGTGGAAATGGTTTCAGTTTTTCACCATTGAGCACAATGTTGGCTGTGGTAGAATGAGTTTGGTAGTGATCCTCCCTCTGCTATCTTTTGGAAGAGTTTGAGAAGGATAGGTGTTAGCTCTTCTCTAAATGTTAGATAGAATACACCTGGGAAACCATCTGGTCCTGGGCTTTTGTTGGTTGGAAGATTTTTAATCACAGTTTGAATTTCAGTGCTTGTGATTGGTCTGTTCATATTTTCTGTTTCTTCCTGGTTCAATCTCAGAAGGTTGTGCATTTCTAAGAATTTGTCCATTTCTTCCAGGTTGTCCATTTTATTGGCATAGAGTTGCTTGTAGTAATCTCTCGTGATCCTTTGTGTTTCTGCAGTGTCAGTTGTTACTTCTCCTTTTTCATTCTAATTCTATTGATTTGAGTCTTCTCCCTTTTTTTGTTGATGAGTCTTGCTAATGGCTTATCAATTTTGTTTATCTTCTCAAAGAACCAGCTTTTAGTTTTATTGATCTTTGCTATCGTTTCCTTCATTTCTTTTTCATTTATTTCTGCTCTGATCTTTATGATTTCTTTCCTTCTGCTAACTTTGG
>NC_041221.1:79572177-79573325 GCF_002837175.3 Physeter macrocephalus | reverse complement strand
TTTGCATGGAGTATCTTTTTCCATCCCCTCACTTTCAGTCTGTATGTGTCCCTAGGTCTGAAGTGGGTCTCTTGTAGACAGCATATATATGGGTCTTGTTTTTGTTTCCATTCAGCCAGTCTGTGTCTTTTGGTGGGAGCATTTAATCCATTTACATTTAAGGTAATTATCGATATGTATGGTCCTATTACCTTTTACTGAATTGTTTCGGGTTGTTCTTGTAGGTCTTTTCCTTCTCTTGTGTTTCTTGCCTAGAGAAGTTCCTTTAGCATTTGTTGTAAAGCTGGTTTGGTGGTGCTGAACTCTCTCAGTTTTTGCTTGTCTGTAAAGGTTTTAATTTCTCCATCAAATCTGAATGAGATCCTTGCTGGGTAGAGTAATCTTGGTTGTAGGTTTTTCTCCTTCATCACTTTAAATAAGTCCTGCCACTCCCTTCTGGCTTGGAGAGTTTCTGCTGAAAGATCAGCTGTTAACCTTATGGGGATTCCCTTGTGTGTTATTTGTTGTTTTTCCCTTGCTGCTTTTAATATTCTTTGTATTTAATTTTTGATAGTTTGATTAATATGTGTCTTGGCGTGTTTCTCTTTGGATTTATCCTGTATGGGACTCTCTGTGCTTCCTGGACTTGATTAACTATTTCCTTTCCCATATTAGGGAAGTTTCCAACTATAATCTCTTCAAATATTTTCTCAGTCCCTTACTTTTTCTCTTCTTCTTCTGGGACCCCTATAATTCTAATGTTGATGTGTTTAGTGTGTTCCCAGTGGTCTCTGAGACTATCCTCAAGTGTTTTCATTCTTTTTTCTTTCTTCTGCTCTGCAGTAGTTATTCCCACTATTTATCTTCCAGGTCACTTATCCGTTCTTCTGCCTCAGTTATTCTGCTATTTATCCCTTCTAGAGAATTTTTAATTTCATTTATTGTGTTGTTCATCACTGTTTGTTTGCTCTTTAGTTCTTCTAGGTCCTTTTTAAATGTTTCTTTTGTTTTCTCTATTCTATGTCCAAGATTTTGGATCATCTCTACCATCATTATTCTGAATTCTTTTTCAGGTAGACTGCCTATTTCCTCTTCATTTGTTAGGTCTGGTGGGTTTTTACCTTGCTCCTTCATCTGCTGTGTGTTTTTCTGTCTTTTCATTTTGCTTA
>NC_041221.1:79523109-79570638 GCF_002837175.3 Physeter macrocephalus | reverse complement strand
TGCATGGAATATCTTTTTCCATCCCCTCACTTTCAGTCTGTATGTGTCCCTAGGTCTGAAGTGGGTCTCGTGTAGACAGCATATATATGGGTCTTGTTTTTGTATCCATTCAGGCAATCTGTGTCTTTTGGTTGGAGCATTTAATCCATTTATATTTAAGGTGATTATTGATATGTATGTTCCTATTACCATTTCTCAATTGTTTTGGGTTTATTATTGTAGGTCTTTTTCTTCTGTTTTTGTTCCTGCCTAGAGAAGTTCTTTTAACGTTTGTTGTAAAGGTGGTTTGGTGGTGCTGAATTCTCTTAGCTTTTACTTTTCTGTAAAGGTTTTAATTTCTCCGTGAAACCTGAATGGGATCCTTGCTGGGTAGAGTAATCTTGGTTGTAGGTTTTTCTCCTTCATCACTTTAAATATGTCCTTCCACTCCCTTCTGGCTTGCAGAGTTCCTGATGAAAGATCAGCTGTTAACCATATGGGGATTCCCTTGTATTGTTGTTTTTCCCTTGCTGCTTTTAATATTTGTTGTTTGTATTTAATTTTTGATAGTTTGATTAATATGTGTCTTGGCGTGTTTCTCTTTGGATTTATCCTTTATAGGACTCTCTGTGCTTCCTGGACTTGATTAACTATTTCCTTTCCCATGTTAGGAAAGTTTTCAACTATCAAATATTTTCTTAGTCTCTTCCTTTTTCTCTTCTTCTTCTGGGACCTGTATAATTCGAATGTTGTTGTGTTTAATGTTGTCGCAGAGGTCTCTGAGATTGTCCTAAGTTCTTTTCATTCTTTTTTCTTTATTCTTTTCTGCAGTAGTTATTTCCACTATGTTATCTTCCAGGTCACTTATACGTTCTTCTGCCTCAGTTATTCTGCTATTTATCCCTTCTAGAGAATTTTTAATTTCATTTATTGTGGTTTTCATCACTGTTTGTTTGCTCTTTAGTTCTTCTAGGTCCTTTTTAAATGTTTCTTTTGTTTTCTCTATTCTATGTCCAAGATTTTGGATCATCTCTACCATCATTATTCTGAATTCTTTTTCAGGTAGACTGCCTATTTCCTCTGTGTTCCTGTCTTACTAGTTGTATGGCATAGGGTGTCCAGCACTGTAGCTTGCTGCTCATTGAGTGGAGCTGGGTCTTGGCATTGAGATGGAGATCTCTGGGAGATTTTCACCATTTGCTATTACATGGAGCGGGGAGGTTTCTTGTGGACCAGTGTCCTGAGCTTGGCTCTCCCACCTCAGAGGCACAGCCCTGACGCCGGGCTGGAGCACCAAGAGCCTTTATCCCCATGGCTCAGAATAAAAGGGAGAAAAAAAAGAAAGAAAGAAGAAGGTAAAATAAAATAAAGTTATTAAAATTAAAAAAAAATAATTATTAAAAAATATTTTTAAGGAAAAAAAAAACGGACAGACAGAACCCTAAGACAAATGGTAAAACAAAGCTATACAGACAAAATCACACCCAGAAGCATACACATACACACTCACCAAAAGAGAAAAAGGGAAATATATATATATATCTTTGCTCCCGAAGTCCACCTCCTCAATTTGGGATGATTCGTTGTCTATTCATGTATTCCACAGATGCAGGGTACATCAGGTTGATTGTGGAGATTTAATCCTCTGTTCCTGAGGCTGCTGGGAGAAATTTCCCTTTCTCTTCTTTGTTCGCACAGCTCCCGGGGTTCAGCTTTGGATTTGGACCCGCCTCTGCGTGTAGGTCACCTCAGGGCGTCTGTTCTTGACTCAGACAGGACGGGGTTAAAGGTGCAGCTGATTGGGGAGCTCTGGCTCATTCAGGCTGGGGGAAGGGAGGGGTGCGGATGCAGGGCGAGCCTGCAGTGGCAGAGGCCCGCGTGACGTTGCACCATCCTGAGGTGCTCCATGTGTTCTTCCGGGGAAGTTGTCCCTGGATCACAGGACCGTGGCAGTGGCCAGTTGCACAGGTTCCTGGGAGGGGAGGTGTGGATTGTGATCTGTGCTTGCACACAGGCTTCTTGGTGGCCGCAGCAGCAGCCTTAGCATACCATGCCCATCTCTTGGGTCCGCACTGGTAGCCGCGGCTCGCGCCCGTCTCTGGAGCTCCTTTGAGGGGCGCTGTTAATCTCCTCGCGCACCAGGAAACAAAGAGGCAAGAAAAAGTCTCTTGTGTCTTCGGCAGCTCCAGACCTTTTCCCGGACTCCCTCCCGGCTAGCTGTGGTGCACTAGCCCCCTTCAGACTGTGTTCACGCAGCCAACCCCAGTCCTCTCCCTTGGATCCGAATGAAGCCCGAGCCTCAGCTCCCAGCCCCCGCCCGTCCCGGCTGGTGGGCAGACAAGCCTCTCGGGCTGGTGAGTGCTGGTCGGCACCGATCCTCTGTGCAAGAATCTCTCTGCTTTGCCCTCCGCACCCTTGTTGCTGTGCTCTCCTCCGTGTCTCCGAAGCTCCCCGCCTCTGCCACCCGCAGTCTCCACCCACAAAGGGGCTTCCTAGTGTGTGGAAACCTTTCCTCCTTCACAGCTCCCTCCCACTGGTGCAGGTCCCATCCCTATTCTTTTGTCTCTTTTTTTTTTTTTCTTTTGCCCTACCCAGGTACGTGGGGAGTTTCTTGCCTTTTGGGAGGTCTGAGGTCTTCTGCCAGCATTCAGTAGGTGTTCTGTAGGAGCTGTTCCACATGTAGATGTATTTCTGATGTATTTGTGGAGAGGAAAGTGATCTCCGCATCCTAACTCTTCCGCCATCTTGAAGCTCCCAGCCCAAAGCAATCTTGAGAAAGAAAAACAGAGTTGGGGTAATCAGGCTCCCTAACTTCAAACTATACCACAAAGCTACAGTAATCAAGACAGTATGGTACTGGCACAAAAACAAAATTATAGATCAATGGTACAGGATAGAATGCCCAGAGAAAAACCCATGCACATCTGGGCACCTAATTTACAACAAAGGAGGCAAGAACATACAATGGAGAAATGACAGCCTTTTCAATAAGTGGTGCTGGGAAAACTGGACAGCTACATATAGAAGAATTAAATTAGAACACTACCTAAGACCATACACAAAAATAAACTCCAATGGATTAAAGATGTAAATGTAAGACCAGACACTATAAAACTCTTAGAGGAAAAACACTCTTTGACATAAACCACAGCAAGATCTTTTTTGACCCACCTCCCAGAGTAACAGAAATAAAAACAAAAATAAACAAATGGGACTTAATTAAACTTAAAAGCTTTTGCACAGCAAAGGAAACCATGAACAAGATGAAAAGATAACCCTCAGAATGGGAGAAAATATTTGCAAATGAAACAACAGTCAAAGGATTAATCTCCAAAATACACAAACAGCTCATGGAACTCAATATAAAAAAAAACAGACAGTCCAGTTAAAAAATGGGCAGAAGACCTAAATAGACATTTCAGCAAGGAAGACATACAGATGGCCAAGAGGCACATGAAAAGATGTTCAACATCACTAATTATTAGAGAAATGCAAATCAGAACTACGATGAGGTATCACCTCACGCCAATCAGAATGGCCATTATCAAAAAATCTAGGAACAGTAAATGCTGGAAAGGGTGTGGTAAAAGGGAGCTCTCTTACACTGTTGGTGGGAATGTAAATTGATACAACCACTATGGAAAACAGTATGGAGGTTCCTTAAAAAATTAAAAATAGAACTACCATATAACCTAGAAATCCCACTACTGGGCATATACCCTGAGAAAACCATAATTCAAAAGAGACATGCACCACAGTGTTCATTGCAGCACTATTTACAATAGCGAGGACATGGAACCAACCTAAATGTTCATCGACCAATGAATGGGTAAAGAAGATGTGCCACATATATACAATGGAATATTAGTCAGCCATAAAAAGAAACGAAATTGAGTTATTTGTAGTAAGGTAGATGGACCCTAGGGTCTGATACAGAGTGAAGTAAGTCAGAAAGAGAAAAAATACTGTATGCTAACATATATATGGAATAAAAAAAAATGGTACTGATGAACCTAGTTGCAGGGCAGGGATAAAGAGGTAGACAAAGAGAATGGACTTGATGACATGGGGTGGGAGGGTGAAGCTGGGGTGAAGTGAGGCTAGTATCGACATATATACACTACCAAATATAAAATAGTTGGCTGGTGGGAAGCAGCAGCATAGCACAGGGAGATCGGCTTGGTGCTTTGCCATGACCTAGAGGGGTGGGATAGGGAGGAGGGGCTCAAGGGTGGGATAGGAGGGAGGCTCAAGAGGGAGGGGATATTGGGACATGTGTATGCATATGGCTGATTTGCTTTGTTGTGCAACAGAAACTAACACGGTATTGTGAAGCAATCATACTCCAATAAAGATCTGTTATAAAAAAAAAAAAAAAGCCTCAATGAGCAAATAGAGGCTACCCTCTCCTGATCTCCTTTTCCCCCTGGGTTTCTTGGCCAAGATGTTATCATCTACCCATACTTGTATTCATCAACTGGTACTAAGAACTCTGTCTCAGGTGCTAGTCCAGATATTAGGGGTCCATACAGCACAGACTCAAGCACATTCAAGGCCTTGCCTTAATGGAGCTTACACTCTAGTGGACAAACAAGTGAATTAGAAAAAAATCTGTGTCTGTACCTGTATATCTGGATATGTCTATAACTGCCCATTCATCCTTCTGTATGGATGGCTGTCAGGCAGTGGTGAGAGCTTGGAGAAATAAAGCTGGGTGAGGATGGCAGACAGTGCTGGAGACTGAGAGGATGTATGCTGTGCTCTTCAGCTTGGGAGGTGAGGGAAGGAGGTGACATTCGTACGGGGACTTGAATGAAGTGAGAGAATAAGCCATATGAATATCTGTGATCTGGAGAAGGCCTCTGTTCCTAGTCAAGGACTTAGTCATGGCCATTTTGTAATGTTGCCAAAGCCACAGTTCATAAATGTTAGCTAGCAGATGGATGGATGTACTTGGACCTGGGAGTCAACCAAGCAAATAATTATTACCCAGTGTGCTGGGAGTGACAGAGCCATGCTCAGAAGTCTGCATGGGCTCAGAGAAGAGAGGGATGGGAAGAGGTCAAAGGCAAGAGCAAGTTTAGACAAGGCTTTGCGGAAGATGACACTTGAGTTGGGTCTTGAACAGAGTTCCACATATGGAATTGGGGAAGATATAGAGGCACACGGGCAGGTTTGGAGGACACAGCATCAGATTTGGGGTCAAAGCAGGCCACGAAAGAGGGGCGCATAGCCCCATGACTTGCCATGGGGAGTGGTCAACAAACCCAGGACAGGTGAGCTAAGGTCAGGTGTGTTCTAAGAGGATGCATTCATTAATCTGACCTTGAATGCTGTCCTTGGGGAAGAAAAAAACGGGAGAATCTTGGGTTTTCCTGTTTTCTCCCCTTCCCAGGTGCCCCCTTGAGAGCGTTCCTTCCCCACATCCCCCTTACACTGTGTCCTTTTCTGATTTTAAAGACCACTTCGGCAAGGTTCCTGTTCTGAGAGCTGTTGCAGAAGTCTCTGCCATCTTGGCTGGAAGATCAGTCATTTATGTGTTTTGAGAAAGAACTCCACTGTGTGGTGCCACAGGGAAGGGACCTGGCTGTGATGCCTGAAAGCTTGAGGGAGAGAGGATGGGGCTTGGCCTTTGCTTCTGACCCAGGGTGAGGCTGTCTTGGTCGGGGGGGTGGGCAGGAAGGGCAGGCTGTGGCTCTCCTAAATGAGGGGTGTAGGCTCTGAGGTCACCCTTGGTCTGGGCGCTCATTGGGAGTGGGACGAGTGAGCAGTGGGGACTCCGCAGAAAAGCTCTGGTATCTTCCATGTGCAGCTTTGGCATTATGTTGGTTTTAGTGTGTTTGCCTTCATTTTCTCTAATTTATCAGGGCAGGTTTCCTCCACCTCCCACTTTAAGTTTTATATGGAAAGCTTTATAAATACAGTGATTCTGCAATAAGATTTCTGTCGTGTATAATAGTTTTTTGTGGGGGGCTGTGTCCGGGTGTTCGTTGCTGTGCATGGGCTTTCTCTAGTTGTGGCGAGCGGGGGCTACTCTTCATTGCGGTGCGTGGGCTTCTCATTGCAGTGGCTTCTCTTGTTGCAGAGCATAGGCTCTAGGTGCACAGGCTTCAGTAGTTGTGGCACGCAGGCTCAGTAGTTGTGGCTCATGGGCTTTAGAGCGCAGGCTCAGTAGTTGTGGCGCGTGGGCTTAGTTGCTCCGCGGCACTTGGGATCTTCCTGGACCAGGGATCGAACCCATGTCCCCTGCATTGGCAGGCAGATTCTTAACCACTGTGCCACCAGGGAAGCCCCATGTATAATAGTTTTTATTCTTTAATACTAAGTCACTGTATTCCTTTGTGGTGTGCATATTCCTCTGCTTAGTTAAGCAGAGCTGTCCGAGGAGATGTCAGGAAATTTCAGTACCCACCTCCTTCTCTCCCTCCTTAGAGTGCAGCAGCTGTGCTCCCCTTTTCCTTGTGGGGTGGTGGTTGTAGGACAGGCCTCATTACAGGACTCCACCGCCGAGGAATATTAGGATTTATTTTTATTGATAAATTATACTGTACATCACTATGTGAGATTTAGTGCCAGCTAAGAATATTTTATTAAAGGTTCATGTACCCTTTGTTTTGTGGTGATGCAGATTTTTACACATTTCTTGAAATTTTTTTTTTTCCCTGAAACTGAGGAGCGTTTGAAGTGATTTTATTCCTCCGCCTTCATTCGGAGGGTGTCCTCACGTTTGCCCTGGTGACACTGGCCTCCTGGGCTCTCTCTGGTGTAAATGAAGATCCTCTTCATTGTCTCTGTGCCACCAAAATCCTGTTACCTGCTCACTAATGTCAAAGGTTTAGCAAAGCTCAAAGCCTTTGATTATGAAGACTGAAGCTTAAGGTACACATACCAGCAGTGACCCACACGCGTTGCGGTATAAGCAAAGGCTGCCAGCCCTTCCCCCAGTAGGGGTCTTGGGGGCGCAGCACAGAGGCATCCAGGCAGAGAATTGCTGACAACACACGAGAGGGACTACTTTCCTGGAAAGTAGCAAGGAATGCCTTGTTCGTTTTGGTCTCCCCAGTGCCTGGCAGATATTTTTTTACTGGGAGTAGATAAAATAATGGACAGATAAATGCTTTTATGTATATGTAAGATAACGAAAAGGGTAAATATTTAAGCTGGGGAAGCTGGGCTTCCTAAAGCAAGCTATCCATTTTACCACTAGAGCTACCTTGCTTAGAGGCAGACTCTCCCTTTCTCTGATTTCTTGCCTGTGTTTTCAGGAAATTGCAAATCCTTTAAAGGAAAGGCATTTCCACAATGGTGAGTTGGCCTGTCCCTATGGTGTAACAGCCCTGCCCCTCAATGAGCTTTGCCTCTGTGAAGGCGATGCCGTGTGAGGGTCTTCAGGAAGCATTCCATAGGTCAGACAGGCTGATTCCTGGACTTCAAGGGGTTTATCATTGACGGCCAGCCCGGGAGCAGGGTCTCTAGTTGCTGTATATATGCCTTGGCCTGTGTGAGTCTGAATTACCCTTTGGTAATTGGTTTGGAAATCTTTTTAATGAGTAGACGTTCTTTATTTCGAGTTTTAATCTTGGCATCTGTTTTTCAGAAACACTGGTCTGTTATTACTTAAAGTTTATTCCCAGATTTGGAATGCAGACTGCTAAGAAATGTCAAACAAAAAGGGGTTGTCAGCACTTACAGTCCAAGTTCCTCACGGGGCCGCCTGTTTGCCTGGCATGTGCCCCGGCTGTGCTGTGCTCACCTGCCCTCCTGTGACAACCTGGATCTGTCAAATCTCAAATGACCTGTTCTTGAACAAGTGGTTGTTGGAGTATTGGATGAGGTTTACTCATTGCCAGTGCCTGACGATATTCACAACTGTTTGTCTCTTGCAAAATGATCAAATATCTATATTCAAGTTTAAAAAACAAGCAAGAATATTAAGAGTAGTTGTCATCCGGAGGAAGGTTTCTCAGAACTACTTAAAGAGCTCTTTATTTTTATTTATTTATTTGTTTGCTTATTAAAAAAAGTTTTTTTGGCTGCATTGGGTCTTCGTAGCAGCACGTGGGCTTTCTCTCTAGTTGCAGTGAGCAGGGGCTACTCTTCGTGGCGGTGCATGGGCTTCTCACTGTGGTGGCTTCTCTTGTTGCAGAGCACAGGCTCTAGGCGTGCAGGCTCAGTAGTTGTGGTGCACGGGCTCAGTAGTTGTGGCAAGTAGGCTCAGTAGTTGTGGCTCACGGGGTCTAGAGCGCAGTCTCAGTAGTTGTGGCGCATGGGCTTAGTTGCTCCGTGGCATGTGGGATCTTCCCCGGACCAGGGCTCTAACCCCTGTCCCCTGCATTGGCAGGCGGATTCTTAACCACTACGCCACCAGGAAGTCCCTAAAGAGCGCTTTAATTGTGCACACTCGCTCCGTTAGCCTCCTCCACCGCCTGTATTCTAAGGATACTCCAGGACAGAAGACATTATGCACCGACTTGAGGACTCCCCTGCGAGGACAGCATAACCACCACCCCGTACTCCTTCCATGCCTGCTGAGTCACCCTTCATCTCTGGTGTTTTCTCCTCATTCTGGAATTCCTGCTGTCATCTTGGCTTGATGATTTTCTCATTCCTATTAACCCAATATTTCTCTCTTTCCCGTATCTTGCCTTTTCTATCTGTGGCAAATTTTCCTAATGCGATCATCCATTCGTTTACACGGTAAACATTCATGAAACGTCTGCCCTGTGCCTTGCACTGTCCAAATGCAGGAGATAAAATCCAAGTAGGCTATTCTGTGGTATACAGTTACTTAAAAACTTACCCTTTAACAGATTCATGTTGATGTGGGGAGTTTTGAATTGAGTCATTTCTCCTTCCTTACGAGTAAAAGGAAGTTTCTGTGATGAACATTCAGCTTGTAGTCTGTGGGGTCTTTGGAAACTTGAACTTGAGTCATTCCCTGTGTGGCTGAGTGGCGGGGCAGGCATTGTAGAGGTTCAAGTTCCCAGGATTTCACATGAGTTATCACAGTCCAGCCTTTGGCAGTCTGCCACCCTCTCTACTTGGTAGACAGGTTCGTGAAATTTGACACTCTTACGTCTTTCCTGGAAAATCTTGTAAGGTTCAGCAGTCCTTCAGTGGCTGACCCATTTCTGTTAAACTCCTGTTGTCAGACCCAGGGTTATTCTGGACCTGTTGTTAGGATAGTCAGTGCATTCCACTGACTTTTTTTTTTTTTTTAACTCCCAGCCTAGGCTTTGAGTGACAATTTACACTTCACATGCAGAAATGGGACACTGCTCTTTTTTTTTTTCTTTTTTCTTTTTCTTTATGTTTTTGGCTGCATTGGGTCTTCATTGCTATGTGCAGGCTTTCTCTAGTTGTGGTGAGCGGGGGCTACCCTTCATTGCAGTGCACGGGCTTCTCATTGCGGTGGCTTCCCTTGTTGCAGAGCATGGGCTCTAGGCACGAGAGCTTGAATAGTTGTAGCATGCGGCTCAGTAGTTGTGGCTCGCAGGCTCTGGAGCGCAGGCTCAGTAGTTGTGGCGCTCCTTCAGTGGCTGACCCATTTCTGTTAAACTCCTGTTGTCAGACCCAGGGTTATTCTGGACCTGTTGTTAGGATAGTCAGTGCATTCCACTGACTTTTTTTTTTTTTTTAACTCCCAGCCTAGGCTTTGAGTGACAATTTACACTTCACATGCAGAAATGGGACACTGCTCTTTTTTTTTTTCTTTTTTCTTTTTCTTTATGTTTTTGGCTGCATTGGGTCTTCATTGCTATGTGCAGGCTTTCTCTAGTTGTGGTGAGCGGGGGCTACCCTTCATTGCAGTGCACGGGCTTCTCATTGCGGTGGCTTCTCTCTTCTTGTGGAGCACAGGCTCTAGGGGTGCAGGCTTCAGTAGTTGTGGGGCTCGGGCTCCGTAGTTGTGTCTCGCGGGCTCTAGAGCACAGGCTCAGTAGTTGTGGTGCATGGGCTTAGTTGCTCCATGGCATGTGGGATCTTCCCGGACCAGGGATCGAACCCATGTCCCCAGCATTGGCAGGCGGATTCTTAACCACTGCGTCACCAGGGAAGTCCTGGGACACTGCTCTTTGTGTTTATTATGCTGCCACTAACTCCCCTTAAAATATGAACCGCCTGCCCCAAGCATTTATTGTATCAACATAGCACAGTAAAGTAGGATTTGGACAATTATTCCTTTAGTGGACACATGTAAGCAAGAGAAGTGTCTCTACCAAAATTATAGAGTACTTCTTAGTGAGGTAGAAGGGGTGGTTTGTGAGAGTAGTAGGGCTCTTACCATATTTTGCTTTCAGCTCATCTCCTTTGGTATTCACTTCCGTGCTTCACATCTTTAGGACCCATCATTGCCCCTGTCCTTGATGAATAAGTATGGACTTGGTTGTTGCAATATTGCCTAGTTGGAAATAACCCTGGACTTGGGAGTCAGAAGTCCTGGGTTGGAGCCCAGATTATAGCGTTTACTGTGTGATTCAATTTAAGTTGTTCAAATTCCTAGTCTGTAAAATGGGAATAATAAATGATGTCTGTTCCCACCTCCACTCCAGCTACCTTCCACTCCTAGTGTTGATCAAATGAGAAAATGAATTTCAAAGTGTCGTGTAACTTACACAGTGCTCTGCCATGGGAGCCCCCATCCTTACCAAGTATGGGCTTTGTGAACTACCGCAGGGTTCGTGAAATGCCTCTTTCTGTTACAGGACGGTTATTGAGACTTTCCCCTTCTACGGGTATCTGTGATCACAAGCAGCTGCCTCTTCACCCACCCAGAGGCAGCCTGGACCTCTGTGGGACAGCTGTTTATGATGACATTCTTTCTTCAGTTAAGCTGAAATCTAGCCTCCTAACTTCAAGATAACTTACACTTCTTGGTTCTAGTTTTACAGAGTAACAAGAAACAGTTCAAATCAGTGCATGTCAAGTTATAGAAATTTATAACTGAGAAAGGGGTCTTAAACTCAGCTTCCTGTTTTTGGCAATTCAATTCAATAAATAAGAGCTGGGGCCTGTCACGTGGGTGCTGTGCTCCGGCACTAAAGGCAGCTATTGTTTCTCCTCCTGATCTCCGGAAGTGGAACCAAAGGGCAGGGAACCAAATGGGGATGAATGGGAAGCAAAAACTTTTTAACTCCTTAATATGCAAAAATGTGGTGGTTTGAATTTTTTTAAGAATCCTTGCTAGAAGAAATAGTACCTGTATTTATTGGGCTATGAATAATTTAAATAGCTCAGCAGACTACTAATCTACAAATGAACATATTTACAAAATAGAAATAGAGGGCTTCCCTGGTGGCGCAGTGGTTGAGAGTCCGCCTGCCGATGCAAGGGACACGGGTTCGTGCCCAGGTCCGGGAAGATCCCACATGCCGTGGAGCGGCTGGGCCCGTGAGCCATGGCCGCTGAGCCTGCGCAAAAAAGAAAAAAAAATAGAAATAGAGTCAAAGATGTAGAAAACAAACTTATGGTTTGTTTTACCAAGGGAGGAAGCGAGGGAGGGGTAAACTGGGAGTTTGGGATTGACATATACACACTATTTTATATAAAATAGATAACTAATAGGAATCTACTGGGGACTTCCAGTGGTTTAAGACTTCGCCTTTCAATGTAGGCAGTGCGGGTTCGATCCTTGGTCGGGGAGCTAAGATCCCACATGCCTCTCTGCCAAAAAACCAAAACATAAAACAGAAGCAATATTGTAACAAATTCAATAAAAACTTCAAAAATGGTCCACATCAAAAAAAATCTTTAAAAAAAAAAAAAGAATCTACTGTATAGCGCAGGGAAGTCAATACTCTGTAATGACCTATATGGGAAAAGAATCTTAAAAAAAAGTGGATATATGTATATGTATAACTGATTCACTTTGCTGTACAGCAGAAACTAACACAACATTGTAAATGGACTCTACTCCAATAAAAATTAATTTTTAAAAATTACAAAAATGAAGACAAAAGAATGATAAATAAGAAACAGATATTTCTAATTTTTATAAGCTCCCATGTGTTTAACAACCTATCAATGAAAAACATATTTGCACATAGAGAAATGGAAAAATGGTGATATGGCATCATGATAATGCCTTTGTGAGTGCTGCACTTCCAGTGCAGGGGGTATGGGTTCGATACCTGGTCTGGGAGCTAAGATCTAAGATCCCACATGCCTCTCAGCCAAAAAACCAAAACATAAAACAGAAACAGTATTGTAACAAATTCAATAAAGACATTAAAAATGGTCCACATCAAAAAAAAAAAAAACTTTAACAACACTACAAATTCAATAAAGACAATAAAAATGGTCCACATCAAAAAAAAAAAACTTTAACAACACTGTAAAGCAACTATACTCCAATAAAAATTAATTTAAAATATAATAAAATAAATGGGTATATTTAGTACCTACTTCAGGGTTTTTGTGAGAAATAAATGAGTTAATTTCCATGAAGTACATAGAATAGTACCTGACAGTTAATGCCTAATACATTAACTTTTTTTTTTTTTTTTTTTTTTTTTTGCTGTACGTGGGCCTCTCACTGTTGTGGCCTCTCCCTTTGCGGAGCGCAGGCTCCGGACGCGCAGGCTCAGTGGCCATGGCTCACGGGCCCAGCCGCTCCGCGGCATGTGGGATCTTCCCGGACCGGGGCACGAACCCGTGTCCCCTGCATCGGCAGGCGGATTCTCAACCACTGCGCCACCAGGGAAGCCCCCATTAACTATTTTTTATGAACTTTTGAGGACTGTGAGGTTTGACATATTTCTAGTCTACTGTATTTTTTTGAAATAGCATTAAAAAATAAGGAACTGTAACACCCTATTTACCAACCATATCCAATAACAGAATTGGCATGGTTCATCTTTCTGATCACTTTGGTGGTTTCACAAGATGTGACTTGGCTGTCAGAAAAGCTTTATCATGATACTGAAAACTTGCTCCCAGATACCATACTTCTTTGGACCTTAGGCCAAATTTATGTATTCTAGGAGGTGCTTTTTCTCGGCAGTGTGAGTTTGGAGAACTTTAGGTGGAAATCAGGATTCAACCCTGCCTTCTCTGTTGTTAGGGTCTCGATATCTGCCTTAACTGTCCAGAACTTTTGCTTGCCTTGTATGTAACAAAAGAGATTTTTTAAATGTTATCTTTGATTTGGAGGTGTGCTAATTCAAGTATTTTTGTCACCCATTTAGCTCTTAGAGGTAATGAAACATTGATCAAGAACTTCATTTATAACAGACCCATTCATAATAATCCTAGTGACTTATTTCACAGAAGCTGTTTCCAGATAAAAATACTGATCATGACTTCCCATGATGTTTCCTGAAAGGGTAAAATTAAACTGTGGGAAATTCTTGGAATTTAACTAGTAATTAACTTGTAAAGAACCTTTAAAAAAAAATCGTAACTCCCCCAAGCTATTATATAACAAAGGACCTTAGGAGTTCAGAATTCTTTTATGTATGTATTTTTTCTTAACTGAAACACAATGAGCATTGTCCAGTATCTTCGAGTTTGTAACTGAACTAAAATGATTTCTTTAGATAGAGGAGCCTTTGAGTCCAGTATTGGCTTTTCAACCTCAGGTCCAGTCTGGATTTATACTGATGCTGCACGTGTTAACCTAGTTATCTGGATGTAAGTTTTTACTCATGTACTGTATTATGTTACAATCGTGAATGGCATGATTAGGCTCAACTTTTTTTTTTTTTTTTTTTTTTGCGGTACACGGGCTTCTCACTGCTGTGGTCTCTCCCATTGCGGAGCACAGGCTCCGGACGCACAGGCTCAGCGGCCATGGCTCACGGGCCTAGCCACTCCGCGGCATGTGGGATCTTCCCGGACCAGGGCACGAACCCGTGTCCCCTGCATCGGCAGGCAGACTCTCAACCACTGCGCCACCAGGGAAGCCCTAGGCTCAACATTTTTAAACATGCAGAAAGCACAAGTTAATGTTATCTGCTAGTCAGTTTCCTTTCCAGACTTTTACTTTAAGGAATGTCAGATTTCTATTTGGGGAGGTGATGAATAGACTACATAGAGTGAAAGGAGTGCTTTCAAGGGGCCACATGGCAGAGTGAAAAGAGCATGATTTGGAAACCCTGGATCTGTGTGATCCTGGGGAAGTTTCTCTGCTTCTTTCAAAATCTGCTTCCTCATATGTTAGTGGACATACTCCCTGTCTGGAAAGGTTATAAATCTGATGCCACACAGTCCTGGGTGCACAATAAATTCCCAACAAATGGCAACTGTGATATTTTATATAAGAAATTTGTTCCATTTATGTTTAATATTTCAGAGCAGTGCTGAAAGACATTTTAGTCTATTTTGTGACTTTATTAAATAGGCTTATAATTTTAAAAGGTTATCTAAATACTTTGAGAACACCAAAAGGAATACTTGATTTTGGAATAAACTAACTAATCATTAAAGAAATTCTTCTCGATTCCTCTGTTTACTGTGAGGGTTTTAATGATCGTTTCCCCATCTCTCCAATTTTTGACATCTTTGTGAATTTAGCTTTAAAAAAAGTTAACAGAATAACAGAAAAAGGATATAAAGTGCTGCCAGGATGGATTCCTCATTCACAATTTTATATTTCATTCCATAATTTGTTTTTGGATTATTTGAGCTTTTTATGTTTGTTTGTGACCTCAAGGTCACAGGTTGTGTTTTCAAGTTGATCCCCTTGTGAGGGGAAAGGAAAGGATATCGTAAGGTGCATGTTCATGGGCTGCACCTTCCTCCCTGCTCTCTTATTTTTTTCTGGTTCATCAGTGGTTTGGACTTTGGGTTAGTGCCTCAGTGTTCCCAGGAAGGGGTGGCTACATTGTAATGCAAGCTGAACTTATATGCAACCTGGGGGCCAATATTTGAAACACCACATATTTTAATGAGACATAAAATTGTATGGTAAGCCTTCCTTATGTGTTTAAAAAAAAAAAAAGTAATGTTTTGTTCAATTTGTTTCTCCAGGTGGCATTTTTCTGAGGTTGTTCATTGAGACTTCCCAGCATTCCTGCAGATATAATAGGTGAGTCAATGAAATCAGATACCCTTACTATCAGTGATTCTTTGGAAACCCTTTTTAGGTGGGTGGCAACTTACTTCTTGAAAGAGGTTAAGTGTTCCAAACTTTGGGGCCCTGAATGATAAACACTAGTTTTTTTGTTTTTGTTTTTGGCTAGAAATACCACTTTGATGAACGTACACAAATGTTGTAAAGGACCCTGTAAAGTTTCACTAATGATATTAAGTTTAATGCTGTAAATTCCATACCTTCAGTTCTGACATGGTTTGTTCTGTCACCATTTACAAACAGGTTTAAGACATCTTTATAATGGACACAGCTGGCTTTAAGTTGTCTTTCCTTTTGAGCTTCTCTGTGGATCATTCACCCTTTGTTATCATTACTCTCTGAAAGGGGAAGTAGAGATGGCCAATTCGAATTACCCAATTTTAGTTTTTGATGACAGCATGGGTAGAGGAATTGCCTAAATAAAAGTTGAAAACACTTGACTAATAGGTGATTTATGATTAACTCTATAGATTTTAATTTATAAAAGTCACTTTGGGAGAATATTAGTAACAGAAATAGGGGCTGAGTAACCTCCTACAGTATGCATTCAAGGAAATCAAAGTGGAAGGTTAAATAACTGTCCCCAAAGACTTTGATCTAGCTCTGTTTCTCAAAAGGGAGAGGCCTGTTCAACCTGGTCCTGTAGGGGCCTTGCTCTTGTCATGAACTTGAGGGTGGGGCTCAGGCCAAGGGAACCAGTGCATGGTTTGTACTTGGGACTGACCGACACCCTGTCCAGGAGGGTCTGCCATGTGCAGGGGATTTGAAGAGTATTTTCACAGATACCGTCTCATTTGTGGAAAGGCGATCTTTTTTGTTTACAGATTCTGGGGAAGGAAAAATTGCTCTTATGTCATGAATTAAACTATTGATTTCTCAAATGTTTTTAAATTGTCCTAACAACTGCTGGTTGGGTTAGGTGAGGAAGCTTGGCTTGTTTTTTGTTTTTTTAAATGGGAACTGTAAGCACTTATGAGTTATGAAATTATTTGAGCAAAGTTCCTGCTCATGGGAAAGCCGAGGCTGACCCAAAACAGGTGGGTATCCTGCTGGCACTTTATCAAACTGATAATCTTTAAATATCTGCTCCATGTTTATATAGTGGAGGTGGGAGAAACTGATTGTCTGTTAATAAGACTATTAATAAAAAAATACATACCTTTCCCTGAACATTGAAAATAAGGGATTTATTACTTGTGATTTTCTGAACCAAGTGTTCATAAACCTGTTTAAAATTTGGCTAATAATAATAGTCTGCCATGCGCTGTTCAGATCCAGAATTCCAGAGACCTGCCAGCCAGGTGATAATTGGGGTTGGTGGTGAGGCCTGCTTTTGCTCATACAGTTCTATGAGGGGAATAGTCTCAACAGAGACAGGCTTGTGCTGGTGAGGGGTGTTTCTTTCCACTCAGAGGCACTGTCTGCTTGAGTGAAAACAGGTCTGATTGCCATTTTGCCTGTTATGTAATGAGTAGAGTGCACCCCCGAGTTAAGTGGCTCCATGTTTCCAATGTATTCCAATGATGATTTAGTCCCCCTTTGTGAGTTGTCACCCTGGATCAGTTCCAGGCTGGCCTGTTTAATCCAGCTCTGGGGAAAAGCCAATTCCATCTGCCAGTGCCTTCAGCAGCTAAGTCGTGTTTGCCCTTGAAATCCCTGTCTCTGAAGATTTAACCAGATAAAACCAACCTGCTCTGTATCTTTTTTGGTTTTTGTTTTTTGAATTGTGAATTCATCCCATGTAAATACAATAAAACTTTACCAAATCAGAAGACATAAGAACAGCCACTCTGATTAACAGCATCTAAATTATGAAGAAATCTGATCCTACCTTCTGCTGTATATGGTCAGTCATGTTATATCAGCTTGGTAGAAGGTTTCTCTTGAGCAAAGAGAGTCACTGTGGTTTGGGGAGAGTCTTATCATCAGGAGGCCCTAGGCTGAGGCTCCACCTCGGCCGCACGCAGATCTGGGTTGGAATTCCAGCTGTGGTGTTAGCTGGCTGTGTGACTGAAGGCAGCTTTCCTTACCTGATGGAACTCTCATCTCTTTATGTGTGGATACTACTTCCTTCCAGAGTGGTTTGGAAGAGTGAACAAGGCATGATGGCAGCATGCATGGTACATAGTAGACGACAGGTACCCCCTGCCTGGCTCCTGACCCCAGGCATCTTAGAAAAGGCATTGGACACGGGGTGGAGGAACTGCTCTCCTGGGTAGCTCCTGTGTCTCCCTGTTAAAGTACAAGGTGATTCCTGCTCTGTTCTGCCCGCCTACTCCGTGAGAATTGTGAGGAGCCTTTGAAAAGTAGGAACTTAGGGTGTGTGGTTAGAATCAGAGGGCTTCTGTGGCAGGCTTTTTTTTTTTTTTTTTAAATCTGACTTTCTGGGCTTGAATCCTAGCTCTGCACCTTATAATTAGGTGTATGACCTTGAACAAATTATTAACACCTTCTCTGGCTCTCACCCTATCTCACAGGATTGCTGTGAGATTAAGTGATGTACTGTGTGTAGAGTGGGGCATATGGAACTAGTACCTGGTGAATCTCAAGAAATATGCCAGTAAATTTGCCAGAATACTTTTAGAAGGGAGACAGAGAATCTGACTCAAAAGAATATTCTTCGTTTTAAAATCTCTCCAGTTTGAACCTCGGCTTACTGTACTGCCTTTTTTATCATGTTATGATAGTTTCGACCAGGGAAGGTCATCTTTGTCCTGAATAAAACTAAGAGTGACCATATCCTGCCATGTGGGACTCACTCATTCAGAAGGGCAGAGCATTGGGAGTTAGTCTTCCTGGATTTTCTTCATGAGTAAACAGATCTTTCCCCATCTGGAAGAATTCTTACCAGAATTGACCAGATTTGCAAAGTGAAAGCTCTAGACCTGCATTGTCCAATATGGTGGCCACATATGGCCATTGAGTATTTGAAATATGGCTAGTATGACAGAGGCACTGAATTTTTAATTTTATTTAATTTTAGTTCATTTAAAATTTAGAACTAATAGTTAATTCAGTTATTGGAAAACTTTTACATATGTGTGGGACAACTTGGACATCTACTTTTCAACTGTAAATTTTTTAAAGTTTAAGTCAGATCAAGTATTTCTGATGAAAATTTAGTGCCTGAGTTGAGATGTGCTATAAGTGCAAAATACACAACAGATTTTTTTTTTTTTTTTTTTTTTTTTTGGTGGTATGCGGGCCTCCCTCTGTTGTGGCCTCTCCCGTTGCGGAGCACAGGCTCCGGACGCGCAGGCTCAGCGGCCATGGCTCACGGGCCCAGCCGCTTCACGGCATGTGGGATCTTCCCAGACCGGGGCGTGAACCCGGTTCCCCTGCATCGGCAGGCGGACGCGCAACCACTGCGCCACCAGGGAAGCCCCACAACAGATTTTGAAGTGTTACTGTGAGAAAAAATTATGTCAATATTTTAATACTTTTTATATTGATTCTATGTGGAAATGATATTTTGGATATTTTGAGTTAAATACATTATTACAATTAATTTCTTTTTGCTTTTTTAATGTTGCTCCTAAAATTTTAAAATAATGTACATGGCTCACAAAATTCTGTTGGACAGTGCTGCTCTAGACGATCCTTGAAAGAATCGGATAATTTCTAATTTATTAAGTGAAGTGCAAGTTTTTCCAATAGACTGCAGATTATGAAAGTGGTTTTTTTCTTCTTTTAAGTTTTTTGTTTCAGTTTACCAACTAACAAGTTTAGAGGAATTTTTTTAAATACTTAAAATTGAAAAGAAAAAGAAAAGGCACGTAGCAGATGTGTTACCTGAACCTTATGTGGTACAGCCTGAGGCTCCATTTAGACGTCTTGGCTGTAGTCTTTCCCCTCAGCCGTCTTACGAAATGTACGAAAGGAGGCACTCACCGCCATCCACCAGGATATGAACCCACACACTTTTTCAGGTAAATACTCTGCTTCTTTGATGATTGTTGGCTCTGACATTTGACGCAGATACCTTGTTCCCCGGGTCACATTTTGCCATGCCCAGGAGATGGGTTTAGGAGCTGTCATCCAGGAGAAAATGACTTTTAATCACCTATAGCAAGTAGCACTCCCTTATTACTGTAGTACCAGAAATACGGAGATACATTCCTAAGGGAATAATTGCTGGTTTGATGTTTAGTTGTAACCGGTGTGTGTATGAAACGTGAGAATATAATACAATGAAAGTCATCGGTATTCTGTTTCACATTTATGCCCTAGGTGACACTTAAGTGTGTTTTAAGTGGTGGGGGGAAGAGTGTTAGATTCAGAATCATCTTGGTCTGGGTTTGAGTCATGGCTCTATCACAAAGAGATGGTAGTGAGGTTTCCTAACTTCTCTGATTGTGTTCCTGTGTAATTGGTGCCAACAAACACCAGTCACTTTCCTTGTCAAAATTCTTCCATTCTAAGTACTTTATCTGTGACACCTGCACCCCTTTCTGTAAGAAACATGGCAAATACCTTGCCGTCCTCATACTTTTCCATACTGAGCAAGTGAATGAGAGAGTTTACTTTCCAGTACTGTCAACTTTATCCAGGAATTAAACAGGATTTGATATTTATATATTAGATAGAAACCATTATCAAATTTCATGAAGAATCTTCAGCTAAGGAAAGGTAGCTTTTCCTTGCAGAGAGTTTAACTGTTTTTAAATTCCAGTATTAGAGTATAGAATTCATTTCCACCAGCAGCTTGAAAGCAGTTAATAGGAGAGGAGAAGCACTTAGTAAGAGAGGATATTATAGCCTTCTCCTTTTACTGAGGGTAAACTGGATGAAATGTACATTCTCTAGATAGAAAATGATAAAGTATAAGTAGGCAGTGGTTTACAAGATTTAGCAAAAGCAAATCAAAGTAATTAAATGCATTAAAGACTTAAATTGAGTGCAGTTCTTTTTCTGTTTTTGTTACTTGCACGTTGACAGGTTGTCCTTTTTCTGGTTAGAAGTCTGGCTGTAGACACTGGGCCTGTCTGAAGGAGAGTCCTGAGCATTCTTCCCAGCAGGGGCATTCCCATTCTATGAAAAGTGGCTTCCCTTGGTAGACTGTAAACCTCCTGAGGGCTGGTCTGAGTCTTTTATTATACCCTCTGTGCCCAATACAATGTCTGATGCATGGTAGGTGCTGAGTGAATATCAGCTGAATGGATGGAGGATAAATGATGCTTAGACTGTAGAGCTGGTTCTGTAACATTCTCTGAAAAGAACTCTACTTCAGGTACATTATAGGCTGCCCAGCACAGTGCCTGACACGTGTTATGTGCTCAGTAAATGTTGGGCAAATGGAGGCGTGAATGTGGGCTTAAGTATAACTTCCAATTTATAAAGGACTTTTGGGAGTATGACCTGTTTGTTTATTTTTTTGATATTTAAAAATATCTTTATTAACATGAGGTCGGAAATAATTTCTTAAGAAACAAAGAGCATAAGTCACATAGGAAACAATTGATAACTTTGGCTACATTAAAATTATGAACTTTATCAAAAGGCTATATAGAGAGTGAAAAGATAAAATATTTTAAACACTCATAAATTAACAAAGGAAAATATGTAAAGAATGCCTGTGAATCAATAAGGAGGATAGGCAACCAACTGAAGCAAAAATCCAGGAGTGGAGAAGGGTGGCGAAATACTTGAACAAGCGCTTCATAAAGAGGAACTGCAAGGAACCAGTAAAATGAAAAGTTGCTCAACCTCTTGAGTAATGTGATTACGAACCCCCCACAAGATACACCCTCACCTCCACCTGATAAGCAAAAGGTTTTTAAGTCTGATAATGGCAAATCCTGACAAGAATGTGGAACAGCATGAACTCTCAGATACCACTGGTGAGAATCAAATTATTAGATTCACCCATTTTGTTTTTTTTTTTTCTAACTTTTACTTTTTTTTTTTAACTGAAAAAAAGTTGACATACAGTATCATGTTAGTTTCAAGTAAACAACATAGGGAATTGACTTTTGAATACATTATGAATTGATCACCATGATAAGTCTAGTAACCATCTGAATATAACCCATTTATAATTTGGGAAGCAAAGAAGGTTCTTTTAAGCAGAGAGTTGAAGTTGAACATTAAGAAGGCACCACGAGTGACAGATTGACCAGAGGCTAGGAGCCCAGGTAGGAAGGTGTCAGTGGCAAGAAACGACGAGGGCTGGGGAGGAGAGGGTGTGCAGGGCTGCAGCTAACTGATGAAGCGCGCTCCCGGGGGAAGGGGGAAAGGTGCCTGTGGGGTTAGCTCTGGGCAGGGGCTGGGGCAGCTCTGTGGCAGAGGGAGGGAGGGTTGCAATAGGCTAAGATTAAAGTACCAGGAGTAGATGTTAAGAGAATTCCCACGTGGTGGCCTCAGTTCTTTTGAGAAGTAGAAGTTCATCTGCTTTGGGGAGAGGAGGTGAAGCCTGGGGTTAAAAAGAAGAATCCATGATCCCCTACCTGGAAAGGAACTCTTTTCAATGCTGATGTAGCCATCTTCCTATGAATTCTGGTTCTTTGTCTGATGGATTATTCCACAGGGAATTCTGGTTCTCCATCTGATGGCAGTTGGTCCACAAGGACCTTCTGGATCTCACATCAGTAGACATAGATTTGTTGTGATCAAATGCCTAAGTCTATGAAAAACGCTATTTGCAAACCCTCCAGCAAGTTTATTTGGTTCCAGCTGGTACCTCTCTTGTCCGTCCCATATACATGGAGAAATGCCATAATCCTTATGTAGAAAGCTTTTCTACTTTAATGGTCCACTCTTTAAATTGTTCCTTGAAAGGAAGGGGTGAACTGACCTCAGGTGAATGAATATACACTGGGATAGTGTAGAGGTGTCTCCCTCATTATCACCATAAAATATATTTATGCTTTTATATGAAGCTTGTTAATATAGGTAAATAATAGCTGCTTACATTTTTATTTGGTATTCTTTTTTTTTTAATCATTTGCCATGTCAAACCACAGCAATCCATGCTTACAACCAAAGAAGGCCATAATATAGCTCTGAAGTTCCCAGATCCTGCCCCCATAAACACCCTCTCTACTCTCTGAAATTTCATCATGGCTTTATAACAGAAACTGACTTCTTCTGAATTAAATATTGATTTAATCTACATTTCCGTTTGGATTAATTCAATAACCAAAATAAAGTGTTCATAATCTTTTTCCTCTTGTGCTCTCACACTGTGGGGAGACCACTAGTCATACAGCGGTCCTCTCCTTCCAGACACCAGCATCCCCTGAGCCACAGGGCAGCCATTTACCAGGTATTATAGGGCTGGGGTGCCAGGCAACGTGTAAAGGTGGGACTGGCCCCCAGTCTCTGTGCCTTATGTTACCAGCCCAGAACAGCCTGTGAAAAACTCTTAAAGCTAATTGGCAAGCTAAGATGGACTTGGAAATGTACCTGACTATGATCCAAATTATTCTATATACACAGCCAAGTTGTGTTAGGAAATGGACACTTCCTGTCATTAACTCACAGCTAATGAAGACAAATATGACTGCAAATCCACTTTAGAAATCTCATGTGACTAATCTGTAGGAGCTGGGTTCTCTCTTATTGCCTCACTGCCTCATTTCTCTCTTCTTCCTTCTTTCTCAAACTGCATTCCTGATTCAATTAAAGTTCAATCTGTTTTTCTCCTACTGTTCATGGAATGACTATGGATTGGAAAGGCACATTCAGCCTAGGGTGGTGGTCAACTGCTTTCATGGACTCATCATTGTTCAAGGTCAGAGTAACCAGTTTATTGGCCATTTACACCTCACATCAAGTGTATTTAAGTCTGCTCTTCTAGAAACTCAGGCATTTTGGTACGAGGGTGGTTACAGAGAAAGTCACTTGGGCAAAAACCCAGGAATTACATTTTTATTTAACTGCTGTGATAGCCTATGTCTTATGCTTGTATATTTATGTCATCTGCACATCTTAAAGATGGGTTGTTGTTTTTTTTTTTACCTGCTCAAAGGTCACACCTCAGTCTTTCTTGTGCCCTTGAGCACTGTATACTCTTGAAGCCAAGCAGTAGTCCTTATGTACTTACTCTTGTGGCTGGACTAGAATTGCCAGAAGATGTTTGTATGTGTTTTTCTCCCGATTATCAAAATAATCCATGTTCATACAGAAAAGTATAATCAGGAAGGGAAAAAAAAATCAGTTCCTTTAGGGGTCACCACTGCCAATCTCGTGACAAGGTTTTCTTTTTGTACATTCTTTTCTTCACATAATTGAGCACTTATTCTGTATGCAACTTTATATTCAGTTACTTTTTTGTTTAATATTATACGCATTTCCCTATATCATAAAAAGTTTCTTGTTTAAAAAAAATTTCAGTGGTTGAATATTATCTTATGGTATATATTTAAATCATTTTAACATTTTATTTTTGACATTCGAGTTGTTTTCTGATTTTTTAAAAAACCATTAAATATAAACTTTGAATATGCTTTTATAGATATTGATTCAGTTTTAAAAATATATCCAGGAAAGTTGGGCTGTCATTGGCAGTATAAGAGAGTACTTGTTTTGTCATGCCCTAAAGATGATCAGATCTTTCATCTTTGCCAGTTTGGGATGTGAGCATGGCATCGCATTTTAAATTTTATTGTTTTTATTACTAATGAAATTGAATATTTTTCATAAATAGAAGAGTCATTTGTTTTTTCTCTTTTGTGATTGTTTATGTCCTTTTCCGGTCACATTGTCATTTATGATAATTGTGACATTTATGATTTTCCATTTTCCTAGAAGGATGTGTTGGAATGCATAACTTTGAGCATGGTGTCTTCTCACTGATAGTTAATTGTGTGCCAAATTGGCCTGTATTTGAGGGGAAATCAGGCATGGAAGTGTCAAAGAGAACACACTCGGAGGTCGTGATGTGGCTTGTTGGTTGTGACAGTCAATATCTGGAAAGTCAAGTCTACCCAGTGAGCACCCGTCCTCCCTCACCCAGACCTTGTGGGTACCCCGTCATCACCCTGCATCCTGCCCTGTCCAGGCAGACGTGGTATAATGCCTGTTGACAGAGGAATAATAAAAACACAACGTGTTGGCTCATAATGAAGTATTCATTGACCCCTTGAAGTGATTCTTACCTGCTTCTTTTCTGCTCATGTTTCTTCTCAGGCTGCTTGGCTTACTTTTCTTGCCTACGCCTTAAGATAGTTTCCAGGCAGTCCTTGACCCCGTCTCCCCTGCATCTCCTTGCATTCTCCAAGTTCTCTACCGTACTCCGTGCCTTCAGTTGCTGCCCACAGGCCAGACCTCCCCAGACCAAACCTCTTCTCCAGTCTGCAGACCCATGTAGCCTTCTGCCTGTTGGGGGGTTCCCCCTGGTGTCCCACTGGCACATCTAATGCAGTGTGCCCTCACATGAACCTGTTCCCTTTTCCTGACTGGCCCTGTGGCCTGGATTCTATCTCCTGGTAAAAAGACCTCGACTTCATCCTCCATGCTACTCAGACACCTGAGTAGCATCTCGAGACCCTGCTTTTCCCTCACTGGCAACATCCCATGGGTTATATGACGTTCTGTCACTTCTCCCTCCTTCACATCCTTCATCTGCATTCCCCTTCCTGAACATCCCTGAAGTTCAGGCTTCACTCCCTGAATGAATGATTATCACTTTCCCAATTAGAGTCAGTCTTTAAAAATAAGTAAATCAGGTTTCTCTAAAATAAAATTGATGTTTTGCAGGGCATGGTATTGTAATGGAATATTTATTAATTCTCTGTGTGAAGTAAATCCTCATCCATTAATTTATCTTTTATAGAAACCTGAATTCTTCACCAACTTGCTTGGCTTAAATCAAAGTACACCTTGAATAACCTCTAACACCTATTAGTCAAGTGAGAGACCCTGGGCATTACTCTCTATTTAAAGGGTTTTTGATTTGAGGACTTGACATTTTTCCTTTGGGTCTTAATTCTTTCCATATTCTATATGTGTTGTTTTTCTGTAATATTGGAATTATCCTTTATTAGCTAGTTTTTCAACTTCACCTCCCATGGAATCAGGCAAGAAATACAATTATTTTCATCAGATTCTTTAAGGGAGTAAAATTAATATTTTGGAGAATGAAAATATGGTGAATTGTCTCCTAAGGATTGAAAGACTTTATTAAGATAGCAAAATATCCTTCCCCAGGGTTACGTTTTTTTCAGGGCTTATTGGAAATATGGTGCTGGGAAGAATAAAAGGAAATTTAATACCATGGAAGCTGGAAACAGCCACTGAAATCCAATCTTTAGAACACATATAATGCACTAATTCCCAGAGATTTAAGACAGCTCCGTTCGCTTCTTGAGGCTCTCAGGCTCCTTATGACCAAGACATATAAAGGTTCTTCAGCACAAATATACCATGACATATTTTGTTTACTATGAATTCTGACTACACCTGAACATGGAATGTCCCAGGGTTCTGCCTTCCCTTATCGGTATCAAGTTGCTTCATTGTTGTACCTTTCTTAGATGGGGTTCCGCCATTACAGATCCTGTGACAAAGATTCAAGCACAAGTAGGCTACCTGGGAGGTTATCCTGGAAAGCATTGTTAGGGGAATAGGCATGTGAATTAGGGAGGAGAAGAAAGCCAATAAAGGGATGCTCTTGAGCAGGGTTGCTCAATCCCTGGTGAATTCTAGGAAACATTCTTCAGAATCATCCCATCTGAGGGGCCAGCAAGCTGGGATATGTCTCCTCCAACTCACATTCGTCATTGATGGGTGCTCCTTAGGCCAGCGCTTAAGGTCTGTTCCTTGCTGGGACCAAAAAGAGAGCCCTCAGGTGGAGTTCCTGGGTGCTTGCTGTACACATGTTCAGGAGAGGGGGCTGAGGGCGGTACGACTGGGGCATCAACAGTGCCTGCTGAGTGCACTGCTTTAACATTCTTTTTTTTTTTTTTTAATTTTTAACATCTTTATTGGAGTATAACTGTTTTACAATGATGTGTTAGTTTCTGCTTTAACATTCTTAACATTGACAGACGAGGTCACTTGAGAGACACCTCAGGTGGTCGGAAACAAAGCACATGCAGAGACTGTTAGTAGAATGTACTCAAGTCGTATCAGTGCCTGATAGATGCCAGAGTGCCTTTAAAAGATACTGAGAATTGGCCATTGATCCTGAAACGGGGAAGGGAAGATGTAGAGGGAATCTCTGAGAGGTGTCTAGATGTTGTTCCTAAAATGACACATCATGCCTCAGTCACAAAGGCTGATAAGCCATTACGATAACAAATGGAACAGCTGGATTGTCCCAGCTCCTTATAGGGTCGCAGTTTCTTCAGTGCTAATCAGCCTACAGAATTATAGCTAGACCCACAAGGAAATTACGATATTTTTTCCATGCACTGAGATCTGGAAGAAAACAAAAATCTGGCGGAAATCTGTGGCCAGCCAAGTGTGAACGGGGCCACCTTCATTACTTGGGGAAATTCCTGGGGAAGGAAAAAAAGGTGGAATCCAGTGCTGCTAGTGGACCTTAAAAAGACTCCTTCTCTGCTACGTGTTTGTCTATTCTTTCTGTTATACAGCAGTCTTGATGATACATCTTAACATGGAAAATGTACCCTAATATCCTGTTGTCTGTTCTGTTGGTGTCATCTAGGGGACAAGGGGATAAGATCTTGACGCTATCAGCTATCTAATTAACTTAGACCTGTTTCATGATGGCAGAACAACAGGCAAGTGTTCCTGCCCTAAAAGAGTCCCCAGTGCAGCCATGAGACAAGCAGAGAAGTAGCTGCCACTGTGATAAACTGATTATATTGGGACAGAGGAAGGAGCAATTAAATCTGCTGTTTGGGGAGGCATCCCAGAGCTGTGACATTTGACTTGGGTCTTAAAGATGGCTGGGCTTCACTCAGGGATGAAGGAGGAGAATGGCAGTCCAGGCAGAGACCAGTGAGGGCAAAGGCAAGGGGCCTGAAAGTGCAGAGCGTGGTCAGGCAGCGGGGGGTGGTTGGTGTGAGTGAGATTGTGCCGGCAGGCAGAAGTCAGCCTGTGAGAGTCCTGAGGGCCTCGCCCCTGCCTGTGCCATCTCCCCTGCACCATTGTCAACAGGTATTATCCACTTACAGCCACACCATTTCTATTGGCTCATGTCCACGTTCCCATCAAACATCCTGCTGTCGTAGAAACAAACAACTTAAGTGCAGGATGATGAATGGCGCTTATAGAACTTGTGTGAGGTTCGGAGTCCCATCAATGCAGCCTTTTGGCAGTGAAACCTACATTTTGTGCTAAGTGGCTGGTTAGTGATCCCTGTAAACCCTGTGGATGCCTTGTTGAAGGGGAAGGTGACATGCTTCATACAGGTGGGGAATATTATGCATAAAGTATATTATTCATCCTCTCTTTGCCATGTATTTTCTATCAGTCCATCAAGCCCCAAATGTTCTGTGTTCTAAATATCTAGCTATATTTAGCAGTACATAGAATTAGTTACTTCTTCTTTAATCATTTATGGAGTGTTTTTCCCCATGGAATTCCCCATTCCTCTGTAGATTCACTTTCATTCCATCCTTTGAAACTGCATTCAGGCTTCCAGGAGATGCTTCCCTAATGATTTCATAACATGAGATGAAGACTTAAAAGTAGTTGATGCCAAAGAAAGAAATGTGAGGACGTCTTGAGTCTGATTTAGTAAATTGGCCCCTGGCTGCTCTGTATCTTTGGGTGAATCACTGTCCTTTAGTGAGTGAATGTAAGAATAATCAAGTCTAAGAAACAGATCCAGCAGCCAGATGCATAAATCCTTCTCTCTACCCCTTGTCAGTCACTCTCCCCAGCGTGAGAGAAAAAACAAAAGTAAATAGGATACATGTTCAGTTTTGTTTTTAGCATCCAGTTTGCAGTGTGCCTTTGCTGTGCGCTGGTACTCTTCTCCAAGTGCCGGGACTGGGATGGGGGTCTGGTCCTTGAATTTGGGGAGACTGCTCTTGTTGTTTCCAGTCTGATAAGTGCTGTCATCCTAACAGCCCTAAATCTTGATTTGACCTGGCCTTGCCCACATGAATCTTCACCCACTATTGAGACCATCATAGTGTAATGACCAGAGTGTTAGATTTATTGTTTCCGTATCATAGCCATCGAAAGCTTCCAGTGGAGAACCTGGTTTTGAGGATGGATGAGCTTTTTTTTTTCTGCATGAGCAGAAAATTGTATGGGAGGGTACAGATCAGTGGCCAATAGATAAGAATTAACGTAGTTCCTGAGTGGTTCGTCAGCCTCTTGTGGAAGAATATTGGTTATGCTATTTTCACTGAATTTTAGGCTTGTGAAGGTTTGAGTGAACCCTAACATCCATTCTGTAAGAATCAGGGCTTTTTTCAATGCTGAAAAATATTATATCTGAAGATGAAGACCCCAAACCTTTGTGTATCAACTTTGAGGAAAATTTTTTAGGGCTAATCAAGATGATTTTGAGTAGAAGTTTCTCCATGTCTAATTACCTGAGAGATAACTGTGGTGACCTTTAGTTTTATGACCTCAATGCAGGACTTCTGGTAGTATGTGCCACTTTCACACATTAGAGAGTATTTTGGACACATATGACATTTCTGGGATGTTACAAAAGACAAAAGTATGCTAAACTAGAATTGTTCTCCAAATCCAGGATTCATGACCACACTTTCCACAATGGTGTTAAAAGTTCCTTGGCTTCTATAAACATATTTGTTCATCATGAAACAAAGTTAAACAGGATTTATTTTTATTGTGGGACTTCTCAGAGACTTTATCATGCTAGTGAGCACAGTGGCTTTTCAGGGGTGGCATATAGGATTCGGCATTTGTCCTGGGATCCCTTTGATCTGAAAGCACCTGCAAACCGTCTCCCAGAACTCATGTCACTCTGACACAGTGGGGGAGATGCTGACATGTGGTAGATTTAAAGTAGATTTAAAGTCTTCCCATCCAGGACTGGAGCCTATTTCCCTACCCCTTGAATCTGGGCTGGCCTTCTGACTTGCTTGGATTGATAGATGCAGCCCAGGTAGCGTGTGAGTTCCAGAGTCCAGTTCTCTAGAAGTCCGGCAGTTTCACTTTTGCCCTCTTGGGGCTTTGCCCTGAGACCTCCATGTGAGGAAGCTGGTCTAGCCTACACAGGAGGATGAGAGGCCGGTGGAGGAGAGCCTAGGTGCCCCCATCAACAGGCAGTGTTAACTGCCAGATGTGTGAATGCAGCCTTCGAGGGCCTTTAGCACAGCTGACCCAACTGAGAGCAGTGCGTGAGTGAGCCCAGGCAACCCACGGAATTGTGAGAGGTCATAAGTCACTGTTGTTTTAAGCCACTAAATTTTGAGGCTCTTTGTTACACAGCCATAGTCAATGGATACACTAACATAAGCAGTAGCACCCGACAAAAACTTTGAAACAAGACAGAAAAAATATGGTTGTTTATCTAATCAGATACTTTCTGTGAAGCTTTTCTAGCTTAAAACTAAATTTCTGGACAGGGATTTTCCAGAAACCCGAGTCACATGAATAGTTAACAGGAACCTAAAATGTCTGGCATGTGATTCGCAGCACTGGAAAATGGCACCTAATCACAGACGGAGTGGTCCAGGGAGGTCGTGCTAACACTGCCTCCGGAAGGTTAGAGGAACTGAAGGAGTAGTTGGAGCCCGTTCACCTGACATTTTCCCGAGGGCTGGCTGACAGCTATCTCTGAAGGTGACCAGTGTCACTTAGAGCTCATCCTTCCAGCTTAATGATTAGATTCCAGCAGACATCTGTTCCACCTGCCGACCAGCTGTGGGGATGTGAGGTCTCATGATCTCACCGGCATTCCCGGCATAGAGCTAGTTTAATTTTTCCTGGCTCCGTGGAGCAAATCTGATTAGCAGATGTCGAAGGGGCCTGTTTTCGGCGGGCCCTGGTGAGATGTGGAAGTGGACGAGGCCTGGGTGCTGCCCATTGCCAAGGCCTGACTCTGGAGGGCCCGGGCCTGGCAGCACTGGGTCCTGGGACATCACACCCACCGTCCTCTCAGTGCTCCAAGGCCAGGAGGAGCTGTGGACGGGGATGTCAGGGCTGCAGGCTCGTGCACTGCAGTTGGGAGGCCTCAGGCAGAGCCACGTCAGTCGCTGCGTCCGGGCCTTAAAATGCTCGGGCTAGAGGGTCGTGACAGTCAGGCCACAGCCATACTGGTTGCAGTGAGTTGGGAAGAGGCCGAAGGATGTGAGAATCATGGCAGCTGGAGCTGGAGAAGACCCAGCTGGTCATGAGGCCTCTTCCTCCGTGATGGCCAGATGGTTCCCCCGGGAAACTCTGGAGCGCTTTGTAAATCTGTTTCCCAATGACTCAGGCTGGGAGTCTTCCAGCTGTTCCCTTGGGACATGGGGTGGCTTTTTCTGTGAAGGAAATACTTTCCTCACGATTGGTTGGGACCTTTTGTTGGTTGGCTGCAGCCCCATCACTCCTGGCTGGTCTCCGTTGGACCACCCTGGACAAGTCCCCCTCTCCCTCTTGCCTTCCCACAGCTAAATCTCCATCACATTTCCGCTGAGCAGCAGTCAAGCAAAGGAGGAGGGGCCTGCTTCCCAGTCTCCAAGCTTTCTGAAATGACGACTTTCTCCATCTGCTTCAGTATTCTGACCCCCTACCCCGAATCTCTCTCATTTTTTATTCCTGTTACATTTCACATATGTGAACCCTGTGCTGGTAGTTCACAAGCATTGTGAAGAGTATATATTCCACCGTGGCCATGTCATTTTCACTGAAAATTCTTTGGAGTTTTGTTAGATTAGATCGACCCTGGTTTATACGTCATAGCCCAGTGGGTGCAAAACAACTCTAAATGGAACTCAGCTCCTCCAGAAACCAGTAACAGCGATATCCTACATCATACACAGCGACTGGCAGGGCCGTGTGAACACCGTGGTCCTAGGCATTTCTTTTGGGGGTTGATGTATCTCAGGGTAAGTCAGTAAAACAAAGAAAATAAGCCTGTGTGTCTGCACAGACCACAGCCATGTTAGGGACAGTTGGTAAGCGAGGGATCGTGGTTTTGTGGGTCTCTGACTTTGCTATCACTGATGAAACTGGGACACGAAAAGCCGGAGCTCTGCAGTGTGACTTCACCGTCAGGGCATGTGGTGTTTGTGGGCCGTGAGGACCAAGTTGCAAGAGCGGTTTAGATCAGGGTTTTTCTGAGCATGTTGCAGAGTGCTGCAGTTCCTGGGGGCATTTTAGGGGCTCACTGGATGTAATGGTTGTGACAGGAGCAAGGTGGCCCTTGTCAGCCTCTTACTTTTTAATCAGCACAGCTCTGCTTTGATCTATTTCGTATACAGAACTGGGGTTGCTTGTCAGATTCCGTTTGATAAATAGTGTTCTATGCTCAGAAGAAAGTTTGCAAGCCGCAGGTTCAGAGGACTGACTTCTAGTAAAAACAAACACAGAGAGAAGCCTCTTTAGCCGAGCAAGTAACGATTACATTTCTGGGATGCACATAGATCAATCCACAGACATTTGGAAGCAGCGAAAAGCAAAGAACTAAACAAATAGATGTTTCTGGGTAACTGCTATGTCATCAGGAAACTCTTAGTCAATATAAACAGAACATGTAGACTGTGACCCAAGTGGCAAGGGGAACAGGAGGCCAATTCTGGTCATCTGTGCAGGTGACTCTGCCAGAGAGTATCGTTCTTAAGTAAGCCCCAGTGAGCCGTGGAGCAGAGGTTATAAGAGTCACGTGATAAAAGCTACCATTACTGAGAGCTTTCCATTTGCTGAGAGCTGTGCCTCGGATACATGTCTGTGGTAGTAAATGTAGGTTCTATCGTTATCCCCATTTCACACATGGGGAAACTGAGGCTCAGAGATTGAATAACTTGCCCAAGGTCACATAGCTGATAAAGTAGTGGAGCTGGGGATAGGTCCTTTTGGTTAGAGTTTATGTCTGTAAATGTTCTGCTACATCGCCTCTCTCTGTTAGTCCCTTTTTAATTTTTATACATGTGCGTGTTTTCCTCCCTAATGGTTTTGGTAAGTGGAGTACCTTAAGGATACCTAGTTTGAAAAATGTCTTTCTTGTCATAGTTACAACTTTATGATCAACCCGCTCCAAGATGGCTCCATATAAAGCTGAAATGTAGTGTTGCGTGTAAATGATTCTCATTGGTTATAAAAAGAATGTAGAGAAAAGGAGCTAACAGCTAAAAGGAGCTAACCTTACGGGGGGGGGGCGGTACTAATACTAAGCAGGCACGTGCAGCTCTGGAATTGTGTGTTTGTGCCTGGATTTAATGGCTCACAGTCACTCCGCAGTTTTACTGGTGCAGGAGAAATTAGGACTCTTGAAGCCACAGCAGCAGGTAGCATTGCTAAGGCAGATGGGAATAACCTTTGCACAGGTTTTAAGTTCTTAAATGTTGGGTGTTTTTCTCAGATGGTACCTCAGCTTCTCCAGTCCATCCTCCGTGTCACACACGGCCTTCACAAAGGCTGGGTAAGGGTAGTCTTTGTGAGGATCTGCTCTTCACTTACTTCGTGCCCTTCCAAATGTGCGTGAACTATTCCTTATTTCTGCCAGTAACCACATGGTTCCAGTGAGAGCGTTAGGTTCTGCTGAAACTTCTCTCCAGTCAGTTGACTCTGCTGGAGCAGAGTAGTCCCCTAAAGAGTGAATTTAACAGGCATTTAGTTTTGTTTTTGTAGGTGCATTTGGAAAAGCTGGAACTGTTTGAGCAGCTATTGCACAGCACATCCAGGCGGCTTGAACAATCTGCCTCCATGCAACACACCAATTTTAAACAAGACTGAAGCCTGTAGTGCGTTTCTCTCATGGAGCCAGTGAGGCCCCCCGGGAGAAACATGAACTTGTGTGGGTGCTTAGGAAGTATTGAGCAATAACTCTCTCAAGCCACAAGGGCCCCATTTGCCTAGCAGAAATTTATGAATAGGGCCCTAGTGGCTTATACAAGTTCATTTTTCTTTCCCAAGTGCCTCGCTCACTTCCTGAAAGTAATGTTTTCATCGAAAGATTTGACCATACTGGATCTTTACAGAGACACCTGAGAAATCCCATCCTTGATGCTGTAGCAGATGAGGATGACTTTGCTGAGATAGGGCCTTGGATGTGGCCTCCTGGTGGGGAAAGTGTTGGTTAAAGGGGATGTGGAGAAAAAGTTGCTAAATAACAGGTATCTGTCTGACCTGATCTAACAGTTACCTAAGGTCTTGCAGGTCGTGGTATAGCTGGGTAGTTTGGACCTGAATGGTCATGAGAGTGCCTCATAGTGACAGGCAGCTTGTCAGTGGTTTCCAAAACATCTGTCTCAAAGAGGGCGGTTGAAATTCCTACCGGGGAGTGTTTCCAGTCATTGTCCATGAGAAACGAGAGTGGGAGTAAGTGAAACAGATCAAGAGGAAATGAGTCTGTGCTCCACTTGGGATTACATGCAGATGAATTCCATATTTTGGTTAGGGAATGTTTTCTTTTAGAAAAGAGAAGACAAGAAAGAAAAGCTTAGAGTCTGACCGAGTTACTAAAAAGCAGACTGAGATGCAGATTAATGCCGGCCGAAACAGTTGCTTCAGTTTGCCGTTTTTGTGTTCTGGTGTGTGTGTGCGCGCGCGCGTGCACAAGTAAGTGACCCAGGACTTACTGGCACGCTTTTCTGCCCTTGGCCTGACATCCCCACCAAGGTGGCCTGACCTCGCCAGAACGAACTGTTTTAAAACTGCTGTAGTCAGCAGAGTTGTGGTTCCTCGCTGCATCTGCACAGATCGGTGACTTGAAGATTCAGACAAATACAATAGTCGCCCACCCCTGCCTCCACAACCCCATGAACAGGGAACACGTTCCAGGACCTCCGGGGGATGCCTGAAAACTTGGGGGGGTACCAAACCCCGTATATCCTGTTTTTTCCTATCCACACACACCCATGATAAAGTTTAATTTACAAATTAGGCATGGTCAGAGATTAACAACAATAATTAATAATAAATAGAACACATAATAATATACTGTAATAAAAGTTATGTGAATGTGGTTTCTCTCTGTCAAAATATCTTACTGTACAGATTTAATGCCTTTTCCATCTTAACCACTTGTCACGCACTGTGTCTGTAACTTTTGCAGTTTGAGGTGCAACAGCAAAACCAGAACGAATTTCTTTTTCCTTCTTCACAATTTCGTACATAGAAGATTCATTCTTACTGAATATTAGCAACCACAGCATATGATTTTTTTTCTTTCCTTATTAAGTTGAGAACTTTTACCTTTTCACTTAAAGAAGAAACCTTTTACAGCTTTTCTTTGGCGGATCCAAATTGCCAGCATCACTATTCTTGACTTTGGGGCCACTGTTAAGTAAAATAAGGGTGACTTGAGCACAGGCACTGTGATATAGCGACAGTCAATCTGACAATTGCAGCAGGGCTACTAAGTGGCTAACGGGTGGGACAAGCTGGACAAGGTGATGATTCATGCCCCGGGAGGGACGGAGGGGGACTTTGGGAGATTTCGTCACACTACTCAGAATGACACGCAATTTAAGGCTTGTGAACTGTTTATTTCTAGAATTTTTCATTTAATATTTTCAGACCATGGTTGACTATGGGTAGCAAACCACAGAAAGCAAAACCATGGATAAGGGGGAACTGCTATAATATGTATTCATCCTATTGACAAAATCACAACTGAGGTTTTCCTGACTTAATTACAAGAAAGTGTCTATCGATTTTTTTTTTTTTTTTTTTTTTGCGGTACTCGGGCCTCTCCCGTTGCGGAGCACAGTCTCCGGACACACAGGTTCAGCAGCCATGGCTCACGGGCCCAGCCGCTCCGCGGCATGTGGGATCTTCCCGGACCGGGGCACGAACCCGTGTCCTCTGCATCGGCAGACTCTCAACCACTGCGCCACCAGGGAAGCCCCCTATCGATTTTGATTTAAAGATTTTATTTGCCCCCTCTGTCCCCTGTGTATAAATCATGAAATGGAGACGCTGATTTGCTCTTTGCCCGTTGTGTTCAAAATGTGCTACTTCCGATGATTCCAAACCAGACCCGAGCTCTGTTTTGCCCGCTGAGGAGTCATCCAACAGGTAGTTACGAGACACCAGCTGTATGCGCCAGACGCCGTGTGAGGATATAATCGTGAGCAGGGAGACAGACGGGGTCCCTGCCCTCCTGGAGGTCACGGTCTGCAGCCGCCTGGCAGCGGAGCTCTCGCAGCCTGGGGACTTGGAGTAAGGGAGGCCCCGGGGTGCCAGGCAGAGCTGAGAACCTGGAGACGCTCCGTTGGCAGGTGTCTCCTCATTGCTACCCCGGCACTGGTGGGTGGTCAGTGCTTTTCCTAAGCCGCCCTCAGGCCCCCAGCTTGCTCCCAGGTCAGTGGGCGGTGCTGTCAGCCCCTCAGGACCGCCAGGGAAGGGAGTGCTGCTGCCCCCGCCCCGCCCTGCCCGGGTCTGCCTCCAAGGCCGTCCCCTCCACTGTCTCCACAGTCACCCGCTCTGCCCTCAGCTCCCAGACCACAGTGCCGCTAGGCCTTGCCTCATCCTATTGATACTTTGTCCTCATTGTCACTGTGCAGCTCTCCCCGTCTCCTTACTCCTCCTTCTGTGTGGACCTGAAGGTGACCTGACTGGGTGAAGAAGGGCTCTTTTTTCAGCCCCTGCACGGCCTCCCTGTGCTGCCTGTGCTTCTGGGACCTGCACGGGGGGCGGCCAAGGTGGGGCTGGAGAAAGACCTGCAGCAGCTCGTGGCCCTATGCCCCTGCACCTAGGAGGCCAGGCCTGGGGACTGGAGTTGTCTCTAGGGATAGGGCTGAGGGCGGGGCCATCCTGCCACGCTCTGTCCTCCCAGAGGGGCAGTGAGAAAGGTGGGAAGCCCAGAGCGCCTGGGTGGGAGGCCGGGAGGCCGGGGTCCCAGCGCCTGGCCCGCCCTCCCTGCAGGCGGGCCGGCGCTCTGGGGGGGGCACTGAGCAGAGACTGCGTGTGCGGCCCTGTGAGGATGTGACACTGAGTCAGGTGAGGATTCAGAACTAACGTGTGGACTGTCCAGTAAGGGAGAAAAATCGTGTTCTTAAACCCACCCTGCTCTAGAAAGTGCTGTGCCGTCAGAGGGGCTCCAGTAAAACCTGGGCCACCCGGTGGGGGAGACCGACTAAAGGGAAAGGCTTCCTGGAAGAGATGGCATTCGAGCTAGACCTTGAAGGACAGGTGGGAGGGGGGTGCGAGGAGATGAAGGGGTGATGAGATAACAGCACCCAGGTGGGCAAAGGGGGGAGCCCCCCCACCCCGTGGGGCGATTCCTGGAAATCCCAGGAAGCAATTCACAAGTGGCCTTTGCTGGTAGATTCCGCAGAGGGACAAGGGCCAGTGGGTTTGGCAGCTGTGTAAAAGTGGGTGTGTTTGATTGTCCTGCCGCTGGGGCCATAGCCATGTCCCCCATTCAGAAACCCGAGCCTCTCTAGGGACCCTGCTGGAGGAAGCGTGCTCTGGGGTAACACAAGGGCCCGTCGATTGTTAACTTTTCTTTCCCTGATGGCAAATCAGAGCCATCACACAATGCTGGAGGATTTATTTCTGAAGGATATGGAGGTAGTTGGACAAAAGCTTAACTACAATGGGGTTGTTGTTTTTTTTTTTAACATCCAAGGTCACAGCTCTGAAATTTCTGTAACTTAAGGATTCTAGAATTACAAATGGCTTGCCTCTTAAAGTGCACCCTTGTCATAATTCAAACTCAAAGCATTCTAATGCCATTTCTTCTACAGAAATACATTTTTTAAACGGGGGTGCTATTTTTCTTTTTCAAGTTTAACTTAAGCTCGGTTAAGCTCAGAACCAGTGGTTCTGGTTCCCGTCCTCTGTCGGCTAGGTGGGCGCAAGCCAATGACGGCTCTCACTTCTGTAAGTTTGCAGGTACTCGGCAGTTGCTTTAATTATTACCATTTTCCTGTGGTGCACGTCTAAACTGTAAGTTCTCTTTTCTCTGGGTTTTGCAGCACAGTATTATTTTATGGGTTTTTTACATTTTTCCCCCCTTTTGAGTGTTACCGGAGCCCCAGTCACCAAAAGGCCAGGATCTGTTTCAGTAACTGATTTATCAGGTGCTCGGCTGGTGACATTGCGAGAGTTTATGGATGGGACCCCACCTCCTTTCCCGGGGACTTTGTGACTGGCTCGGCCGTGAGCGCAGCACTGAGTGTGTTCTCCACACGGTGGAAGGTGAAATGGCTTCTACGAGCAGTGGTCGCCTTTGAAGTGGGAGCTCTGGAACCTCCTCCAGTGGCTTCTATGTCTCACGCCTGCACTCAGGGGTCATTCAGGAGGAGTGAGAAACTTCAAAGGAAGTGCCACAAGGCCTTGGGCCTCTGGTCAGAGTGTTGGTAGTTTGTTATCAGTAAATACTTGGAAGATGCTCTCCCCACTCTCTCCCCCTCCCTCTAGTTCCCCAAATGTTTCATCTCCTCCACCTTCACTGCTGGCCAACTGCGGGGTCCCGTTAGATGACTTCTTTCAAAGCGGCTGATTTAGCGCCTGTCCTGAGGGCCGGCACCACCCAGGTCTGGGGTGAAATGGGGATGACGGATGGTTGGGGAGGTGAGGCTGCAACTCCCTGGTGACACCTCAAGCAGTTAATCAAGGGACACACTTCCTCTCAGTGGGAGGTAAGGGATTTTCTGTTCCTTTGTTCTTAATGCTAGTATTCAGGCCATTTTACCTCCTGGACGCCTCAGGCTCTGCTCAAAAAGGCTTCCGTGGTTCCCTCTGGCAGTGCAAGAGGTCAGCGTTGTTCCCTCACCAGAGACACAGGGAAGTCACAGACCTTGGGTTTTCCTTGTTGCTAAAGGCCACGAATGTGAGATGTCCTCCCTGTCCCCATAGCAAGGTAGCGGCTGCCTTGCCGGGCTGTGTGGTTTGTTCAGACAAGCAGACCATTCCAGATCGGCCCCAGAGAGCCTCTTCAAAAAGACCATTGTCTGCCCCACGGAGGAGCCGTTGTCAAGGGCTGCCATTAAAACAGTGAATTTTGGAGCTGCTTTAATGTGCCACTTACAAGTCAAGGCTGGTCATGGAGCGGCAGCAGCAGCGGATGTTTGACTAAGTGCCATGGGCCGCACGCAGGTGCCAGGAGTGATCCCAGACACCTCTGTTTCCTCCCCATCTCTAGGAGACTAAAAACGGCCAGGGTGGTTCTCTTCCCAGCCCGCTCCCGCTGGTGACCACCACGCCCCCCCACCCCCTGCATTCTGCAGGCTGTGAATGGGTGGCCGCTGTAGTTCCTAAAAAGGATGGCTGAGGCCAAGGTCTGTGGCCTGTTGAAATCAGTGACTGATATTTTAGAACCAAAAAGAGGAGCTTGCATGGAAGCTTGCATTGCTTTTGGAAAGATACATGTTTCTTCCAACAATTTTGCAGTGTTGGCAGACAAAGTGTTGCAGCTCAGAGATCATCACCAGTCCCTTTTTAAGGAAACAAACAAGTGACCCAATTCAGTCCCTTTTCATTTATTTTACAGTGTATGGGTCAAACATTACCAAAGAAAACTGGACGAGTTCCATTTCGTAGTTTAGTTAACACGAAGCTTGTCTTTTAGAACACAAGGGGATGGTTACGGATGGGCACGGCATGTATTGTGTTTGTTGTGTGCTTAGCACTTTGCTGGTGCAAAATGAATGCCCAGAAAGGTCTGTTTTTCCTGAAACAAGGAAATTGTTGAATATGGACGAGTGTGTAGGTGTGTGTACTTTTAAAAACACCTGTTTGCCACACAGTGTGCTAATCACCTTGAGAGGCCACTTAAGGGTTTTTCTATATGAAATGTGGAGAGAGCCTTAAACGCTGAACTGTGTGGTCCTCACCAAGTGCAGTATGAGTTCAGCAAAGGGAGAGCTTTGTGTGCGTTGAAATGGAATTTAAAAATATACCTTATTAACTTCAAGGCAGGCATGCTAATGGTATGCTAATATGGACATGCTAATAACTTTTCAAAAAGCACAATGTTTGGCAGGTTTGTGTAGAAGTTGTGAGTAGGGCTGAGGGAAAAATGCCAGGCATGGCTGTGTGGTTTTAGGGCTCCATCCCACAGGCCCACATCCTCTACTACTGATGTGGGTAGCCTGTCCGGAGACGAACCCCCAGGGGCTACAACACCTCATTCCCTCCCCTAGGTGTCAGTGCAGAGGGTGTGAGAGCTGACCATTTCTCTGGGGAGGGGGATGGTCCAAGGTGATGGGTCAGTTAATCAGTTAACAAGTCTTTGTTGAGCACCAACTGTGTATAATGATAGGAATAGCTTCTTTTATTGAGCGCATAGGTATGAGGGGCACTTGGCAAGCAATCTTTTGTTTATTTCCTACACTAACTCAGTGGAGTACTGAGTTAAGTGCTTCCTCTAAGTTCACAGATGAGGAAACAGGCTCAGGGGGAGTTAGTGGCTTTCCTAGGGTCATCACACTGCTACTGAGTGGCAGAGCTAGCATTTGAACTAGGTTGCAAACAGGATTGTGTTTCCTGATGTGGGCTTGGTGCTGGGCACTAGACAATACAAAGGATACATGGTGTGTGGTTGCAGACCCCAGCAACCTGTGGATCTCAAACAGGACAGGAATGGTATGAAGAGGCAGCTCACACAGCACGTGCTCCTCTCCCCAACACAGGGATCATATGGAGAAGGGGAAAGTGCCAATACAGGTGCAGTTGCTTACCTTCAGAATTAGTACAAAGAGTTGAATGTGAAGATGGGTGTCATGGGCAATGGTTCTTGTCGATTTTGGAAACAGTCTCTATGATGTTATAGTCACACGTTCAGGTAGGCAGCTCAAAGAGTAAAACAGGCTGCTGTGCTGTAAGGCAATATGGAGTAGTGGAGACTGGGGAAAATTGGAGAATCTGCCCTGTCTAAAGAGAACAGCCACTACTCAACTCCAGTCATCTATTGTCATGTGGAAATGTAAGTCCAGTATTGCCAGTGTACTGATTTTTTTCACCTGAAAGAAAAGCCAGAAATTTGGATTTTTACATTGTCTTCCAATCTTTGAATGTTTGCTACTAATTTTTTAAAAGTTTAATGGATCAACTGTTGTATACAAGCCTCCAGTTTTTGAAACCTCTGAAAGAATTAGAATAGAAGTGGGAATGTAGAGGTTGGAAACCCCAAGATAGTAGACCAGGAGTGGCAAGTGCATCTCACATCAGGTGCAGCTTGCACCAGTGTTTCTCAAACTTCAGTGTGCATGCGAATCACCTGGGGTCCTGTTCAAATGTGCATACTGGTTCAGGAGTTCTGGGGTGCGGGTCTGTTGAAAAGATTCTAAGGCAGTATCTAGGCTTAGTGGGGAAAAGCACTGTGATAAATTAGTGCCGTCTACTGTGAGCAAAGAAAAGGGGAATGGCCTGACCTATTTGCCATCCCTGTAGTACAGAAAGGTGATAAGGTGATACAGTATCTAGGCTTAGTGGGGAAAAGCTCTGTGATAAATTAATGCTGTCTACTGTGAGCAAAGAAAAGGGGAATGGCCTGACCTATTTGCCATCCCTGTAGTACGGCAAGGTGATAAGGTAAATTGAGCACTTATGGTCATTTCCAGGGTTCCCCTAAAAAGTCAGAATTTGAGAACACAGCTAGGTCAGAAGCTTTTGAATTTTACATCCTCCCTTATTTATGCACGCTTCTCCACATAAGAAGAACTTGGATTCATCTCTCTATCATCTGGGAAATTGAGATAAGACTATCAAACTTTCCACCCGGGTGGGATAAAAGGAGAGTTAAGTGATTGGCTCTCTGTTCTTTCTGCTGTATTTTGAGGGTTAAAAAAAATGTCTTGCATATGTTGGTGTTCTGTTACTTCCACGTGGCCTTGGTATCCCTTCAGCATGGGGTCCATGGTGGGAGGAAAGGGTGGGTGCCGAGGAAATTGCTTTGAGCAGAAATCATCTTGTTTCCATTCACTTAGAGCTGTTCTTGGAGCCCTCGTCTGGTCCCCTGCCTGTGTTCAGTGCCCTTGGAATTGCATGCCAGGAAACAAGATGATCTTTCTAGCTGGGCAAGTGGGAAGAGAGGGACTGGGTGAGCCAGGATGGACTGGCAGTTGATGCCTAAAAATAGATCTTTTTCCTCATGAATAAACATTTTTGGGGGGCAAAATGCCTTGCTAACTGTCCTGGACAGGTCAGCAGAGGAGGCCGGCAGGGCCAGGGTGCAGCCAGGTGGGTGGAATGCCAGCCAGTGTGGGGTTGCCATTGCAACGGGGCCCCTTGGAGGAAGCTTCAGTGGCCTCCAGGGAGTGGGGGCTGATCTCGGATCTGAGGCCAAAGTATATGTACAAGTAGGGGGTGGACGGGGGAGTGGGAGGGTGGGAGGGGAAAGGGGTCTGAGATTCTGCAGTTCTAACAGGCTCCCAGGGGATGCCGATGATGCTGGTCCAGGGAGCACACTTTGAGGGGCAAAGGGTTCGAGTCCACCGTGATCTTCAGGACTGAGGAAGGGTGAAGGCACACAGGCAGGGGAGTTAACCCCATTCCATTTTTTTTTATCATCTTGTATTTGGCCTAAGCTAAAAAAAAAAAAAAAAAATGGCAGTGCTTTAACAGCTGTTTCTCATCAATCATACTGAGATGTTTTCCTTGCCTGGTGGTGGTGGTGACACTTTCATATAACAACAAAATTGCGAGTGTTGTGTATTATAATTTTGCTGGTAAAAATGTATATGATTGGGCAGACTCTACTGTCGATATAACAATTAATTCAGTAAAATGCAGCCTGTGCTAGTTGATGTATAACTGAGGCTCTTCTAAAATAATGGGGCAGGGCTTCCCTCGTGGCGCAGTGGTTGAGAGTCCGCCCGCCGATGCAGGGGACACGGGTTCGCGCCCCGGTCTGGGAGGATCCCACATGCCGCGGAGCGGCTGGGCCCGTGAGCCGTGGCCGCTGAGCCTGCGCGTCCGGAGCCTGTGCTCCGCCACGGGAGAGGCCACAACAGTGAGAGGCCCGCGTACTGCAAAATAAATAATAATAATAATAATAATAAGTAATGGGGCAGATTTTAGCAACATTTTAAGAGCAAAAGAATAGCTCAGACACTAGAGCTGGGAGGTGAAAGTCATTTTGATAATTTAAAAACTTTGACGAGAATGTAGGTAGCTTGCCTTGTGCAGGGGATAGAACCATTCCTTGGGAGGCCAGGGTCCTTATCCAGTCTCTCTCAGAGAACGAGCATGACAGGCTGGTCGCTTGTGTCTGGACAGTAGAGGCACCAGCTGTTTGCAAGGCCATGGCCAAGGTGGACCTGAATAATGGCATCCTTCCCCACACCCCCTGTGCGCCCACTCTTCACGCGATCCCATTTTCTCCCTGCGCCTGTTTTCAGGCTATGTCATGGGTCTGTTCTTGGCGTGGCCTCCTCAGAAACTGTAGCAAAGTCTGACCGTGGAAGCCGTGACTGGGTGACCGTAGAAGGAAGCCCAGCGAGCTCCCTTTTCACGGGTCTTTTGATCGACTCCCAATTCCCTCATGGGAGGATGCCTAAGTCCCTTCCAAGGGTATCAACAGTCAGTCTGATTATTAAAACTCTGAGACCGGGAGGCTCCAGCTTGTGATTTTGATTGTATTCCAGAGATGGTTATCAGTTTGTGTCAGGATCCAGAGCCCTTTGTGGTGGGGAAATGGTGCGGTCAGATCTGTGGAGGAGCCCGCATCCTGCCTACCCCTGGGGATGGGGTCCTGGAGTGACGGAGCCCAGTGGGCCGTAGTCACGATGTGTCTGTGGTTATCCACAGACACCCCCAGCCAGACTTGGCAGGGGAGCAAGGGCTAGGCCTCCCTACTTCCTGCATGAGGGCTCCGGGCCTGGACAGCCTCAGCAGAGGGGGTGGGGCTGGGCATCAGCAGGCAGAGCTGGGGGCCGGCAGCGGGGCTGACAGGGAGGAGCTCTCTGCCTGGATTTTCTCTCCTGGGCTCATCATGCTCCCATGACTCTGGACAGCTCTGGGGGGGACTCTAGGGATGGTGCTTCTCCATCCCTGCCCAGGTCCCGCTGGCCGCTGTGGACGGTTCCCTCCCTGCTCTGGGGAACATGAGACCAGCAGGAGCAGGGACTGAGACGTGAAGGGGGTCTCTGCACCAGAGGGGTCCAGAGGAGGCTTTCTGAGGATCGTCTTTATCTCTGTTCCCCCCACAGTGACTTGCTCAGGGTGAGAGTTGAGTGGGACGCCAGGCCCTGTGCACGTGGGTGCTGAGTGTCGTGCTCCAGGTCAGAACCGCCTCTGCAATTCCTTGGCAAGAAACCACCTTCTCTGGAACCCCATTCCTTTATGTCTGACCCTGTGGTATGACCCAGGACTCAGATGAAGCCTCATTTCCCTTTGTGGGATACAAAGAACTAAAATGTAATGAGGAGCAGTCCTGGGACACTAGAAAAAAAAATTTTTTGTTTTTTCTTTCCCTTTCACTCCTAAGAAGTTGATGGGTTTTCTCCCCACATTCCAGCACACTTGTTCAACTTGAAACAAAATGCTATGATAGCTTTTAAGTTTTTGCCATGGACTTACAGTACAGGGTGAAAAATAATATTCTAAGATTTAAAAAAGCTTAAGTTGATGTGGCTGGGTGATTTTGGCAGTGTTTCTCTACGTGAAATCCCCGGGCCTCGTCCCCGCCTCTACCTCGCCCGTCACGGGTTGGCAGGAGCGGTGAGTTTTGCCGGAGCGGAGTGGGGATGGCAGGAGCCTGCTTGGGCAGAGGAGGCCCTGGGGGCCAAAGCTTGGGCCCCAAGGGTCTGTAGCTGCTTTAGTAACATGGGAAGTAGGGAAAATGGACCCCACATCTGGAGTTCTGCCTTTGTGTTCCTGTTTTTCTTCGAATCCAAAGGGTGGTTGGGAAAAGAAAACCCAGCGGTCACAACGTGCTTGAGTTAGCACCAGGGATGGGTGAGGCGTAGGGACAGGGAATCACTGAGTCACGGGCGCTGCAGCTGTGAGAGTCCTCCACAGCTCCCTTTCTAACTGCCTCATTTATGGGCCTGCCACGGAGGCCCTGGAACAGCAAAGGACCTGCCCAGGGACGCACAGCTGGCTGGCGACAGTGCTGGGAGAGGAGCAGGTTCCTGGAGTCCCAGGCCAGTGCTCCAGCATGATGCCCAGGATCCAGTGACTTGCCCATCCTCCCTGTGGCCCTGAGCACAGTGCTGGGTCCAGGCCCAGGACACTGCCCTTGCCTGTTCCCTCATTGTCTGGGCCCTGAGAGCCCCCGCTGCGTTCCCTCCGGGAGGGAGTGCAGGGTAATATGATGCCAGGGCTCTGGTTCCCAGAGAGCCCCCGCTAGGGCCTTCTGGGGCTTAGTGACGAGCTTCCTTGTCCTCCTGTCCCTCCTGTCCCTCCTCTCCCTCCATCACCATCCAGCGTCAGGTGGAGGTTTGGCTGCAGCTGCCCAGCTTCTCCCTCCTGGGATGCCATCTGGGGTGCTGCTCTCTCGCGCTGCCTAGACAGGCTGGGTGAAGAGCAGCCCTGCAGAGGCTTACAGAGGGAGCAGTGGTGTCTGCATCCCCACAGGGCTGGGAAGGCTCAGGGGGCCTCCACTCTTTCCTTGTTCTAAGAGCCACTCTGGCTTTTTTTTTTTTTTTTTTTTTTTTTTTGGTCCCTTTCTTTCTTAGGGTAATGGCTTAAAATCTGATTACAGAGGGAGCAGTGGTGTCTGCATCCCCACAGGGCTGGGAAGGCTCAGGGGGCCTCCACTCTTTCCTTGTTCTAAGAGCCACTCTGGCTTTTTTTTTTTTTTTTGGTCCCTTTCTTTCTTAGAGTAATGGCTTAAAATCTGAGGCAGTGACTGCAGGTTTGGAAGGGAATGGTGGACCTTGGGCTTAAAAAATTTAATAAAACAGCCCTAGTTCTGGGAATGAAAAGGAACAATTTTAAGGTGTTGATAAATGCTTGGCAGAGTTCTTTTCCTCTTTTCAGAGCTGATCCTGCAGATTAGGGTTTTGGCACATGTCTTATTACTTAACAACCCATACAAGCAGGCAGAAATGTAAATGACGCTTTCTTTTCTTTTCTTCTGCTGAAAAGGGGGCTCTGACCTTGGAATACGAGCCTTCAGTTTAAGCACTGACATCTTTCCTGCGGGAGAGGACTTTTTCCCCTTATTTCCTTTGTTCAAGAAGATTGAAGAGTTCTGCTTTTACTTACCTTTCCCAGGGTGTCCGCACCTCCCAGCCCCAGCTCTCACAGTGTTAACAGACCATTTACAAACTGGTACTTGTATTGTTCATTCTGATTGATTCTCACATATATTTGTCACATGTCGTCTAAGGAATGTCACGGAGCAACACTTTGTTCATATGGTTTGAATTACTGTTGTACCTAATGGAACAAAGCTTCATTTGTTTAAAAATATCCAAGAGTTAAGGTTTAATGGTCAGTGCTCCCCAGTGTATCTTCATATAGGAGTGTGACTCTTCTGTAGGGGGAGCTATACCGGGAATGTGAAAGATGTCTTTCTCAAACCTTGGTTTTTGAGAAGATGAACTGCACTGAGTTAGGCCTAAGTTAATTCTTCCTGCAGTTGAGTGGTGAATCCCTAACGTGTGAGGAAGCACAGAATTTCAGCCTACTGGACCCCATTTGTAAGGATGTAAGTGGACTCGGTGAAGGAGAAAACAGGAGATGAGCCTCTGAAATCAGTCATGTGCTGCCCGGTCTACATAGCACCAGGTATACACCGAAGCAGGGCTCATTTGGCACCCTTGGCTTGACTCAGCATGTCTGCTTGTCAGCACACAGCAGGCAAGTGTGCTGTCAGCCTGCTCACCATCCTGGGAAATGCTACTTAATCCATGCATGTCTTTTCCTGATTTTTGCCTCTGTCATTACTTGGAGAGCCTGTGAATTGGACCTCATAATAGTAAACCGACACTAGAATCATCTGGATGGAAACACTGGTGTTTTGGTTAATAAGATGGAAAGAGAAGTATCTGAGATGGTGGCGGTACCTCTCAAAACAACCCCACCTAAATGGCTTTCTCGCGGTGTTTCAGTTTTTGTTTTGTTTTGTTTTTTAAGTACTCCTAGTGCAGATGACCCTTGAACAACGTGGGTTTGAACTGCATGGGTCCACTCATACACAGATACTTTCCAGTAGTAAATACTACAGTACCACAAAGTCCGTGGTAGGTTAAATCCACAGATGTGGAGGAACCGTGGCTACCAAGGGCTGTCTAACTAGAGGGGCGGGATAGGGAGGGTGGGAGGGAGACGCAAGGGGGAGGAGATATGGGGATATATGTCTATGTATAGCTGATTCACTTTCTTATACAGCAGAAACTAACACACCGTTGTAAAGCAATTATACTCCAATAAAGATACTAAAAAAAACAAAAACAAGAAAAAACAAAGGGCTCGCTATACTTTACACGCAGATTCACCCCTGTACTGTTCAAGGGTCAACTGTTCATCAGTTAAGCACTGCACTTGTCAGTTAATTGAGACTCACTTACAGCACTTTAAGAGTTTTGTTGTTTTCATGTAATAAACAATCCTGAGGTGGGCCGATCAGATGTTAACTCCACGATGTTGTCAGCGACCCAGGCTCCTTCTGTCCTTCTGCCGCGTCGCTAGCGCAGGGCTCTTCATTCCTTAAGTCCCCATTGGAGCCTTATGGTCACAGTCCCCAAACACAGAGGAGCCAGTGTCAAAGCTGAGTCAGGTCCTTTGTTTTTTCTTTTTCAGGTTTTTGTTTTTCAGCTTTATTGAAGTATAATTAACAAATAAAGTTGTAATGATATATATAAGGTTACAATGTGATTATTTCATATACATTTTACATTGTGAACGGATTCTCACCATTGAGTGAATTAACACATTCATCACCTCACAAAGTTTTTGTTTTGTTTTAGAGGTTTTTCTTGTTTGTTTGTTTGGTTGGTTGGTTTTTCAAAATTTTTTGGTGAGAGAGCCAGGTCCTTTTTAATAGGTTTTGCAGAAACCCCTCTCCATTTCGTCCACTGAAAGCTCATTGGCCACTCCATCTGCAAGGGAGGCTGGGAAATGTGGGTTTTTTCAGCTGGGCACATTGCCAGCTCCCCGCTTCCCATCCCCATATGATAGGGTTTCTTTCAGAGCCAGGAATGAGGTAAGGCAAATAAAGCGTTCTTCTTTGGTGTAAAATGTAAGGGAGCACCAAAAAACTCAGTAATCAAGATAAATGATGTTTTAATGCAATGTTACACTGCCATATTAGAGCCTGAGGCAAAAGAAAAATATCGGTAATGTTGATCCAGTCTTTATTTAAAATTGTGACTTTTTTATACTGGATTTTTAAATGAATTAAAATTTTTTACATTATTGCTTATTAAAGTATTTATCATGATTAATCAATTTTGGGCATTCCCTTAAATTTTGTGCTCAGGGCAAGTGCTTTACTATCCTCACCCCAGTCCCAACCGTAGGTTTTCCTAGTCAAGAAGAAGAGAATGGGGGGCTTCCCTGGTGGCGCAGTGGTTGAGAGTCCGCCTGCCGATGCAGGGGAC
>NC_041221.1:79516205-79522115 GCF_002837175.3 Physeter macrocephalus | reverse complement strand
GTCCAGGAAGATCCCACATGCCGCGGGGTGGCTGGGCCCGTGAGCCATGGCCGCTGAGCTTGCGCTTCCGGAGCCTGTGCTCCCCGCAACGGGAGAGGCCACAACAGTGAGAGGCCCGCGTACCGCAAAAAAAAAAAAAAAGAAGAAGAGAATGATACCGGGTAGGAACAGCAATAGTCTCTGCCAAGGAACGATCCCATTGCTTACCCAAATCCTTACCCACTGCTGATTGTGAATGAGTAAACTTGTGGTTGGCAGGGGGGCGATATTCCTACAGCCTGAGAACTGCTCAGAAACAACCCCAGTCTTTCGGTAGTAAACTTGCAGTAGCACTTCTGTATCTGCAGGTAGAATTCTCAGATGGGTGTAGGTGCTTTTGGTGACCAAGGATGAGTGTGTGTGATCAGAGTCTGGTGGCCACTTTAGGGTCCAAGTGGCAGAAGTCTGACCGAATAGGTACAAAGTCAGCAACCATGGAGCATGGAACTTCTGGGAGGAACCTTGACAGGACAGCTTATCAGCTGCTGCAGAACCTCAGGGCAAATGATCTCACTAAAGGATGGGCCCTCACTGGGAGAGAAATTAATGAAGAGATCACTTTCAGGGTAGAACTCTTCAGCTCCCCACTCCATGTGTGGACACACCTCTAGTATGAATGTTTCTGATTCAGCTTGGTTTCGTGTGGGCCTTAGTGGTTATGGCCTTCTACAAGGAGTATTGGAAAAGCAGTAGACTAAGGCCACGTGTGTGTGAAACCAGAAATAGTTAATTTGCTGTTTTTAAATCCTACAACGTACAGTTGACCCTTGAACAATACAGGTTTGAACTGTGCTGGTCTACTTGTACAAGAATATTTTTCCAATAGTAAATGCTACAGTACTATATGATCAGCAGAAGGTTGAATCTGCGATGTGGAACCCTGGATACAGGGGAACCGCGGATGTGGAGGTTTGACTATAAGCTATACTTGGATTTTCCGATTGTGCAGAGGAAAATCCCGTCTTGTTCAAGTGTAAACGTAATTTGATTATTAGATAGTTTAGAATTTTAAAAATAATTTTAAACAATCATCTAGCATTTCAGAGAAGTTCATTTTAAATTTCATGACAACCATTTGTAGTTTTAGAAAAGTTCTACTGACGGTGTTTAGTTATGAATTGGAGTGCCTTTGAATATTTATACTAAAAATAAAGTGTCTAGTGGATCTTATGGCTTAACTTGGTATCATGAGAAAGAGTAAGATGATAATCTCCCTTTTTGGTAATACTTCTGGTGTAGATAAAATGGCATGCAAACAATCTACTGTGCTGGGGTTGGAACTAGTTTCTTTCTTTCCCCCTTTCTTCTTCTAGTTTCCAGAAATTTTAAATCTTCAGGTAGATTTTTTAAATTATTTTTACAAATTGTTAAATGAGTCAGTACCTAAAACAAAAAGACAAGTGCTTTTGGAAGTGTTGCTGCATTCACAAGGGCGATTTTTACAAGGATGTTAAAAAAAAATTTGTGGCTATGATTCATACCCTGATGCTTTTATAAACTCTTGCATTGCAGAAATTCATGATTCAGTCTGTCAGATGATTTCCCTTCTTGAGACTCTATAGTGTTGCGAAAATTCAGTGATTTGTTTCACAAATCCTTTCATCTGTGTCCTCACGTAATGCTTTCTGTTTTTAAAGCTGTGAGCATTTTATCACCCAGCCCCACCCACGCCAGCCTTGCTGCATGGCCTGGCTCCATCCTACACTAGGCCCTGTTGCCTGCAGACTGCAAAACACTTTTCAGAGGCACTCTGTGGCTTCATGCTTCAGGGAAAATACTATACATTGTCAGTTCTTTTCAACCTTTCACAGGAATGCTGTGACAGTGAAATGAGGTCATCAGTAAAAGTACTTTTCAGTTCTCAGGAAGACACCTGCTATAGCATTCCAGGTGTTGGCACAGGTGAACTTTTAACTTTAAGGTATGAAGGAGCTTGCCTTTGACAGGAGTCTGCCAGTTAACATTTGGTTGTGTCCAGTTGAAGAATTAATTTCTAAAACACAATTTTTCAAAATTTGTTAGCATTAGACTGATTAAAATAGAAGTAACTTGGTTGTCAGTATTTATCTTGGTTGTCAGTATTTATTAGCTCTTTCAAATGTGGACACTGTATCTTGGATGTTAGACAGAATGCTGTGTATTTATTGATTCGATTAAATAGCCCATGCCTCAGTTTCCCCATCCATGATACAAGATCCTAGCACCCACCTAAAAGCTGAGAGGGAGGAAGTTGAGCAGCAATGCATGCATGGTGCACGATTAGCCCAGTGCCTGCTGCTTTATAAAGCCTGTAAATGGCACCACGGCTGTGAGTTACTGCTGCCTAAACACATTCTGCATCAAATGCACAAACATGGCAATGAGTTGAGAAGAATACAGTAAAGGACAGTGAGAGCATAAAGTAGGGAGCATGCAGAGTTGAGTTAGGACCATGGTACCAATTTTATATGGCGTCTTTTAACTCAGAAGCCCGCAGCAGCTACAGTTCTGTGGCTAAATGCCCACATGAAATGCATTGGCTTAAACATGTCGGTTTTTCGACAGATGGTGGTACTTCCAGAGATCGACCGTAATCAGTGAAAGGTCCTGGCAGCCGTCAGATTCAGAAAATAAAGAAGGAGGGTAATCAGAACTGAGAAACAAGAGAAATAGAAAGTAGAAATTGATGAATATTGGGTTTGCAGCTCCCATCCCTGCTCACTCTCTTCAGGACTTGAGACCAGAAATGTTGGTGACACCTCACATTCTCATCCAGGCAGTTCAATAAACATCATGGATCTGGATGAATAAAGCTGGGGGGTAGGTGGAAGGGTATAGCTGATTTTTTCAGTTGAATGACATTGTTCAGCTTCTCTTTTGATGAGATTAAAAACTGTTGTAATAATGAAATCCAAAAATTTCACCATCTTTTTCTTCCTTCCTTTCCTTGTGAGTGAAGTAAAACCTAAAAGCCTTCATTCCTTGGCTCCCCTAGAAGTACAATGAAGCTGGCCATCTTTACCAGTTTTTAGGCAGGGAACTTTGTGTATCAAATTGGCAAACACAAAAAGGGTCAGGTAAAATCATGAGATAGGAAGCTGATCCAAATTTTGATCCTTTTGAATTAAAAATTGTCCCTAGCACTGGGGGTGGACAATGCCTCCTGGGAGGCCATCGGAAAGTCATGGTGCCATTTATCAGCCTTCCTCACAGCTGAGCTCTCCGGGACTTCTCATTTGTACTTTTGAAAAATCTCCTCAGCTTTAAGAGCTTCCCTGAAGCTGGATCTTCAGCGTCTTGCATCCTGATTTCCAGACAGAACTGAGTTAAAAACATAGTAACTGACTCCGTTTGTTTTTCTGTCTCCAAGGTGTTTGGCCCTGAGTTCCTCCTCCCCGCCCCAGCGGGAGAGGAACACTTATTTACTCACTGACGGGAACAAGCTCTGGAAATGGTGACTTGATCAAATGTTGGCTGGGGGAAGCCCAGTTCTCCCTGAAGCAGGACTAAATGTTTCCCAAATTAATTCTGACAAAGTGAATTTAGATTCAACTTTCTGGAATTTCTCAAAATGATTTAGCGTATTTTAAGTCAACTCTTTATTTGTTGCCTGTTTTTCCAGTGTCTAACCCCTGCTACCTGTTGGGTGCTTCATTTATGTCAAATATTTTACTTTCTAAGCTGTGCTGTGGGAGTTGGTATCGTGTAAAAATTTCCCTGGAATGTAAATGCCCTGTGATGTCTTTGATTTGATGTTGGGGTCAAATACAGGCCGCTGTGTGGCCTTCCTTCAGGAAAGAATGGAGGCTTGTCTTGTTTTACTCATTTGGTTCTCAGCATGCATTCAACCGACAGCAACATAATAGCGAATCGGGGTAAAAAGTCACTCTCCTGCACTGGGTTTTTGGGTGGACAAGAGTTGGGCTCAGAAGATTATAGATGTACGGGCGCAGGGTCCCATGTTAATGTGTGCAGCCTTGAACGCTGGGCACAAGCCTACTGCTATTCTGGGTTATTTATTTTACTTTAATGAGCAAAGAAAAATATGGTGCATTTGAAAGACATAATAATAGACAATTGCATGTTCTCGAGTTATAAGTAAATCATGAGTCAGAAAAAGACAGCGAAGAGGGTGTTTCACTGAATATGTTCAGGCTTTGTCTCACAAAGACTTGGTTGTATTTTGGAATGGCTAATCAGGAGTTAGATCCAATTTAGCGTTGCATTCTCTGTGAGTCAGATGACTGAAACAGCTTATTTCAGACTTCAGCTACCGGATAAAGTCACCGACTGTTTCCAAACCCAAGACGGTTTGGATGCTGATTGACTCACAGTGTTTGTGTTCTGATTGTTCCATCCAAACCCAGGACGTGTGGGAAGCACAGATGACATGGGCTGGGTGGAAGAGGCAGCCCTCTGTTCCCCAGCTGTGGAGGGGAGGTGCAGGTGGGCCCTGGGGGGGGGCTGAGAGGCGCGGTGGCCCACTGAGCAGTGAAATCCCACCTGTCCCACCGAGGGGCCAGGGAACAGCTGAGGGGAGATGTCCTGGTCTGAGGTTCCTAATCACTCCCTTCAAAGGCAGTGGACTCGGGGCAGCCCTGGGGTCTCTGCCACCCTCCTCAGCAGGCTTGGCTGTGTTTCCCGGAACGAGTTGTAAGACAGCTCCCGGCCACAGAGGGACTCTCCAGTGCTCGCCTCTCCCCACTTCTGTGGCATTTGCTTGCATTACTTTTCTTCCTTGCTGCTTCAACTTAGGACTGTCCTCTTCTCCTTCCAGTGACCAGCTGTCACTATATAGATGCTCACCAGCTCTTATCATGGGACCCTGACCCGAGATTCAGCATGTTTATTTGATTTGTGGCCCAAGTCGTTTTTTTAAAGGTGTGAATTTTTACCTTTTTCTCTTTGTGCCAGGCTGTTTCTCTTTGGTCTGTAGCTTTTTTTTTTTTTCTTTTCTTTTCCTTTATGCCTACCCCCCTTTCGTCCCCAAAGGGATTAAAGCAACTTGATTTTCTCAAAGTTAGTACCATAGTAGTTGTGTTTCTAACATTCTAGCCGTAAGTGCCCTTGCAGAGACTGTTTAGACGGGAGCTATGCGGGCAGCTTGTTCTTACCGGATGGACAAACAAATGACCTGCTCAATTCTGTCTTCCAAGGTCATGGGACTACAACTCTCTTTTTTAACAGTATCATTGCTTTCATTTGCTAAAAGCTTACTGTGTGTCAGGCCCTGTACCAAGTATTTGACATTAATTTTCCCATTTAATCTTCATATCAATCTCATGAAGTAGATAGTATTATCCCTATTTTGCAGCTGGGGAAATTGAGGCACAGCAAAGTTGGTTACTTGCCCAGCTTTATTCTGCTAGTATATGCCATTTGCCAGGACTTGAATCTCATCTCAGTCTAAGTCCTGTGCCTTAACCACAAGTGGGTACCTTCTAGGGCAGAATTGTCTTTCAGGGACATATGGCAACATCTAAAGACATTTTTTATTGTCACAACTAGGAGAATGCTACTGGCATGTAGTGGGAAGAGGCTAGGGATGTTGCTAAACATCCTCCAACTACAGGACAAAGAATTATCCAGCCCCAAATGTCAAAAATGCTAGTGTTGAGAAACCCTGTTATAGATAGAGCAGACCATTTGCGTTTAACGGTTAAGGGATACCAACTGGGTGATGTTCTGAAACTTTAGTTACTTCAAGAAATATTCCTCGGGAGATAGAAAAGCTCAGTTTTTTTGGCAATAGGAATTGGAGACTTTAAAAAAAAAAAAAAAAAAAAAAAGAAAGAAATATTCCTCGTTTGCATAGTTTTTTTTTTTTTTTTTTTTTTTTTGTGGTAGGCGGGCCTCTCACTGTTGTGGCCTCTCCCATTGCGGAGCACAGGC
>NC_041221.1:79481322-79516081 GCF_002837175.3 Physeter macrocephalus | reverse complement strand
CTCCGGACGCACAGGCCCAGCGGCCACGGCCCACGGGCCCAGCCGCTCCGCGGCACGCGGGATCCTCCCGGACTGGGGCACGAACCCGCGTCCCCTGCATCAGCAGGCGGACTCCCAACCACTGCGCCACCAGGGAAGCCCTTGTTTGCATAGTTTTAAAAAATATTTTTAAATTTCTCAATAGGGAGAAAATATATATAACTGTTTACATTTTGTGAACTTCCTAACTTTTGAAATGCAGAAGGGTGGCTAACAATTCCTATACCTCCGTTGTGATTTGGTTATTGGAGCAGAGCATGCCATTTGGATAATTACATCAGAGTTTTTCTTTGGTTCCTATTTAGAGGCTTCGTACACATAAATTCTCTGCTAGATGTCAGCAAAAAGTGTTAAAATTGTGAAATTTGGTGTCCTGGCCTCGTTTGGATCTCATGCTTGCGTGAGGCTCCTGGGGTCCCACAGGCCATGTGTGCAAAGCCCCATAGACCAGCTGGGGAGGGCGCAGGCTTGGGGAGCAGGGTCTGCGGGGCCTAGGCTGCCTGCAGGTTCCGGGTGGAGCAGTCCTCGCAGCCTTAATCACAACCTTCTGTTCCTGTGTTCCAGCCATGTGCTCAGCCCCTCTGCTCAGCAGGCAAAACTGAGCGTTCCCAGTTGGAGAAGTTTAAGGTCTTCCTGTTTGTCTGATACTCCTGGCAGCGAAAACGTCCACATCTGTGCATTGTCCGGCCCATTTCCTTCCCCAGCACCCCTCCTCACGCCCCCAGCAGCCTCAAAGCGCTGTATTGTTCACATTCGTCCTCATCTTGACCTTGTGCTAACTGCCTGTTTATTGTAATGACTCCTCAGATAAGGTACTCCTTGGGACTTTTTTTGCATTTAATTAAATGCTTGGGGCCGGGAAATTGAGGATCTAGCTAAAATGCAGTGCACAGCATTTTGAAGTGTATCTCAGGCCACAGTGAGACTGAGCGGCTCCTGCTTAGCCGTCTCGTTACCTCTTTTTAGGATTCTGTGTTTCCTGGGTCGTGAACGGCCCTGTAGGCCCTGGTCTTTGCGGACCTCGGGGACCCCCGCCCATCTCCCTCCGCCTTGCCCTCCAGGACACGTGGTCCCCTCTGTCTTCCTGTTGGCCTGCTCCTCCATCCCTTTGGCAGTTTTCTCCTATACCCAGGGTACGTCCTGTTCCTCCTGTCTTCTTACTTCACAGCGTCACTTGGGAGATCTCATCCGTGCCCCTTGCATCCCTTACGCCGGAAGACCCCAGCGCTCCCCGTGCCTCGTGTACGTCCGCACAGACCTCAAGTTCTTCTCCACCCAGACTAGACTCGTGATCTCGCCCAGCATGTCCCTCCTCCCATATTCCTACTCCAGGGAATGGAAACATTCAAGTAGCTGTACAGAAATCTGGGAGTCCTCCTTGACTCCTCTTCCCAGTAACCTCCAGGTCCAGTTACTCTCTGAGTCTTACTGCCCCTCCTAAACATTTCTCAAAACCGCCCCCTCCAGTGCAGTAGTTCTGGCCCTTACCCTTCCTTGCTTGGATCCCTGCCAGAGCTTCCTAACTGGCCTTCCTGGCGCTACAGATGTGCCCCTTTCTACATCACTGGCAGCAATCCGCTGGATGGAGGGGGCCGCTGCCCCCATTGAACAAACCTGGTGGTCCCCAGCTCCCACTGAGCCTGTGCGCAGCTCTGCGTGCACGTGTGCAAGGGCCACACGCAGACACTCACTCGGGACAGGTTTATTCCATCCGTTACTTGCTTAACCCTCGAAAGTGTCCACGGAAATAATCGACAAACAGTCTGTAACAGGAATGGGAAAGAGTTTTATTTGAGCTATACTGAGGAGGATAGCCCCACAGTCTCTCGGGTAACCCTGAGGAACTGCTCTGGAGAAGCATCGTTTTCAGCACAGTTTTTTTTTATCTTGTCAGAACAAAGAGCATCAAACAAGTCAGAGATAACATTCCTTCAAGATTTTAAAAGAAAAGCCAAAAAAAACAGATCACTGTGTACACAGCAAGTCAGTATGGCCTTGGCATCTGGGAAGGGAGTCTTATCATGGAAGAAATACCAGCATTGGCATCCCAGGAGGAGAGGCATTTAATCTTTATTTTTAACATCGACATTCTTTACTTCTGGTCAATATGCCCTTTAATAATTCAAGCAGATGTACAATGTATGTTTGATAGACCACCAGCAGCCTGTTTTAGTTAGCATAAAATTTGAGTTAAATGATGTATAAGCCAGAATGACTTCCCCATACCTCAATATGTGACTATTTCTTCCATCACAGGTATCCTAGAGATGAGTTTTCTAAAATGCAAGTCGGATTTTGTCACTTTTATGCTGAAAATACTATAGGGGCCCCTCATCATAATGTATAAAACAGAGGTCAGAAATCCCAAACATGACCTATCCAGTCCCTCCCAGGACGGCTCCTGCCACGTTTCTGCTCCCCGCCCCGCCCCCCCGCCCCCGCCGGCTTCGAGGGATGACCTTGACCCCTGACAGGCCATGTGCTCAGCACTTGTCCCCATGGCCTTCTCTGCCTCCAGGCAGAACAGGGCGCCCCTCTTGACTGCTTGCATAGCACCCACTGCTCTGTGCTGGGCCCACCCGCTGACTTTGCTGTCGCCCCGCTGGCCTGTGACCCCTTTGAGGATGGGGAGTCAATCATTTTGGTGTCACAGCACTGGTTCCAAACCAGGCACGTGAACAGATTTCAGAAGTCACTGTATGTGAATGTGATCTTTCACTCCTAGAAATGAGATCATATGGTTTCTGAGGAATGAATACTACCAGCCAGCCTGCTTCAACTTTGCTTTGTTTCTGATGAGGAAATTAGGGTACCCATAGCCATTGAATGTCTTACATAAAATGAAAAACTTTTAGTTTTTTTAACCACATCCATCGGAGCCCCCTTCCTTCCTCTCCTGAAAAGGTCCCACATGGTCAGGAACTGAGAGAGAATTTATTGGGAAGGGACAGCTTGAAAAAAGGGTTGCAAATTCCTTTTGGGGATCACACTTTATACTCACAGACTCTTCCCCTAGTGTGGTCATTTATTTTTTTCCTGAGCCGAGTTAATACATATTTACTCTATCCAGTACAAACTATTTCTATGAATGATAAAGAGTTTCACTAGCAGTGTTTTTTAAGGACCAGAAGATATCACGCTCTGAAATAGAGGCAGAAGAGGGCAAAGCACACCAGCCTCCTAAAACCGTCTGGGCTTCACGTCAGGAGCGTGTTTATCTTTTAAAGCTGTCGAACTCCGTGTGTCCTGGGAGTTTCTTTCCTGATCGAATTTGGATCAGAAAGCCAGACTCACTTAAAGGTCATCCTAGTTCCTTGAAATCATTATAAAAAGTTCACAAATAATCCTGTAAGTTAAAAAGTGAATTTGGGGACTTCCCTCGTGGCGCAGTGGTTAAGAATCCGCCTGCCAGCGCAGGGGGACATGGGTTCAATCCCTGGTCCGGGAAGATCCCACATGCCGCGGAGCAACTAAGCCCCTGCACCACAACTACTGAGCCTGCGCTCTAGAGCCCACGAGCCACAACTACTGAGCCTGCACTTTAGAGCCCGTACTCCGCAACAAGAGAAGCCATGGCAATGAGAAGCCCGCGCACCGAAACAAAGGGTAGCCCCCTGCTCACCACAACTAGAGAAAGCCTGCGCGCAGCAACGAAGACCCGACGCAGCCATAAAAAAAAAAAAAAAAAGTGAATTTGGGTAAAGGGACTGTTAGAAAATAAGGTTAATTTTCATTCTTCTGTTTAAAATTCATCATACTAAATAGCTAGCAGATATGCCTGGATTAACTATCATTCACCCTTTCAGCCATCATTTCTACTTACACACACCAAAAAAACATGAGGGTTATCAGCCACTTCTGTTTTGCTCAGAGCATAAGCAATGTCAGCATGATCCAGCCCTTTAGGTTTCTTTTAAGAAGTGTTTTTATGCCACCATCCAGGGTTATCCAACAGAAACAGAAAAATTCCAGCCTTTCCCAACCCCAGCTGTGACTCTCCCGTTTGAACTAACGATAGATTTACTTCCCAATTATTATACTCCTAATAAAACCTTATTGTGTTTTCCTCAGTGTTCTCCCTGATCTAGTACTGCCCTACCCACCACAGCACACTTCTCAGTGGCTAGTCACGCTCCACTTGGCCTTGGTCTGTCTTAAGTCTCTGTTTCCTGATTCCAACTTTAATGACGTTTCCATGAGGCCAGTAGGAGTATCTTTGTGTCCTCCCTCTCCCTGCCCGCCCCCATTACCCAGTGTGTCCCCTACACACCTTGGACTGTCAGATCTTGGACAAGGGCACCTGCCTTGTCTTACCTCTTTAGAGCTTCAGTGCCTAATTCAATAAAAGTTAGCAGTTGCTAATCACCGTGATAAACAAAGGTCAACAATACACATTAATAGAAATTCTCCAGTTTGGGAAGCCCACAATATGCGACTCCTTTATAAGTGCTTTAGTTTCAGCAGATGTTTTATGAGCATTATTTTCAAAGAAGGGTGGGACTTAACGAAATAAGGACAGAGGAAAAATCCAGAAATCAAATATTCTGGGTCCTGGGAAAAATAAGAGCTATTTTTGCAGAGTTGGTGCAGTTTCACCCAGTACCGCAGCAGTCCGTTGCTTCTGTTCTTTGAAGCCTCTGGGCCCTTGGCTTCTTGGCGGGGGTGGGAGGTGCGTCTGTGCGTGCACACCTCAGTCATCAGCCGTTAGTCACCTACACAGAGCAGCCTTGGAAGGGCTGCACTTTTCTTCTTGCTCGTATCACGGAGGCTAAATACAGTTCAGCCCTTGCTTTTGTGAATGGCCACCTCCGCTAAAAGGCAGTTTGGAACAAAGATCAGGAAGTTAGGAGAAGTGAAACTGGGCGTGTTTGTGAGTGGTGTTCTTGTTGACGTAGCTTTCTTCTCACAGCCCATTCTGCAATTTAGGATCTGTGTGGTTGACCGCCAAATAATTTGTCTTACCAGAACCTCTCCCACCCAGGCCTTTGCTATCTGTGATTATCATCGTAATCAGATCAGTTTTACCAAACCTTGGTAAAATATTGCCTTTGACACCACTGAGACCAAAATTTTTTTTTTAAATGTTTTTTAAATTCTATCCATGATCTCACTGATAGTACCAAGTAAAATTGAAAATTGCTTTAAATTTATGGCGGCTCAGCAGCCTCATCACCAGGCTGTTGGGTTGGAGTGTTGGATTTTTAAACATCATTTGAATCATTTCAAATGATCATAACAAAACAAGACATTTTATTATATCATTAATAAGAATGCTTATCAGAAATAAGTGCCCCTCGATGGATGCAGATCAGCCTTCTGGGGCCATTTATAACTAATGAGAGAATTGCACTGCTTGACTTTAATAATTCACCAAGGAACAGAGAATAAATAGCAGCAAACATTAATTTTATTGGACAGTTTCATACAGTTTATGTTTTGAAATAAAAGGGATGTGACTTGATTCCTGCCTGCAACCAAAGCACTTAAAAAGGAGTCTCTCATGTTGTTGGCATCTCCAGCTGGAGAACTTGTACTCAGATGCCTTTGTTAATCAGTTGGCACCCTTCTTGCAATAAACAGAAAGCCAAAATAGAAATACTTTAAACGGTGATCAAAACTTTGTCTTCTATCATGTCCTCTGGCGTATGGCTATGAAATTCCTTATAAGCAAGCATTGTACTTGTCTAGAACAGAAGCTAAAGTAGCTAAGAAAGGAAGGACCAACCCTCTTTATAACCATGGATTTTTCAGAACCAAGTAAGGGTTCTTTAATTGCTGGCTCCATATGTGAAGCTAAGGATAGAGAGGACCTCGTTTTTAGTTGTTAGCCCAAAGACTGGAGGGGGGACTGCTCAGCGGTGGTTCCAAGAATGAGACACTCTGCACCTGGAAATGAACCGTTACAGGTGGGTTCTCCCTCCTCAGAGGAGAAAGGGGGTGATAAGAGGGAGCCAGTCTAGCCCATGCCCTCTGACCGGGACCCTTGGACAGCTCCCTGTGTTCAGGTGGACCTTCTCTTCTCCCTCTGCACTTGGCACTTCTCATAAGTGTGTCTTTCTCCCCTGCAACCGGAGCCATAGGACTTAGAAAGCCACCTGCTCCAGGGGGAGCCCCTGGTCTGGGAGAAGATGATAAGGGTGGTCATGTTCTTGAAATGACTGAGTTTGGGAGCTAGAAGTGACAGTGGTGATCTGCAGCTCCAACACCCCCCACCACCACCACCACTTTCTACCTGAGACCCTGAAGCCAGAGCAGCTAAGGATGCCGCATGTGGTCACACACTGTTAGCCAACAGCCTAGACCAGAGCCCGTGTTCCCCTGCTTCCCGTCTAGTGTTTTTGTTCCCACCTATGACTTTGCCATTTGACAAGCTTCTGTCTATAGAAGGATATTGATAGTAGAAGGTGAGTTTTTGTGGCTGTGTGGAGACAGCCCACCAAGAGCATAAAAATAAATGTTGACCAAATATGGTAATAGTGATGATTCCTACTACCTGTTGAGTACTTCGGATTATACCTTGCTTTACATGCACGGATTTTTAATCCTTGTAACACCCTTTGGGGTAGATACTTGGAACACCTCCACATCATTGTTCAAAGACACAGAGCTAAAGGTACAGCCAGGGTGATAGCGTTGAAATAGGTCTTTTGTATCCTTTTTGTATCCGTTTTTATCCTTTGTGCTGTAGAACTCTTTTTACCTGGAGAAAATTGATATTTGATGGTGAGGCTAATTACTCACGTGCCAGGGGGGCCCCAGAACAGGAAGATCTAAATGGAGAAAGGAGTGCCGTGGTGTGACTTCAGAAGTGGCCTTGTTGATGTGGGGTTTGGGGATGGGGAGGCTGGATCCTGCTCCAGAAAGTGTACTCCACCTGCCTGGAGTACTTATCATCCAGCAAGCACTGTTCTAAGCTTGTTACTTACTCTAACTTAGTTGATCTTCACAACACGCCTGTGTGGTAGGTTCTATTCGTATCCCCATTTTACAGACACAGGAACTGAGGTACAGAGCCACATTTGGGCCCAAAGTGACCGCCTAGGAAGTGGTAGAACCAGGATGCAAATCCAGAAAGTCTGGCTCCAGACTGAACCACCACCCCCCCACCCCCCGCTCAGGCTGCCTTTCTGGATGAGCTCATTGGCTGGAAGGGTGGGGCAGTGGGTTTGGTAGCAACCCTGAGAGGGTGACTGTTGAGCACACCTTCATCCTGTGCGTGAGCCTGAGAGGCCTTCCCCCAAACATTGTCCTGCCCACGTTTTCTGCCGGCACCCAGAATGATCAGCCACCCTGCTCATGGGGGGTTGGCTCGTGGCATGTGGAGAAAGGGCCTTTCTCTGCCGCATGTGGGTGTCTTCTCCCGAGGCCCGTGGTCATCAGAGCCGTGGGAAATGCTTGCTCTAATGAAGTCTGTTAGCTCCAACCACCTCAGAGAAATATGTGTCAGCACCCCAGGGTGCTCCTTTTTCTTATCTGACCAAGACACAGTTTTATTTTTCGCCTCCCCTGATTGCCTGGGGCTCCCTTGCCAAGTACCTTTCTGTTTCTGAGCCATGTGGGTTCAAAGGGAGGTGCCCACGGCGGCACCTGGAGTCCAGGGCACTGGACACGTGCGTAAACTGGGACAGGTCCCTCTTTGCCCACCTCGCTTAGCAGCCCTTACAGGTGAGAAGGTGGGGGACAAGAGGTTGGGATGTCTCAGGGAAGTGAACCTAAGGCTGTTTGTATTCCCAGCCTTTCCAGCACTTTTGCTTGTATTTTTAAGTGGCCTGGTCTTCTGATGTGTACTCTCTTCTTCTGAGTTAATCTCTGTTTACGAGGCTGCGCTATTGTTAGAAGCTGTAACAATAAGTCCCTGTTCCCAGAAAGAGTCTTGGATCCTATGAACAAGGACAAGAGTTCAAACTTCCACAATGGGGTTTTCTGTGACCGGCTTGAACTTTGAGTCTGCACTGACTTCATCTGAGCTGCAGTGAGAAAAGCTCACTGGGCCTCCTCCTCCCACCTGGCACATTCCTGAGTCCTTAGGCCAGTTCAGTAATGCAGGCCGAGGCTTTGCCTGCCTTTTAGGATGGTCCCGAAGCTGCTGGCAGCTCCGTGTTGAACTTGCTTTTCCTCGAAGAGTGTGCATCCCTTTGGGAACTACACTTAAGCTCATCTGTTTTCAAAACACAGTTTGAATCCTAAATGTCTGGGGAATTCCTCTAGTTAATAAATGAAGGAAGTTTAAACCTGTCTATGGTTTTGAATTTGGCATTCTCATTAGGGAAAGTTGAAAAACGCTGGGTGGCTTGATATCTGGCTGTGAAATCACTGAGATGGATAGTGTGTAATGAACTGGGCATGGATGCCGCATACAAATCTGTCCTGCTGACTTTTTAGATGTTAAAAACATCTAACATTACAGATGTGTGTGAATGTGTGTCTGTATGTGTGTGTGCATTCCTCATCACACAGTGTTTCATGGGTCTTAAATATTTGAGAGAAATAAGGCACTAAAGAGGGGATATTTTCGATGCATGAATGAAGAGCCATGTTTGTGAATATCCGCTTGTGCATTTTGTTCTTTATTGCTTGTGTGTTCAATACATAAAGCCTTAGGCTGTTTCCAGATCCTTCTCTGAGCTCACTGGCTTTCAGGAAGTGTGTACTGTGGACACAAGACAGGGCAGTTGAAACGTTAAGGCTGCAAGTTGTACCTTTGGTTGTGAAAAACCAGCGTCAGTGTGAGTGAAATAATAAAAACAGTGAGTTTTAACATTTCAGTGATGCTTTTAGAAATATGAACCAGCCTACAATAAACTTTGGCCCTTTACTTTAAATCATTCAAAAACTTTCTAAAATACTACTACTGCTTAGCAATGTTGGTTAGAAACAGAAGTGACCTCAGTGAGAATATAGAAGGTGTTGTGTTTTTTTTTTTAAGTGAGCAATTGCTAGCATTGTCTTGGTCCCTGGGTAAATCCCGAATTAGGTCTTGGTTTTTTAAGGATGCGGGTTATCTTACATCATTAGGCCCATTTCACTGATAATATCCTTTAGTGGGTAATTAGAAATGCGTCACTGCCGAGAGCTTTGCAGGTAAATCCGACGGCAGCGCAAGCATTGTGGTATTTGTTTTGATGGGATTCTGGGTGAAGGTTGCTGCTGTTGTGAGCTGCTCTGCCCTGTGCCCTCCAGGAAGTTCCTGGCTTGGGGTTTGGGCTGGCACCCCCCTCTGTGAGTCATGCAGCTGGCCTGTCCCCTGGGCCACACTGGGATGAGGTTCCCGCCGCACTCACGCTCACACCCGTCACCTCCTTAACGGCTGCTTGGAACCTTGGCACTAAGGCCCAACTTGAACATTAACCACTCCCGTTTCTTCTGTCAGTAGCACTAATTGGGTCAGGTTTTCAGGGCCAGTGGAGATACAAGGAAAGAAAAACATTTTTGCCATTCTTTAACTACCTGTGACTATTTCCAGATTAACATTTTTGTCTACTACTAATTTTTTGAGTTTATAAGATGATACCACATATGTGTGTGTGTCTGTGTCTTGTGTCTGTGTCTATATATACAGACTGGGTTCAAAAGGAGGCAATACGTAACTTAAAACAACTGTATTTATAAAGTGACAGGTGTTCTCATGTGCTGATGAACATCTTCTTCACGGAAGCCACCAGTTTTCACCCTAATGCTGTGTTCTTCTCCTTCATCTCTGAAATGACTGTATTCCTGGAGGGAATATTTGGATTCTCATGGTGGAGATGACCTGAAACCAGTTAAAAGTGTGGTCACGGCCCTTTGTCTGCCTGTGACTTGCTTCTTCCACCTCATGCCCCATGGGCTCAGCTTTTCACTCTCTCCGCCTTTACTGCCCTGCATCCTGGGCTGTCGTTACTTCTTGTTTGCAGCCAGAGGCCCAGGGCTTCAGTCATCTCCACTGCCCTCCTCCGTGGTCTCTTGCCCCCTTGGTTTGTGGACACCCTCACTCCAGCCCTGTGGGCTCCATTCCTTGGAAAGACCTGGCCTGATGCCCGTTGGAGACAGGCCCCTGGGCAGCCCCGCACCTGTGTCCTGGTCTGACACCTGGTACCAGCTGGCCCTGGACGTGTCTCCTGCGCTGCTGGTCCGGCTGAGCCTCCCTCCAGGCAGAGCTGAGAGCTCTCTTCTTGTGTTCGTTAGAAGCACACTTCCTAGTTGCCATCCTAGCTGGCGGCTGCACAAGGTAGCTGGAGCCATCCCAGGATGGAAGAAATAGAAGGAAAGCCGAGGCGGCTCCGAGTGAGTCAGGACTCTTTGGAAAGAGGCTTGGAGAAGCGCCTGATGTGGGAAGCGATTCTTCCAGCTGTTGCTCTCAGAGTCACTGCTGATGTCCTCATTTACTCAATTGGGACTTTTTCTTCTTTCTTACCACTTCCATTCACTAACCCTAAAATAAGTATATTAAGAAAGTAAACTTTTTATCGAAGCAGTTTACCTCAGTGAGTTGTACAGGGAATGTTTCTGAGATAGTTGCCAAGCTTTCATGTGTCTCACTAGATGAATTTTATCGTTGTTACATTTCAAACCGTTCTTCACCTTGTCTGTCGTAGGGGATGGTGGAGTTGAATGTATCCCGATGCCAAAGACAGGATGCACAGGCACTGGCTCTGCCGGGAGCTCAGCCCTCACAGTGGTTGGGTTGTGCCGTGACCCTAAAATCTCAGCATCGGCAGCAACAGAGGTTTGGTTTTTTCACCCACGCTGCATGTCCGTCAAGGGCTGGCTGTGCCTCTGCTTCGTGTTGTCAGGGACCCAGGCGGATGGAGAGATCTCTGTCTGGGATTTTTCTGATTTCATGGGAGTGGGAAGAGAGCTGGACAACAGAGCACCAGCTCCTAAGCTCTTCTGCCCAGAAGTGGCATGTGTCACTTCTGCCCATGTTGGATTGGCTGAACAAGTCCCCTGGTCAGGTCTGATGTCGATGGGGTGGAAAAATATCATCTTCCTCGAAGAAGAGACAGAATATTTGAAAGTATAATACAGTCTTTCACAAGAGCTTTCCCAGAAGCTTCTAGTCAGGAAGGGACTCTTGTTCTAGTTGATTCTTGAGTTTACTTGGTGTTTTATGGGTTTGTGTGAGAGGCTCAGAAGTAACAGGTGGCGTAATCCTCTCCATCGATCGTGTTGGGCCTTCTTAAGCTGCTGGAGGGGAACCTGGCCGATGGCCTTGTATCTTGTGAACAAGCAGCAATTCTTTCTGCCTCTGTGCAGAAGGGACGAGAAAGCCTGCAGTTGCCGTAAGAATGAACATTCGCGCTCCCCAGTGCTGGGGCAGGCTGCCCAGCTGTCCACTCAGATGAGACAGAAGCCCATCCCCTAAGGGTTATTTATTCTCAGAGTTGGGTCACTTAAACAGAGGGCATCTGCAGTCCCCCTCTGTGACACCAGGGAGTTCATGAAGCAGGAAGTATCTTGATTTTTATGTGTAAGGTCTTGTAAGTTTTTCGTTTTCCACCCTGTGTTACTTTTGTCCATTAAAGCTCTCTGCTTTCTTATTGATCCTGAAAATACTAGTGAGGCTCACGTTAATGGCTTATCTTTTGCCAGAATTCATTATGAATATGAAAAATACCTTCTGTTTAAAATTATGTAAAACAGTAACATTAAAAGGCATCTCTTGAAGCTCAAGTTGTAATTCCGCTTCAGCAAACCCGAAACTTTTGACACCCCACACAGTGCGTACAGGGCATAGGCATGTGGGCCCTGGCTAGCAGTATCTGTGCTGAGTCACACCTTGGTGCCCACCATGGAAGTTGGTTCTTCAGTCTCTCCTGTTGGACAGAAACAGAAAGACATGTAAAGGAAGACTTGCCTCCTGCAGATTTTGAGATGATGACATTTGTAGAAAGAAAAGAAGTTATAAAATGTGTAAGTGGGGGACTTCCCTGGTGGTCCAGTGGTTAAGAATCCACCTTCCAATGCAAGGGACGCGGGTTCGATCCCTGGTTAGGGAAATAAGATCCCACTTGCCGCGGGGCAACTATGTCCGCGCCCCACAACTACTGAGCCCGCGCGCTCTGGAGCCCATGCACCACAACTAGAGAGAAGCCCACAAGCCGCGACTAGAGAAGCCCACGTGCTGCAGCAAAGGATCCCACGTGTCACAATGAAGATCCCACATGACACAAATAAGACCCGACACAGCCAAATAAATAAATCAATAAATCAATAATGTGTAAGTGGGCTTGAGAAATCTTAAAGAATGGATCATTTAGAAAATAGGACCAGACAGGTGGACCTGTGGTCCCTGGTTGCTGATGCCTCAGGACAGAGTATAAAAATGACCCCTCTAGAAATGTGTGCACAGAAAGCAAATTGATTGGATACAGAGGAGTTGGAGTGGGCATCGAGGAAGACACGTGTGACTGGCCAGGAATGGTGAATTAAAAAACAAACGTGACAATGAGCAGTTCCTCAGCGAGTGATCAGACCCAGAAAAAAGAGGCTTGCTGAGGTGTTCTGGAGAGTGGAACCTTCACTTCCTTGGAGGGGCCACCAGGCAGCTGAAACCACCTCTGGGTTCAGTGGGAGAGAGAAGCATCTTGCAGAGGGGAGCCAAGCTGGGGTCAGGTAATAACTGAAATGCCTGAAATTACTTAGGTCTACTTGGTAAGTTCCTTGAGATTCCCTGACATTTGCAGTGGCCAAGGCCACCTGAGCACATAGTGAGTGGCCAGCCCAACTCTGGAGAAGGCGAATTCGAGAGAAATAAAGGCCATGTGGCCAAACGTGCAGTTTCGAGAAGCCCCATTTTGCCATTCGTAGAGTAGAGATTACTGAAAGCAAAAGCTGATTTTTGTTTGTGGTCCAGAAAAACTGCCAGGACCCCGGGAGAGGCAGGGTCGAGGTTCTGTGAACTCTGGCAAGTTGGATTCCACGTCCTGTCAGCCTGACATCTTGGACATACAGATTAGCTTGGACCTTAAAAGAATTTTGCAGAAAAACGACTGCAAGTGTACTTAATTTAGTGAATACTGTGCATGTCCATCCAGATGACAGAACATGACTTGCTCATTAGAGCAGACCTTTCTAAAGTGTGGGGATTTTCGAGCTCTGTTTTAAGTTGCACCTACAAATGTGAAAACTGCAGGAAGGCCCCAGAGCGGGGCTGTCACCCTCCACGGCCCGACTGGCTCTGCTGCGGGAGGGCCGGTGTTAGCAGCACCCTTGGCCTCTGCTTGCTACATACGAGTAGCACCCCTCCCCACTCCAAGTTGTGACAACCGAAAATGTCTCCAGACATTGCCAGGTGTCCCCTGCAAGGGGGGAGGGGCGCAGTCACCCCCGGTTGAGAAGCACAGCTTGAGGGTTTGCCCGTAGAGTCAGGGGTGGGACGGAGCGGAGGGGTTTATCCCTGAGGAAAGGATACTGGCAATGAGCAGGAGTTGTTGAGCACGCTGAGGCTGTAGCCTGAAGAACAGTGTAATTATTAGTGTACTTGGACCCTCCTCTTAAACAGAGTCAAGGTGTCTGCATTTCCACAGTCAGTGTATTTCAGGGAGGGGCCAGGACAAATGAGAGTTTGCAGAACTTCCTTTGGTAGCTGATTTGTTTACAAAGATCGTGGAAGGTGCTGAGCTGCTTACGTCAGCGCTGTCTCTTCGGTTCTAACACGCTTGTGCTCTAAAGAGGAGGTCCCGATGGACGGGGCGCGTGGGGGGGGGGGGCGCACGCCATCCGAGGATTCCCGGGTAACACGTGAGCGGAGGCGTGAGGGGGCGGCTGGTTTCCCTGCAGGGTCGCCCGTGCCTGTGACTTGCGTGGCTCTGCGAGCTGTGCTGGGGACAGCTGGTCTGGCTGTGTCGTGATGCGCTGGGCCACCCCCCTGTCGGCCTTCTCTTCGGCTTCAGCGCGCCCGCCGCCCACGCCCCCTGCCTGCTCCAGCCCCAGGGAACGGCTCTGTGCAAGCGGACCGCACCCGTGTGAGACCTCCTCCCAGCTGACGGACTCTCAGAGTCCAGTGTGTAAAGAAGCTCCTGGGGGCTTGTGAAAAAGGCAGTTTCTGGCAGCACCTCCAGAAAGTTTGGTTCAGTGTGTGGGAACCAGGAACTTAGGCTTTTGGAAACAGGTGGCCCACATCCCCTCTAGGAGCTGGGGGCGTCCAGGGACCGCACTCTTAGAAGTAGCACTCTAGAGGGTCTTTCCAGCTTCTGGAAGGCAAAAGCACATAAATTCTACTTTCCTAATCCTCTTATCCTTCTGGAGACGCTGGGCTGGAGGCCATGGTGAGCCTTTGTGGGACTTGTGCATCTGAGGGAGGTGGTAATAATGAACACGGATATGGGCCAAGAAACTACCCGTGGTGTGGGAGCAAAGTGCATTCTGCTCCGAAGCGTATCGCTTGTTTGGGCCCCATGGGTCAGTGTAGTAAATTTATTATTAATCACAGGAGTTGCTATTTTTTTTTTAGTACTTACTGAACCACAAAGACTAAAGTAAAATCCCTTTGGTGAAGGATTTCTTTAGCTTCCAGGATGGCCTCTCTCAAGACAGGGCATCTTCACTGTGACATCAGAACGTCCACCACCAAGTGCCCCCCGCCCCGCGCCCTGCTTCCTGCCCAGAGCAGACTTCTGCTCATTGCCTCACCAACATTTGGATTGTTTTAGGGCCAGAGAGGACCAGGCAGACTGTTCTCTTTTTGTCTGTGTCTTTCTATATACACACACATACACTTATGCATATGTATGTATGTGTAAAGTTACTGATTCTGAGGTGCAGCCTCAATCATATTCCTCCCAAATGTGGTGCAGTAGGAATTACACAGCGTCACCCACAAAGGATTCTCACCAAAAATGTTTAAGCTGAATCTAAACTAGCCTTTAGATTTAACCTCCAGTTTCTCTACAGTAGAGGATAGAGAACAAGTTTAAATGGCAACATGAGGAACTAGACAAATTGTGGGGTATCCTGTAAGACAACTGGCCTGGTATCTTCAAAAAAGGCAATGTCAGAGGAAAAAATGCAGGTGGCACAGGGGTAGGTTAGGGACGGAAGGACTATTTTTGACTAAAAGAGACTAAAGACATAACGAAATGCAATGCATGAGCCTTGACTGAGTCATGGTTTTAAAAAAACAGCTATAAAAATTGAGGCAGGGTAGGGAAATTTGAGTGTGGACCCAGCTTTTGGATATAACGGAATTATTGTCAGTTTTCTTGGGTGTGTTAATTTTACTGTGGTCACGGAGGAGAATGTCCTCATTTTTAGGAGGTGTATGCAAAAGTATTTAGGGGTGAAGTGTCAAGACATCTGTGACTCATTTTCAAACGGTTCAGAGAAAAGATGTCTGCGTGTGAGTGTGTATGCTATGGATCTGTAGAACAGATATGGCAACATGTTAACCAGTGTTCCGTATGCGGTGTACATTGTCCGTTCTCTTCACCTTATATCTATGCTTGCAAAAAATTTTCTTAATGAAGTTGAAAAACAGAACCAAGGTGAGTAAGGTGGTGGTGGTCTTCAAAACGTGGTTTTCAGGGTCTCCTTCTCGGGCTTTGCTGTTGCTGTGATGGTGGAGAGTGTGGGCATTTGACGCAGCTGTGACTGAAGTGCGCCCGGTCTGCCCCACCTTTCTAGAAGCTGTGACCTTTGTTCCCAGGCTTCTGTACTGTAATCTTCTAGTCAACTGATGCTGGGCGGTTCTGCCTCACTTGCACTCTCTTCCCTTTGCACTGACAGCACGAAGCTGCCAAGGAAAGGACCCCCTTCAGATCCCTTTCAGAGGTGTCAGCTCTGCTCGCACCTCCCCCTTCTTTTAAATATTAGGGCTCTTTGGAGAGCTATGTGTGACGACTCCCATACCAACCATTTGTCACTCCTCCTGGCTCTGTATTCTGACTGTGGTATATTACCCTAGGTTTCTGCAGGAGTCTCATTTGTTTGGGGTTTTTTCCTTATTTCTTGCTAAGAGGCTTTCCTCTTTGGACCTTCGTGATAATCATAGCATCTTTTTCTGAAAGTCAGAGGGCTGTCCATATTATCCATCAGGGATATGGTAGTAAAGCCAGGTGTCCTGGAGGGGATATGTATTTAGTGGTCCACGGAGAGAAGATGTTTACATGGAATGTCAACAAGGGTCTGGTCTTACTACAGGATCTTTGGAGGAATGAGAATCACAGTGAACAGCAGTATGGTGCTAAGGAGCTCTGTGCTGAATCCCTGGGTTAACAGAATCTGTGACAGGGATCTGTTTTCCCATGATGTGGATGTTATCTCAGTACGTGACTTTCCCTGCACATCTGATATGACCAAACTGGGGCATTTTACCAGAGTACAGAGCACTGTAGAAGCCCCTTGCTGCACTTCCAGATTTTCCCGTCCCACCGACCCGAGGGCTTTTCTTGGATCCTGAGGAAAGCCAGTTTTTGTCAGTCAGCCTTGCATATTGTGGCTGTTCCTCTAATAGTAATTAGCAGATTTGCTGGGAAGACCAAAACATCTTATCTCCCTGTTGCAAACAGAAAAATGAAGGCATCGTTCCAGCCACTCTGGTGTGGATGTGAGAATCGGGTATAGTGGAGGGGGGAATTGTTTTAGTACAGATGGACAGGGGACTCTACTTTCTGAATTTAAGCACAGGGGTCCCTAAATAATCCTGCCTGAAATTTGGCATGAACCATTTTTGCTAAGCCTGAATGTGCCATCTTCCCTTCTCCCGAAGTTTCACATCCTTTCTCTTTAGAAGTTGCAACCTAAATTGCATCCCTTGACTCTGAGGTGAGCTTGCTGACCAGAACAGTGTACACTTCGCCATATTCATTAAGATCCAAGTCACCTGAGAGGTTGTAGCAGAGTCTGAGGTTCTGCAAGAGGACAACTATGTAGAGGTTTTCTATTCATATTGAAAAATTGCCATTAAACAGTAGAGGGGCAGGGATTGAGAGCAACTGGGCCCATCAGTAAACTGGCTTTCTAATCAGATGGGAAGATCTTGCAGAGCCTCATTATCTCCTAACAAGCAGACTCTCCACCTGTAGATTGAAAGTGTTTGTAAGCCTGGTGGGTGGGCCCAGCTTGCATGGGGTGGGGCGTCCCCCGGGAGTCATCCTAGCTTGTTTCCTTGTTCTCATTTAGAATGATCACTTTCATTATACACAGCCTCCTCCAAAGCTCTTTTGTGTAACATTTTACTCAAAAGGCATTTCTCTTTGGTAATATTGGGGGGTGGGGGAGGTGAGAATGAGTGAGTGGGAGTAGGTTATACTTCTGGCCTAATGCTAATTTATTTTCTCCAGCTGAGCTTGTCAGCTGTGTTAGGCAGTAGGGAAACAGGAAGTAAGACCAGGACCTCATCCTCAAAGCCCACCAGGGAAGCTTTAGACATGTGTGACCTCATCCATCTCTAAATAGCCTCTGCTTAATCTTTTAACGGCCAAGTTTCTGTTATCCACGGAGCACTTCCGTTGGTTAAACAGTTGTCCGACCAGTGTCATCCATGTTAGGGGAAAAGCTTCTGAGGCAAAGGAGTTGATATTTACTAAGCACCTACTGTGCCAGGCACTGTGCGAGGTGCTTTCACAGGATGTTGCTTATTTCTCACAACAATATTGTGAGGCAGGGTACCCTTTCTTTCTTCACGTGTCCATGAGGAAGCTGAAAGCTAAGGTTCTGAGATGTTAGATGTCAATATGGCCAGTCTGTGGTGGAGCTAGATTTGGAGCCCAGACTTGATGAACACCAAAACCCTTGCGTGCAGCACACCACCTCTCCCTTCCCCCGTGCCACACACACACACACACACACACACACACACAACCATGACAGTTAAGTTCCTCTGTTCCTAGCTTAGCACTAGCGAATTTTGCAAAATAGCATCTTGTATAAGTGCAGTGATGTGAGGATTGTTAAATACACTGTTTTTTTATAAGGTAATCACCTCTAACTAGGACGTTAGCCAGCATGGTGGAGAAGTTTTGACACCCACTCCCTTCTTTCCCCACTTCCCTCCCTCTTCCGTAACTCCCCGCCCAACCATTGCCCACATGCCATGAGGCTCTTTGTAGTTGTTGGGGAGTTGACATGACCTCAGTTAATAAGATCTAATCATTCAGAACAGAGCCATGTGCCCAGATGTCAGATGTGAGCTGTGCGATTCTTCCTGACCTTGGTGGGCTGGGGGGCCGGGGGAGGCGGGCAGTAAATGGGGCTGTGAGGCCCTGCGGCCCATTTCAGGGTTCAGGCCTCCCTGAAGGGGGTTTAAGCTGTTAGAGAGAGCCCTCTGGTAATGAAGCCGTTTGTCCTTGGGAACAGAATGAGTCCTTGTGAGAGGAGAAACAACGCGCACGTTGAGTTTCAGACCTGGGGTGAATCGAAGCTCAGGCAGAGAGGCACATGTGATGAATTGGGACAGTTCAAGGGACGCATTCTTCACAGGCAAGTCTCTGTTGTCAACAAGTCCCCTCAGTGGTAATGATACTTAGTCAATGGTCATTAATGCCTCTGTTTTGAATAATTTCCCCAAGTGAGTTAAGTCATCAGTTCTTCTTGGAGCTTTATTTTTCTTCTTTGCATTTTAACATGTGTAGTTCATTTTGTCTAAAAATCACCCTGTGAGAAATGGATGAAAAATAAGTTTGGGTGGCCAAGTTTTATTATTTGTCATGGCATTGTTTTCCTTTTAAATTCTCATTTACCTCTGAAGCAAATACTCCCTCTTTTGTCTCTGCTAGTAATTGATTCCCAGGAAATAAAGTTGGGTGTTACTACTCTCTACTGTTAAGCAAAAGGTTTGGACGCAAGTTTTTCTAACTTAGCTCATCTAATACCAAAACAGCAGGCAGAGTCCTGTAAACTTCAAAAACAACGCAGGCAGTCCGTTGATATAGTTCGCTGGCAGTCATATCTTGATCTGTCTGGATCCCTGTGCTATTGGACTTTTTCTAATAAGATACAATAGAGCAGAAGCCACGTCCCAAGAGCATGCAGCTGGGGCAGGAGCCCCATGCGCAGCGTGCCCCCGGGAGGGTGCAGGGACTGGCATGGGCCCCTCTGTCGTGCTGCCGAGAGATAAGGGTAACCACAGACGCCTCTGAGAGCGCGGTGACGGAGACCTTGAAACAAAAACACCGGCCGACACCGCCGAGGACGGCTGCGTGTTGGCGGGGGCGCAGGATTCGCCGGGGCAAGGTTCTGTGGGCACGAGGGGCGCCGCCGGGCAGGGCTGCGCAGGGCGTGGGGAGCCGTGCCGCGGGCGCGCACCGGGGTCTGAGCACCGGCCGGAGTGCGGGCGGCCGGGCGGGCAGGCGGCGGGGGCGGGGCCGGCGCCGCTAACCGCTCTCCTCCCCTCTCTCCCCGTAGGTGAGGCTTGCGGCCGCGCGGAGCTGCGACATGGCAGCATGACAGCCCCGGAGAGCGCTGCCCCACGACGCCGCCGGGACGAGGGAGCCCCCGAGCAGCGGCCACTGCCGGCCCGGAGCGCCTGAGCCTCCTTCCCGCGCCTTCCCCCACCGCCCGCCGGGCTCGCCTGTACAGTTCACCCCGTGGCCTCCCGACTCCTGACGCCTCGAACATCAATATGTGTCATGTCATTGTCACCTGTCGCTCGATGCTCTGGACCCTCCTGAGTATTGTGGTGGCGTTTGCCGAGCTCATTGCCTTCATGAGCGCAGACTGGCTGGTTGGAAAAGCCAAGCCCCGCGGCAGCGCCGAGCCGGGCGAGCAGGGCGGAGGCTCCCCGGAGCCCCACCACCCCACGCTGGGCATCTACGCCCGCTGCATCCGGAACCCCGGCGTGCAGCACTTCCAGCGGGAGACGCTGTGCGGGCCCTACGCCGAGACCTTCGGAGAGATTGCCAGCGGCTTCTGGCAGGCCACCGCTATTTTCTTAGCCGTGGGCATCTTCATTCTCTGCATGGTGGCCCTGGTGTCTGTCTTCACCATGTGTGTGCAGAGCATCATGAAGAAAAGTATTTTCAACGTCTGCGGGCTGCTGCAAGGAATTGCAGGTAAGCGTGCGCGGAGGGCGAGGGGCCCTGAGAGCCATGTGTATGCTCGTGCGTGTGTGCAGCACCCTCACTGCTCGTTCATTTGCTGCCACACTTGAGGAGGACGGTCTTCTGTCCGGTTCCAGGCAGCAGGCGCGCGCCGCCCTCATCGCTCCCTTTCCCTGTGTCACTCCCCTGAAGTGAAGGAAGTGTCTGTTCTCTGCTCTCACCTGCTCCTCTTCCTTGCTTATTTCCTCGGGTTCTAAGTTGCTGGGTTTTGTTTGAGTAACTACTCCTACTTTTTGCTTTTCCCATTAAATTAACAGCATGCTTTCCGCGTCGTGCGTCCAGGGAGGAACTGTGGTGTGTGAGGCCCCCCTGCAGCGGGCCCTGCGTGCTGGGATGAGCGTGAGCGTGGGGCGTTCCCTCACCGGCACTGAGCCTGGTGCTGCCACCCACTCTCGGCCCATCCCCGGCCCCAGGTGATTTCAGCTCTCGCAGGCGAAGAAGCTGGCTGGAAGGGAATTAGTATCAGCTGCTCTGTGTTTAAATTGTCTCCTGGAGACAGTTGTCAGAATGTTCTGTGCACTCAGATCAGGAATTACAAACAAACTCTTCCACTTTCTGGGAGTTTCTCACTAATGAGCTTGTTAGAAATCAGTGGAAAGAAGAGTATGAGCACTTTACAGGGATCCCAGAGGGGAGGCCGTGAGCGCCAAGAAAACTTCCATGGCCACCCGCATTTTCATAGGCTGTCCCATGTGGCGTTGAAAAGTGGATCTGGAACCAAGAGGGTATCAGTCTGTCCACGCTCAAGGGACTTGTTCTGAGCAGCAGAAACACACACAGACACACACACACGCGCAGAAACACACACATACACGCAGAAACACACACACACACACACACATCGGAGTTTGAAGCATCCACAGGAAGCAGAGGAATAGACTCTTGCTTTGATTCTCAGGAAAAAAATTCACTTTTTAAACAACCACAACCAAGGTATTTATTAATCTGAACTCTAACAGGAGAAACAGCAATCCACTTACAACCCTCATTGAAGGGCACATCCTGTAGCTGCGTTCACGGGGCTGCTGACAATGAAGATAAGCACTGAGCCTGGCATCCAGGCCTGTAAAGAGGCAGACCTCGAATGAATTAGCTCTTGCCTGCCTTATAGCAAACTCTTGAGCTCAGCAGGGCTGGCTTCCAAACAAACAGGTCAAACAGCAGTTTTTTTCCCAAACAGCTGATAAGATGATGTTTTCTGTTTCTCGAACCTTAGGGGGCCCCATGTGTGTATGTGGGGGAGAGGGTAATGGGCCCAGAGAAATGACAGAGGACCTGCTTCACAGTCATGCTCTGTTTCAATGGGGGATATACTCGTGACAGATCTCAGGACCCCTCATGTCTTTATCTGCCAGGATCAGCCGTACCATGAGAGACCCAGGCACTATAGGCACTCACGGAATTTGGGAGGCCAGGATTCTGATTTTCAGCTTTGCTACTAACTTGCAGTTTCACTTGAGATAAATACACCAATTCTGTGGATCTTGGCATTCCTCTTCTGAAAAATAGGGAGATTGGAAAATATGATCCTATCTTAGATTTTTGATTCTGTGAAGCTCATCGTCCCCCTTGTGATTCACTTCTCAAATCTGCAGTTCATCCCCTACGCTTGGATTTTCACTTCCCAGAAATGTTCATTAAGGTAGGTTTCCACACTGGTTCATCTTTTTCTTGTCAGAGAAATGCCTCTACTTTATCCCCCCAGGTACACAGTGCCTCGGGGGGCATGTGTATCTTACAGCTTGCTGAGGAGTGGTACCAAAGTGTTACTAAAGCTTTTGAAAAGTCAAAATAAACATGTAGATGAAGGGAAGCCAGTTTACAAAAATAATTAATCCTGTTGAAGAGTCCTGGTTGACCAGAGAGGCGTATTTCTGCTCAGTTTGCCCTGACTATATTTTATTTGCTTATCTTCGATGACTTCATGCCTTTATTATGAGTTTTGTCAGTACGCTGGTATGCAGATGAGACTCCTGGTTTGTCATCCCTAGGAATACTTTTCATCTTGAGAAACTTAGTGCTTTCCAGCAAAGGAATGGCCATTTACAGTAGGGTGGGACATCTTGGGCCATACCACCACAATCGGTCTTTTGCAATCAATTTGCAGAAAATTATAGATGTCTTTCAGTCTCAAAGACTGTTCACATGCAGTTTTTAATAAGGTGTTATTCCAGTGAATTTAGTCTCTAAGAATGTGGATTAGTCCAACAAGTCTTTTGGTGCTCTTGTTTGCTATTTCACATAAATGGCTAGAGTGTTCATTTTGGCACAAAGATGAGTACATATTTTAGGTATTATTCATACACTCCAGTGAGTTATTCTTGACTTTTCTCTTTCTCTCTGCCTCAGGCCTCTAGGAAGAAGGGCTGGGAGAAGGGAACAGTAGCACACCCAAGATGCTGGGCTGTTGGTCCTCTGTCTCCCCAACGTCTTGATTTTTCTAAAAGAAATTTTTCTCCTCATCCCCTTTCACTTACGTTCCTCATGCATACATATGGCATCTCAAAACGTCTGAAATTGCTAAAAGTTGGCCAGAGGCAGCGATTCCTGTACAGTCAGATTCTGCCTCTCTAGGGGGCCACTGATCTAAGGCTAAGAACTGTAATACAGGAAAGTGGATTCTCTTCACCTCCCAGCCCAGCAGCACCCCTCTGAGAAGAAATCATGGGAAGGATGGACTGAACGCTGGTCATCTGGCTCCCTCATTTTGGGGAGGGGAGGAGGGGCACATCTTTGAGGGGTGCTTAGTGGGCTCTTTCTCCAATAGTAGAGGTCTCCACCAGGTAGTTCAAGCCAGCATCAGTGGCAGCCGTGGCCCTTGAATCTGTGGCTTAAGAGTTGCCCCCTGGGTGTCTGAAGCAGCTGACTTGCTTTCTGTTCTCTTGGCCGGTCTCTAAGAGCATCAGGTCAGCCCCAGCCTCAGCCAAGGACTTGCTGCAGCTGTGAGCATCAGTCTCTGCTCTCCCCACAACCCTTCTCTCAACTCTGGATCCGCCTGACATTGAAACAAATGGTGAGAAAGGAAACTTGCCAAAGCAAGGAAAGGATCCTTCAGAAAGATACTCAGACTGTTCGTTCTTACAACTCACATCGGCAAAAATGACATTTTTGTAAAATGTAACTGGGTGACAAATTACAGGCTATCTAGTATGGCTTTACTATGCCTAATCTTTTTTTTTTTTTTTTAACATCTTTATTGGAGTATAACTGTTTTACAATAGTGTGTTAGTTTCTCCTTTACAACAAAGTGAATCAGTTATACATATACATATGTCCCCATATCTCTTCCCTCTTGCGTCTCCCTCCCTCCCACCCCTCTCCCTCTCATGGTCACAAAGCACAGAGGTGATCTCCCTGTGCTATGCGTACTATGCCTAATCTTAAAGGCCACAGGCTCACATAGCTGTCACTGTCCATAGTATAACAAAAACCATCAAAATCTTAGTATTTTGATTTTAGAAGTCGGGTATAAAAGAATCTGCTACCTCAGTGGAAATCTCAAAATTTGGGTTACTTAAAAAAAAAAAATGAAAATACAACTATTGACTATTAAGCTAATTCAGATAGCAGGATTCGCCTTCAAGGCCTTACCTAATGGTGGGCACGCAGCTGACACTTCTGAAATGCTCATGTACAAATGCCCTGGCTGTTCAGTAGGCGCACTCAGCAGCAATTAGAGCTCAAACCTCATCTGGCCCTGGATCAGCCCTGACCTCACCTTCAAGTGTCTGTGAAATGTTAACCAGGCTGCCTCATCTCTAAGCCTGTTTTCTTACTTGGAAAATGGGTATAATAGTAGTGCATACCTCAGGGTTGTTTTGAGGATTAAATTAGATAATATATGAGAAAGGCTTTTAAGCACACATAATAAATAGTAAGTGGTAGTAGCTATATGATGATGATTAAAGTATTTATGCTTTCTTGGCAGGTTTTAGTACATTCTTTTGTGTTTCCTACAATTGCTGCATTCTAAGGAATAGGGTCTTTAGAACTGACCTTGTTCTGTCTAAACCAAATGTTAACTACATTGTAAAGTGCCATTCCTGGCCCCTTAATAGCCTGCCTTTGTTGGGACTGAAGAGCACAGAGCAGTCCTTTGGCTTCTATGGGCCTCTGGGTGTCCTCAGGCACTTTTTTAAAAGCTGAATTGACAGGAAAACAAAGAGCTTCTTCCTCTCACTCCTCTTCCCCTGACTCCTACATTCTCCATCCTTTCCTTTCTGGAGGCAGCTTCTAGCAGTTGCGTCCTGATTGCAGGTGGCTTCTCAGGCTCCCCTTGCAGAATAAATCACAGGCTGATTGGTCTTCACTGGGTGAGGACTCGTCCGGGACTTGGTAGAGCCAGAAACACACGTCAGTTCATAGCCCTCTGGGATTCATTACAAAAGCTGGGGAATCAGCCAGCAGGGTCGTTTTCGCCAGCTGCCTTCCTTAGGCTGTGACCTGGATGTGGTCCACAGTGAAAGCGTAGAATGCAAAGATCCAGGTTTTCCATGACAGCATCAAGCAGTCTGGGTTTGGAAATGCATGTAGGGCCCTCTTAGAAGTCCGTGGAATCCCCAGTGACTCAGGTCTGGGACGGGGCCATGGCAGTGAGCTCAGGAGTTGACTCACTGCTGCTGGCCCGGGCTGTTCCCCTGGGGTTGCCACGAGGCTTGGACTAGCGTGTGAGCTTCTGGCCTGGCTGCCTGCTGTCCTCCAGTCCTGCCTCGCCAGCTCTGTGCTGCTTCGTGTCTGGTTGGCTCTCACGCTGTCTAGTCCCTGTAGCCCTCTGTCTGTCTACAGCGCGTTCAGCCCAGCAGGTTGGCCTCAGCGAGCTGCCCCACCAGTCTGACTGGATAGATCACTGTGGCGCCATCCATGCTCACTAGCATTGCTCCCTGCAGCGGGGGCTCAGGGCCTGCTGTGCAGACTCAGTTTTCTTGGAAGTGAGCAATGATTGAGGGTGAAGGAGAACAATATGAGAAAAAGAAAGGGAAAGGAATAAAAGAAGGATCTTAGAAGACAAGCGGAGGGTTTTGTCTCTGCTGCGTGTAGAATTGCTTTGTCCTAGTCCGGCACGCGTGGGGAAGTCGGAGTGGGCATGTGAGATACACCATGACTGCTGTCTGGGTCTTGGCATTCTCATTGCTGTTTTTCAGAGAGTGAAAGATAACCAGGACTCAGCCTGGTCGCAGCATCCGTTTTGACTTATCCCATGCCCTACCTGTTCACGCCCAGTGACCACGTTGGTCACTGGAGAGGAGAGAAGTAAGAACAGGACTTGGGAAACGTGGGGAGACAGGAAGAGATTTCTGACTCTTGCAGAGACCTGGCCCCATTTTACACCTGAAAAATTCACCTTGCTTTCTCTGAGAAGGTAGTGTGACCTTGGTTGCCCGACTTCAAAATACCCTCAAAGAAAAGACATGAGGGAAGTAGAGGGAACATCCCCTACTTCTCCTTAGAATGAGGCACCGGAAGCTTCTGGCTGTCTAAAGGAGGCTCTGGATTTCTGGCTCTCCAGACAGATAACGCCTCCAGTCAGATGTAACCGTTCTATGTCTGAGTCAATTTAAGAGTACCCCTCACGATGACGCATTTACTCATTTATCAACCTTGTGGAAAACTAAAGAATGCCAAAATGTTATAAGGCAGACCAGAATTAAATTTCAATCCAAGGAGCTTTTATTGGATGCCCGATAAATACAAAGACCTATAGACTCAGGTCTACAATTTCTTGAGTTTCTGCTCCAAAACCATATTAGAGAGTCATTGCTTTAGAAGCTGTACCCTAGAAAAGCAAAAACAAAACAAAGCATCATCATATATAAAGGGAGCAAAAGAATTCAACTGTATCATTAGAGGAAAAACAAAACTACTGCCTAAGAGCAAGTGGACCAAGCAGGCATTAATTTGAGTAAATCTAGGGACTGGAATCTCTTTTTAAAGAATCAGTTGGAAAATCTAGACGAAAATTGCAAACTCTCTTAAAATTCAGATAGAATATGCAATTGATATGCAAATAAAGTACTTTGCTATGGTAACCACTTAATTGTGGACAAATAATCTCAGAGCCCTGGATTATCTATGTTCCAATTCCAGTAACAAATCATCACGTTAAGTATGGCTCTGGATATTTATACAAGTGGTTCAGGCACTCTGTTTTAAGAACTTAATGCAACAGTGGTGTTCTTCTAAGCTCTGACATCACTTCAGAAGTAATCTGTGCACTCTTATGTGCCCAGGCACGGTTAGCCATAGTTATGAGTTCAGTTGTTGTATAGAGGCTTCCCAGTAGCTTTATTAATTGGCCCTCAATCTCTTTTATTAAAAGATAGCCCCCAGTACAGATGAAACCTAAAATACACATATTGAGAAATTGAAGCCAATATTAAAAACTTCAAACCAAAATACTCAGTGGCTATGTGTTCAGAGTTGAGAGGCCAGCCTCAGGGCCCTAGTGTTGAAAAGATGGCACCTGCTTTGTTGCAGGAACTATTTAACGTTATCTGGGCCCCAAAACTTCAGCAGGCAAGAAATTTACTTACTGTTGTGAAAATTTCAGAGCTCAGTAACTAAATTTTTTAATTGTCTTTTATTCTGCTATGCACTGCATTTGATTTTTTTGGGGGGCACCTTACTTTGAATTTTAAGTGTATTTTGGTTAGAGTCAAACAGGAGCTCTTTCTAATCCTACATGTTGGATAAATAATTTATCAAGAAATAGTTTATAAAGTTCTTCCAGTTGCATAGAAACAGTTTAGGAAACACCTCACTTGGAATGCAAAGTAAAATTTTATCACTAACTCATGGGAAGGAATAATCTGACTAAATTAGTTTGTTGGGATGCATTTTAACAGGTAAGAGTTAAAGTTTTAGAAACTGCCAGTGAAGTAATTTGCATATAAACATGAATCATTGCTGAGAAAGGTTTAGGGAGGCTTCAGCGTGGGAGAAACTGCATCTTTCTTGTGGATTGTTTCTCCACATATTCTAGGGGCATCCGACAATTCTTAATTGATGGTCATTAATTTTGAGTAATTGTAACAGAAACTTCCTCTGGGGGGCTTGGCTGTAAGGTCTTTTTATGACAACTATGCTCTGATTGTCTTCCAAAGAATTCTCTTTATTGCTTTGTCATCCGTTCTCCACCCACCACCCTGGAAGAGTATTTTTCTTGCCAATTATAATTCCACGGAAGTGTTTTTAATAGAAAACAAGTACCCTACTAGACTCCTCCAGGGAGACGGTATAAGCATTAATACAAGCTTTAAGTAAAAAATTACTGACACTGATCCTTCACTTTTCTTCTCCTTCCCCTCAGAAAATCTTGTTGGTTAAAAACCTCTAATGTTATTGATCATGTACTAAAATGACATGTAGATATAATCTGCTCTGCAAAGACACTGGTTATCAGCTGAAAACCCTTTTCATTACCAGTGACCTCCCATTTCTGATCTGGCCTTCAGAGTTTTTAAATGTCAGTTGGGCCCAGTCTAGCTTGTCCATAAATCCTTGAAACTTTAAAATGAGGTGCAGTGAAAACTCTTTACCTTTTCATTTATACAGTAAACACACAGGCTTCTTAGAAAGATGTCCCGCATCCTAACACACACACCCCAGCGGCCTCTCACTGCCTTTGAACAAGGGCGGGTCCACTCTGCTAAGGTTTGTTGACTGAAAAAAAAAAAGCACAACGTGAAGGTTGTAAGTTAAGTTTTATTGGGGGCAAAATGAGGACTATAGCCCAGGAGACAGCGTCTCAGATAGCTCTGAGGAACTGCTCGAAGAGGTGCGGGGAGGAAGGTCAGTATATATGTGATTTTGATGAAGGGGGTACATGCAGTCAGGCACACATTTTTTGCAGAAGGTTGCTGCTAGTCTGGTGAAGGTTACTGCTAGTCACGAGGAGAAAATGCCTCTGTTATTGATTTTAGTACTTTTCTAGATAAGAGAAGATGCAAGAATTTGGGCTCATAAAATCTTCTCCTGCAAATATCTATCTGAAGGCCTGTTCTGCCAGTTTTTCCCAGAACACAGAGTGCCTCATTCCTGATCTCCACCCTGAACTCCTTTCAGGGGGTGTTGAAGGTCAGCGGCTGCAGTGGCTAGTGACTTAATCCTTGTAGAGGCAGATGGCAAGCGCCAGTTTTTAGTTTCCACCAGTCCTCAGGGAAAACGAGAAAAATAAGGACAATGTTGTAAGATTTCATAGTGCTAAATGTGTTCAATTTAAAGAACTGTCCTTTATTCTTAGATTACATCCTTTACTCTTTTTGTGTTAAAATACCCTTTTTTATGAAATGATAATGAGAGGAGATAACGGTTGTTTTTAGTGTCCTTATATTAGCGAAAGAAAAAATATTGACCTCCCAGTAATGTTTCTAGAGATTTTGCTAGTGTCTGAAGTCCAGAAGCTTGGGAACCACTGTTCTAGAATATGAGCAAGGGTGTGGATTGTGACTTTTTCACAGCTCTCTAATGTTCGGAATGGGGCCCGCTACATACACACTAGGCGCTCAGTAAATGTTGTTCCCGGACAGAAACATAGTCTGTTCTGTGCTCACTAATCCGTGCTAGAAACTGTGAGTTTCTAGGCATTTGGAAAGAGTAAAGGATGTAGTAAATGCTGCCAAGTCTCAATCCTAGCATGTACTCTGCCCTCCTAGACAGAGCATAAATAAATGAGTCATCATCCAAAGAACCAATAAGCATCATTTCAGAACTGGCAGTCAGTAAAACCAAATTCTGTTTGGGCTTTATAGAATAAACCTTCAATGAAAATTTGAAAAGCCTTAGTGGGCAAAGTGATTTCAAAAGTAGAGATTAACCAAAGGTGGCAGTTCTTGGGCAGAACTCCTTGATTCATGGTATAACTAATACTTTGTTATATTACTCTTATTTATAAATACTGTTCGAATACCCCTGACTCTGATGGCTAACTGGCATTTTGGTACTGAGGGTAGTGTCTTGGCATCTGGAGAAGTCAAGCAGGCTGGAATAGCATTGTTAATTTAGCTTTGGGGCTTGGGAGGCAAGGACCAGAACTCTTCTTGGGTAGAAGAGGCCGGGGGGGCCCCATCCTGGTGTCTGTAGTTGTCATAAGCAAGATTTCATGAGAGCCTGATGCCTTAGATTGAGAGCAGCATCCCCTGAATGTAGACATTGAGACAAGCAGATCTCTTGTTAGCACAGGATTAACTAAAACCTACTGCGTACAGGTAATGGTGAATGGTGCAAGGGTTCAGGATTAGGAGGAGGTCAAGGCAAGGATCCTCAGCTCTGTTCTGTGAATTAAGAAAGGCTTCTTGGAGGAAGCGGGATGGTTAAACCATGGCCCCGGCTGCTGGAAGAGGGATATAATTTGGGGGCTGTCTGAGAATGCTCTCGGTGCTTGATTTTGTCTAATCAGCTACAGATGTCTCTCCTGGAAAGTTCATAGGATTTGGTTTTTTTGTGGACCATTTTGTGGACGGCATTAGTATTCTAGGTAGATGTGCAGTTTCAGATGGTTTCCAAGTGCACAGAATCTCAAAGACTAAAATGTAAACAGATTATACGGCTTACATTTTCTCCCTCTGGTCTGATGGGTTTTGTGCTTTATTTCCAGTTTTCTGCTCACACAGATTCTTCAGGAGAGGACGTCATAACGAACATTATGTTGGTTTGACCCGTTCATAGGTTTTCTTTCTAGAAGTTTTTTTTGGCCAATGGCAGCCATTCCAAGGTGACATCTATATTGCAGTAAAGGAGGCTGATGACACTCAGATTGTAATGCAAGAGAAGGGGTGGATGGAAATTCTTTATCTTGTTGTTGTCTTGTTGTAGGAGTTAGCAAATCAACCTGCCTGAGAATAGGTGAGCCTTTATTTTTGTGCAGCCTTCCTCTCCCCGTCATCCCCTTACAGCATTCCTGTGTTTTTTTCCACTTGAGAGCTGTTCATCGTCATCTGCTCTCTAACGTCTCGTAGATATATGCAAGCCAGCTTTTGAGGATACAGCAATCTCCCCTCTTCAGCTGCACAGATGCTTTGTTTTGGAAGCTAGTCTTTGGTGTGCAGTAAAGCAGCAGCCTGGATTTGAGTCCCAGCTCCACCATTGATTAGCTGTGTAACCTTACTTAAGCCCTCTGTGCCTCGGTTTCCTCATCTGTCAAATGATGACATTAATAGTACCAACCTCATAAGATCCTCTCACGGAGAGAACTCTCATTTGAGTTATATTTAAAGTGCTTAGCCGGTGCCTGGCACATTGTAGTGCTTAGCACTTAACCGCTGCCGTTGTTACTATAACAATTATCATTAGGATCATTAAAAGGTTCTAATCACCTGTATATACTTCCAGCTTTAAAGTATTCGTTGTGAACGTGTAAAATTGGGGGAGGGTGTTTATAGCTTAAACTGCATGTCATCTTTGCTTGGAATCTACCATTTTTACCATAGAAGATCTTTCCAAAAGGTTCTTCCAAAAATGAGAAGATTAGAAAGGAAATGGGAATCAGAAATGACATGTGAAGTTGGTCAACAACACAGTATGTGTAGAGGACTGTGTTGGATTTGGGATGGAGATGGAGGTAGAAGCGAAGGAATAGAACACACTCCTTACTGCTGTCCGGTTTATAATCCAGTGGGAGTTCATCTGAGCCAAATATACATACTTTGAGGCATCTAAGAGACCTTGGAGCCAGTGCTGTTCTGTTATGGGACAAATGCATAGTATGTCACAGTAAGATTCCTAGTTTTTACTATCATTGTTCTGGATAATTTTCCAGATAGTTGGTTAACCATTTACTTGTAATTTTTTATTTAAACTTTTTACCCATGAAATTCTGAGTTGCCTGTCTTCTTAAAACAGAGTGTAGGGGACCTAGTTCAGCCTTGCCTTGGTGAGTGAGAATGATCACTACAGGCTGTCTCCAAAGTCCCTGCACAGGAGGAGTATACAGGTTCATACTGTGATCTTTGGAGAGAGAATAGCTTGATGGCAAATTCGTTGGTCTGACATGGTGCCTTCCTCAAAGCACAGTCTTAATAATACCTGACAGTTTGCCTTAGGGTATTGTGAAAGAGAAAAGGTCCCCACCTAACAACAGTTGATGACTTTCAAATAGCCATTGGGGACTGCCAAAATGACTTCCAGCTGTCAGCATGGAAGATGACTTGGGAAAAAATAAAAATGTAGACAGAAAAGAGAGGTAAAGATACAGATAAATGTTAACTAGCAGGTCTAGGGTTGTTGTGTATCACTCTGTACATCAGTTGTTGTACCACACGATGGTCCCAGACTTAGAGTTAAATAACTAAACGTATTATTCCTCTTGGAAGCAGAGAATCACCTCCTCTCCCTCCCCTGACCCCGCCCCCCCCCCGCCCCCGTCACTCCACCTGCGGTTGATCTATGACGCTGTGCTCAGGGCTGCTGATGGAAGTGGGTATTTTCCGGGGCCGTCAGCAGTTCTACATTCCTGCCTTCAGTGCCGGCACTCTCTGTTAGTCTCTCCATTCTCCAGGCTCATGCTGCTTTTAGACACCGCCCTTACCACTTCTGCAAACTGCCATGGTCCACCTCCCTCCTCATTCCCCCTGGGGTACCCTTCCGCCACCTGCCATTTTCCTGAACTTCTCCAGGTTTATCCCTGCGCTGTGCCTCCCTTCCCAGCTGGTGTCCGGGGCAGTTCCCAGTCAGCTGCAGCATGTCTTTATAGATGTCGTTACCGCAGCCAAGCATAGTTGGAAACAATTTCAGAGTTTTGAGGCTAAAATGATCTCTAGATTACTGAAAACTTATTACATTTAATTGACTTACTGCTTTTTTCTATGTCATCTCACAACAAAGATCTATTTTCTGTGGCCAGAAAGGAGATATTCAGTGCTTGCAGTCAAGTAGAAGGCCAGTCCCATGGTTTGGTCCCTTTGTGTGTTTCATTAGTAAGTGTGGCTGGTGTGCTGTTAGCCAAAACTGCCAACCCCTGGGATTCACCGTTATCGAATGTAGCTTTTCCTCCAACCATTTAAAAAACTTGGCAAGAACTTAAAATGGCTTCATTTTAAAATGTAACCATCCACATCATAGCACTCTATCTTTTCATTCACCCAACAAATATTTACTGAACACCTATTACACGTCAGACATTGTTCTAGGCAACTGGGATACATAAAGAAAAAACTGCACGAAGTTCTCTATCCTCATGGGGTTTACATTCAAGCTGGTGGAGACACAATACGTTAAAAAGTGATGGGTGCTATGGAAGGAAAAAACAAAAGGAGTAGCCAGGGTGAGAGAGGTTGGGTATGCTGGGGTGATAAGGGGGGAAGTTGCAATGTTAAATAGGGTCGTCAGGGCAGGATTCAGTGAGGAGAGATTCAACCAGAGACTTTAAGGAGATACAGGAGCTAGCCATATGGGCAGTCAGGAGGAAGCGCTCTCCCGGCCAAGGGAGCAGCTGGAATGAAGGCCAGTAGGCTTTGCCGCAGAGGGATGTGGGCCCTAAGAGAGGAGTCAGGGAGGATTCTAAGGGTTTTGACCTGAGCAGGTCTAAGAATTGGACTCCCATTTGCTGAAATGAGGTCCACAGGGCAAAGGCCAGGTTTTGAAGTGGGGAGTAGGAAACAAGAGTTAGGTTTGGACATAGTTTTCAAGTACCTTGTTAGATATCCAAGTGGAGGTCAAGTAGGCAGTTGGATATGCAAATCTGGAGTTAAAGGTGGAGATCAAAATTCAGGAGATGCCAGCCTAGAGGCAGTATTTAAAACTGTGGGACCGAGTGTGATCAATAAGGGGAATGTGGAGAAGAGGACAAAGGATTGGGCCCTGGGCCCTCCAGTGTTCAGAGATTGGAAAGGTGAGGAAGAACAGCCAAGGATACCGAGAAGGGACAGCCAACATGGCTTCCCATCTGGAGGCAGGACACTGGCAGATGATATGCAAGGAGCACTGCCCTCTCTCCTCAGTTTTCCTTTACTACAGTATTGTCAGTACTTTCTGAACTTGCTGATTGAAGCTCTCACCCCCAGTAAGCCTGGAATGCTCTCTGAGCTGTGTCCCAGAATAGGGATGGGATGCAGGAAGCCAGTCACTCTCCCGTCTGATTTGCCTTGCTTCTTGTTAAGAGAGATGGCCGCCTGGGCAAGAGGCTGAGGGGCAGGGGGTGTGGTGACAGGGACAGCCTCCTGGCACAGCTGAGCTGAGCACCGCAGAGACTGGAGCTCAGTCTGAGTCACAGGGTAGACCTGATAGGGATAAACACCACCAGGTGAATTCCAGCCCCCCTGCCCCGTCGAGCTATGTTGAATGGGAAATGGATGTTTGATAGTTAGATGGTTTCCTGCTGGGTTCCTAAATGAGTCAGTGGCTGTTTCAAAGCCAGAAATAAGTTGAACTCTTGACCTCTGTTACCCAAGGTTAACTGTGTGACATACCCATCAGAGGTTGATGGTAAATCCTAAAGATAAAATTGTGATGTAAATCAAGAAGGATAAAGCTTTTCTGCCCTCAGTGTCCTGCTAGGGCATTGCTGTATCCTCTGGGCCGAGAATAATGCCTGCCACTTAGTAGGTAACTCAGTAAATTGAGTTGACTATACAAAAATAACATATGATAAAGAGCTGAAGAGGGATGTGCACAGGGCAGTGGGAACGAAGAGAATAACATTCTGGCAGGAAGTGGTGACAAATGTCACACAGAGGTGACATTTGGGCTGGGATGGGGGGGTATTTCCAGGTGGATGAGTGCCCAAGGGGTCAGCATGAGTGAGACCCCTGGTTCAGGGAGTGGGCACTCCTCAGTTAGACCTAGTTGGAGCCCCAATGTATCAAATGATGCTAAGCCTGCTATCCGCTGTCTGCTGTGAGCTCGCTCTCCAGAGATGTTAGGATGTTTCAGAGCTTCAGAATGAGCCTGTTATGACCTAGCGGAGGCTCAGTGTGCGTCCCTCACTGGGGGCTTCTCCACAGGCTGCTGGCAGCAGTAACCGACGGCCGTCTTTTCTTCCCGTCCTTAGAAAATTTCCTTTGCAAACTGAGGTCTAGTCAGTCTTTACTATTTAGTCTGGAAGCCTGTCTGAAGAGGAGGCAGGAGTATGATGTCCAAAGACTCCCTTGTTCTTCAGTACAACAGGGGCCAGCCTCTAGTTCTCACATGTCAGGCCAGGAAAAAGGGCCTCCTTCTGTACAGACGGTGGGTGACCCACGAAAGGCAAGAAACCTGGAGTCCGTTCCCTTGGCCAGCAGGTAGTGAAAGTGTGGGGTGATTGGGTGACAGACTGGCAGGGAGGGAGTCGGGGCCGACACAGCCAGGGAGAGCCTGTGAAGTAGCCACGGAGCCTTCCGCACTCTTCCTTCACGGGCTGAAGAGCAGTGGTTCAGACTTGGCTTCCCCGTTCCTAGCGTCCCAGACGCTTAAAGCTGGAGGTGGTCACCTTCACACAAGTAAAATACTATTTATTGTATTCAGCAACTCCTAGTCTTTCCAAAATCGGGGGCTTGGCAAGATTATGGAGGTTGTTTCCCCCACCTAAGGGATTTGATTAAAACTTATATTTGATAACATACTATTTGATTTCAAGGCAGTAGCAAGAAAATTACCTAAGATATATAATTTTGTGGCTGGTCTAACCACAGTCAGTGCTGACTGGTGATCAGGAAGACTGTGACTTTACTTTTCCCAGGGTGTTTCATTCATTTTATTTTTTAGCACCGTCTTTTTTTTTTTTTTTTTTTTTT
>NC_041221.1:79452839-79481208 GCF_002837175.3 Physeter macrocephalus | reverse complement strand
TGTGGCCTCTCCCATTGTGGAGCGCAGGCTCCGGACGCGCAGGCCCAGCGGCCATGGCTCACGGGCCCAGCTGCTCCGCGGCATGTGGGATCCTCCCGGACCGGGGCACGAACCTGTGTCCCCTGCATCGGCAGGCGGACTGTCAACCAGTGCGCCACCAGGGACGCCCTAGCACCGTCTTTTTTAAGGCACTGGAAACTCAGCCATGAAACACAGCTCCTACCCTCTCCCTTTCAGAGCTCATGGAGTCTAATTATTTGAATTAAACCCAAACCACGTGTTTAGGTCACCCATAGACTCTAAAAATTCCTGTGTAGCAGGATAGAACTGCTGGGAATCCAGGGTTGAGTCTGAAAGCTCCTTCCAGGTAGGGGAAAATATTACTAAAATGGCAGAGGGACATGATGGGTGTTGCAGTGTGATAGCTGGTGCCCATGAGAGAGCCAGCACCCTGTGGTGAGCGTTGGTAAATTGTCAGGGCTCTGTCTCCAACCTGGCGTGGCATCTGTGGGGTAGTCCAAGTGATTAACCATCCGTTCCCGTTCATTAATTTCTTTCTTAATTAATTAATTTCTTTCCCAGATAAGGTTGAGTCATCCCCAAGTGACCCCATCGTGAGCATCTGCTGGCATCTTCTAGTCCTCTTGGTACAATGAACTGGGAGGCTGTTAGCAAGAGAAAAGACAGGATACAAAGGGAGAGGGTATCTCTTAAGGTTGGGGAAAATGGTACCTTCTTGGGTATCATCAAGTCGAGCCACTGCAGAAGTTACCAGCCCTCTGAACTGCCTGTGGTTTCTTGTAGTGGTGGCTGTTTTCTTGGGTAGTTGGCCAGTATCATCCTGCCTGCTTTTCCTCCTCCTCCCAGCTGGGCCTGTCGCAGCTCAGCCAGGCACCAGGAAGAGATGCCAGTCAGAAGAAAAATCACACGCCCACTGGCCTAGTCCCTTATTTTCTCTGCCACCCTCCCAACACACATTCACACACAACGAAAACTGTGATGCATTAAGGCAAGGAGATGGAAAGGCCCCAGAGATAGGCTGGCCTCGCTTCAGGAGCTGCGGGGGAGAGCAGACCATTTTCTGGTGTGGCTCTTACGTTGAAACTCAATCCAGAGCACACCTCAGCCGACAGTCCCTGGTGCACTCCAAATTGATGACTAGAAAAGCCACACCACATTTGCAGCAGACTTGGTATATGTCTTACTATGTTCTCTTGCCTGCTGTCTGATGTGCCCATCTAAGAAGTCGTGGACTTTAATTCTGTCTTGGTAGCAGGTGTCATCAAGCCGATTTGGAATCTGGGGCATATGTTTCCTTCTAGCCCCTGGGATTCACCGGCCTGGAACAGGCAGTGTGACAGGAGAAGCCAGCCAACCAAGAGTCTGCATCTCTTTTCCTGCCGGGATAGCTTCATTCTTGTTGATTGGCATCTGCCAAAGTTATTTTACTCGTTCTCCCCAGGGGCACTATGGTTTAGAAAAACTGTATTGCAAAACAAATTGCACTGACATTGATAAAGTTTTATTAAGAGTCTGCTCTGTGCCAGGCACTATTCTGAGCGCCGCCCTCGTGGAGCTTAAAGTTTAGAATGGAGGTGGATTAACAATCAGAATAACTAAGTGAAGTATCAGGTTGAACCACATGAAATGACCATTTTTGTAGGTAAAAAATGGATAAATATTGACAGTTTCATATGACTCAAAGTAATATATTCTGTCAGTAATAAATGCTAAGGAGAAATAATAAAGCAAGGAAGGGGGGATGGCAAGTTAAGGGAGAGGTGGGTGTTTGAAATTGTAAATAGACGGGACCAGAAGACCAAGGAGGTGGTGGCGTTAGAAGATGGCTGGAAAGCTGTCTGGAAGAAGGGCACTGCAGGTGACAGCAGCATAACAAGAGCGAAGGCCCCTGCATGGCTGGTGTATGGCTGGAGCAGAGAGCAGGGGCAAGAGAGGCAGGCGGCTGGGAGCCGGGACACAGAGGACCTTGAGGGCCAGGGAGGGAAAACTGGATTTTACTCTGAGCTGGGAAACCTTTCTGGGCTTCTCGATAATGTTACTCGGAAGCAGAAAGAACCTGTTGAGATGACGGCTGTGACTAAGGAGCGCTTGTTAGGGCCCAGGAGCCGGCGCCCAGGCTGCTCCGAAGCTGCGCCGGCCCCGGAGCGGTGGAGAGTCCGGCCCGGCGGGGCGGGGCGAGGCGAGGGCCGTGTGTGGCCGCCTGAATCATGAAAATTTCTGGAATCCCTTTGGTAGAAGAGCCTTTTTTAAATACCTGGAAAGACGACAAATGCTTGTTCTGTTGTTGCTCACCTGAAGGCCGGCTGTCTTCTCTCTCCGACTGTCTTGTGTTTTCATGGCATTAACCAAGCTAGGGGCAGCTCTGGTGACTGCTTGGAAGGAGAGGCCCACCAGCCAGGCTGCCCAGGTTGGGAGCCTGTCGTTTGGGCACACATCACATGCACTGGGGCTCGCAGACATACCAGAGCCACTTTCTGTCACCCTCCCAGGGGACTGCCCTGTGGGCTTTTATAAATAGTCAAGCTGAGGATTTTGACAGATGCTTAAGCATAGCACCCCCTTTTATGATAAGTCTCCCTGCTGTCCTCATTCACAGATCGATTGGCCAGTAGCAGCCACAAGATTTTAAGAAGGCCTGAAGCACTTCAGGAACCTTATCTGAGCCTCCAGCAAAGAGGACAGCTAAGGAGAAGGACAGGGGTGAATGTTCCTGAGTGTTCTGCAAAAAGGGGTCTGATGATATTAAAATAATAGTTATTTTAAATCTGCTGGCTTCCCAGAGGGATCTGAGACAGCCACATTATTTTGTGCATCCTACAAGCCAGAGCCCAGCACAGGGTAGCAGAGCTGCTACGTGACAGCAGACTCCTTGCTTTCTGTCTTCTGTCCCTAGCCCCTATCCAGTGCAGGAAAGGGCGTGGAGAAAAGGGAACCCTGCTGTGATGATGGTGGGAATGTAAATTGCTAACAGCCACTCTAGAGAAGGGTGGTTAAGAAAAGTATTTTGCCATAAAGAGAAACCCTTACAATTCAAGGGTTATAATGCATATTAAAATGCATTAATTTTACTAATTGGACTTGTTTAAGCCACATAATACAAACGATGTGTGCAATTAATATTCAAATATAAACACTCTGGTCTTGTAAAAGGGAGAGCCGTTAATACTCCCTTGCCCACAGGCTGCGTGCTCTAAGTGCCTCTGAATCCTTATACAGGTCCCAGCGATGGTGCCTGATGGTGCCTCTGGTTTCCAGCGCAGTAACTTAGGACCTGAGGGAGGAAGCTCCCAAGGTTCCATGTGCCTTGGATGAGGTTTCCTAGGGAACAAGGTGGGAATTAATCAGGATTTATCACAGGCTTAGAAATGCAAAAGAATTAGCTCAGTCATCGTAGATCTCCCCAGCTGAGTTACATTTGTTCAGATGGAGAGTAGTTTATTCTTTCAAGGGTACTAATTGTAGCCTCCTCTCCCCAGTTGTGACACCTTTCAGAATATCCACCCCAGCCCCGCCCCCCCAGTAGGCCAGCCTGTCTATTCATAACTGGTAAACTTTGCACTGATTGTGCCTCTGCATGGAAGGGGCCTGCCAAGGGCTTTACCCTGTTACCTAGCGCTAGTCTGCGTTCCAGGTTGTTGTTAGGGACACAGCAAGTACTCTTTACAGACTGCATAATACTCACACCCACCTTATGAGTTAAGGATTAGCTCACTTTACAGGTGAGTAATCCTACTTAGGTTCAAAGACTTCTCTAAGGTCACCCAGCTCGTAGATGGCAGAGCTTGGATTCAGACCTCTATCTTACTCCAAACCTAGAGACCCTGACTACTAAGTGCCCGACCCCCTGGTGAGTTGTTGCTGTGGTCCACCATCTTGCTGGTTTGTGTCCTAGCCTCACACAGGGACTACAGGGGCCTTTCTGCTATGTGACTTCTAGCCAGACACCCAGACCAGGATTGCTGGTCCGGGACTGTGCATATGCCAGAGCAGCAGCACGTTCTCCACAGGCGGCCTGATCCTCGGGAGCATTTGCTCCGAGCTCCCGCTCATTTCTAAGAGCATCTCTCCAGGTGTCTGGGCTGCCGCTCCCTTCACTTACGCCTCCCAACACTGGATCGCATTTCCCTAGCTACGGATCACTGCCACCCGGCTCCCAGCACCCCGACCTACGGAGAAATAAGGGCTGCACAGTTAGAAAAACTTCTTTTGTGAATCGCTCTTCTTCAGACCGTGAGCGTGTAAATGGATTCCCTCTGTTCCACCCCTGCTAGAAAGCCCCGCGAGGGCTTCAGAGGAGAACAAGGGGATTAATTTGGGAAGTAGGGACAATCAGACCCCAAAACCCACTCTAGTGCCATGATCGGGGAGAAGATGCTCTCCATGACAGCTGTGATCTGTGGTCTGAAACACAGTCTTCCTCAAACCGAATACTAGCACAAACGCAGTCGTGTTCTTTTTTGTCAGGAAGTTGCTGTAAATGCCTAGGAAGCTTTGGTGTGGTAACCCCAGAGGATTTCAGTAAAGGTAGGAAAAGAGAATTTACAGTAAGCTTAAATTAAGAGGACAGAACTGCTAGTCCAATGTATCTAAAAAACAGGTCTTTTTGACTGTGAATTAGCGATCTTGATTATGTAGGTGACATTCTTCAAAGAAAACTATTTCTTCCTGCTACGTCGAATAAAGCCATCTTCTTCCCGCAGCACCCTTTCTACCAAGAAAGTTTTGTCGGTAAGACCTGAGGCCGCTCAGTTCCCTTCGTGTTCCCGGGGTCTGGACGCCCTTGTAGGCAGCTTCTGCCATGTGTCAGGGAGGCGCTTCCTCCCAGGCTGCTGCAGGCACAGAGCGGGCACCTGAGAACGACGGTCTGTGCCTCACTTGCCTTGCCTCATCCTGCCCTGGAGTAGCTCCTGACCCCCAGGGCCGGCAGGAAAAAAAGAACTCTCAATTTCACAGTGAACAGCTGGAGGAAGAGAAAAATGGGCCTTGAGTATGGCAGTGCTGTGGTGGCGTCAGCAGGTGGAAACAGAGCTTCTTAGCGTCTCCTCAGAGCTGAGCTTACTTGAAAACACTCAGACCAAACGTTCTTATGGAGTTTGCAAGTGGCCTCTCGATGTATATGTAAACATAGAGGTCTCTGTCCTAGGTATGCGGTTGGTTGCTGGTGAATGCCAGCAAACAGACTCCTCGTGGGTTTATCTTTAAAGCATGACACCCAGTTTAAGATGTGGTCTCTCGCATTTAACCATGGTTCTCTGTGAATTCCCTCACACCGGGGTGGGCAAACTTCTCCTGCCAAAGGCCAGAGGGTAAATATTTCAGACTTTGCAGGCCATAGGGTCTGTAGCAACTCTTCACTGTGCTGTGCTTTGGTGCTGTTCCCGCACAAAAGCAGCCATGGGCGGTCCCTAAACGAATAGGCATAGCTGTGCTCCAATAAAACTTTATTTACAAAAACAAGACCCCACTTGACCTTAGTTTGCCGACCTCTGCCTTAGACCAAAAGGGAACTGCTCACTGCAGTAAGAGCCCTGTGGGAAGAAGTAGTAACAAGGTTACCTGCTTTTCTAGAAGAGAAATTATTAGTGGGTTCACATTCCAATATGTACAAAAGCAGCTAAAAATATTTTCAATAAAGTGATTGATTGTCTTGATCAGGCCAGATTAGTTGCCTAAAACAGTCCCTAACTAACACTTGCTATTGCAGAACGGATGCCATTGCCCAGAGCAGGCAAATCAAGTAGCCATTACACAGATTGGTACAGTTAGCTAAAAATATTTTCAATAAAGTGATTGATTGTCTTGATCAGGCTTAGTTGCCTAACTAAAACAGTCCCTAACACTTGCTATTGCAGAACGGATGCCATTGCCCAGAGCAGGCAAATCAAGTAGCCATTACACAGATTGGTACAGTTACTCACTTGCCATTGGAGAGCCCGGGGCTTTCACCTGTTTTTCTTCTGCCCTGCAGGCCTCTTCCTTATCCTGGGTTTGATACTCTACCCTGCTGGCTGGGGCTGCCAGAAGGCCATAGGCTACTGCGGACACTACGCATCGGCCTACAAACCCGGAGACTGCTCGTTGGGCTGGGCCTTCTATACCGCCATCGGGGGCACGGTCCTCACTTTCATCTGTGCCGTCTTCTCCGCACAAGCAGAAATTGCCACCTCCAGTGACAAAGTACAAGAAGAAATCGAAGAGGGGAAAAACCTTATCTGCCTCCTTTAGTTTGGAAGAGACATCAGTGCCGTTTTCTTGCTCGTGTAACCTTGTGAAACACTTCACTTCTGGTTCTGTCGTTTGAATCAAGTGAAGAACTAGCCTTTACCTACCAAAGCCACGTTCCACAGCCCTGAGCCTTGCCAGGACCAACGACGGGCAACACCCAGCTGCACAGAGTGACTGCACAGGAGGGCCACAGTGCAAACTGTAAGAGATGGAACATGAAACTAGTACATAAACCCTGACATGCAGTTAAGTTCTGTCAGTCAGACTCCATCTCCCCCCAAGGCTCAATGAAGGATGATGGTCTAAACCATTAAAGCAGCAGTTTCTCTGGTAACAGAAGAGACCATTGGCCAGATTTGCAGGCTGTTTAGAGACGTTTCTGCACAGGTTGCATGCCTGTGAGCATCTCTGCCTCAGAGTGAGGTTTGGGGGTTGGTGCTTTTGTTTCCTCCTAGTTCTTTCAAACTGTCTCAGGTGGAGACTACAATGAAGACTGCACACCCACCGGGGAGAGGATGTGTGCTAAAGGGCCGAGCAAGACACTGTCTGTTGCTTAGCTGACCCAAGGGGTCAACAGGGACAGTGTGGAATTCTGTGGTGGGACTTATTCTAGGCTGAATTCCGGAGTCAGGCGGATCAATTGATCTGTCACTCCAAGAGTTTAGAAATTTGAGTAAAGGAAGAAGAATAAGCACCTGTCCAATCATGAGAATAAAAGTACAAAATCCTGCTAGTGGAGACAAATTCATTCCACTCCCCAGCAGCCAGGCTAGCACCAGTGCTGGCCAAGTCTCCTCTTGCACTGGACATCACATGTTGTTCTTCTAGGGCTAGGACTGCGCTTTGACTGCCAAAGGAAACCTCACTCTGTTTCCTGATTCCAGGGATGGAGGTCTCCGAGCCAGCTGTGGCTCATTCATCTGGTGACTGGGAGACCTTGCCAGAATCTCAGCACTTGCCAGGGAGGCCTTTTCCCACTGTGCGGTAACCGTGCTGTATTCAGCTGTATTCCCACCCCCCAGCAGCAGTAGGATGGCATTCTGTGCAGAAAAAGGAGCTAGAGACGGGAGTTAAGTTTTTCTAGTTACTGGTGTTGGTCCTGAAAGCAGACTGAAAGAGCAATTTAATGTTATAACTGGTGAGTTACATCAAAGGCTTCATTCTCAGGAAAGCACAGAGTAGATAGAAAGTTAATGCAAAATGAGAGCTAGACCAAGCTCATAGCACCTGCCTATACCTGTTTACGAAATGAATGAAACACCACTATATTAAAAAGGATTCAGGGGCTTTTAATCTAGTTTCTATAAATCACCAACATAATTGATTCAGGAAAATGATATTAGCCATCACTTCAAACTTACTTTGGAACGATCAAAGTGACCAGAAAGAACCTAGTCTGGTATTATCCTGAGCTTCAGAATTGCAGAATGCGATAGAAACACTTCTTCGCAACTTAAGCAAATGGAGTGGACCTGCCAAATTTCTGGAAGGACTAAAAGGACGGGTCTCTTTAGGCTTATGAATCTGCTTACTTGAGGGCTTGCTTTGTTTTGAAAATTTAACAAATAACTATGAACCTTGTTTGGGCAAGGTATTGTGTGCTAAGCCCCACCAGGCATAGAACCCTGATTCAGATTTTACAACCCTGCCCTGAGTAAATCATCTTAAAGCTGTGCGAGTCTAAAACCATGCCTTGCTGCAGAACAAGTAATTGCTTTAGTTGTTCCATTCCAGTTTAATTCCATTCTAGCCTTCGGCCTGTACCAGAAACCGTTTTATCACAGATAATGAGGTAAAGGGCAGGCAGGCAGGGGCATGGAACCAGGTCTTCATGAGCTCACCATTCTTAGACCAAAGTTCAGAGTAAAAGCAAGATGTACATCTGTGACTTCAAGGGGTAAATATGTATCCTCATAGCAGCCTGTCATAAGGGCTCAGGACACAATAACTGACACCACACAGAAATAATAGGTTATGGCAGCCACTGGGCAGGACTCCAGTCCCTTACTGTGCATCTGTATGCTCTCACCAAGTCCTGATGCCATCACAGTCATTGCTTTTTAACCCTTGGCAATAATTTTCATTTAAAAAAAAAGCAACTCCCTCCATCAGGCAAATCATTTAAAACCCAATTTTTTTTCTTAAATTAATTTATCATCACAAGATTCGCTCTACTTTTTCTTCTATACAAGATAGAGAACCCATGTTATAACACTAATTTTACACTCTCACTCTCCTCGCAGACAAGTCATAAGCTTAGAGGATCCTCTAAGCACGTCCATCATCTTTACTGCCTGACTGCGCCTTCACTTGAGGGGTGGTGGAGGGTGGGATATTCCTAGGTCACTCCGATAACAGAAGTCATGAGCGAAAATGTGACCTCTCGTGGCCAGAAGAAAGTCACTTGACAGTGTTTACTTCATTAGTCTGAATACTACAGAAGACACCCCCCCCCAAAAAAAAAAAAAAACAAACAAACAGCACATGCACACACACAAAACCCCAAACCACTAAAAACTGCTTAAACACTGATTTGTTAAGCAGAGCAGAGATGAAATTTCTCTAGCAGAGAAAGAGTAAAAAGGTAATGTGGGCCTTTTAAACCTTTAGTCCATTTAGCCAGGCTTCAAGTTGGGATAAATGGAATATCAAAATCAGGCTAGTCTAGACGAAAACTGCATGGCTGTTTAAAAACCACTGAATAGGAGGAATGTGTTAGAAGGAAATAGATTAAAAACAATTAGACAATCGTTGACCCGCACCTGTTTTTCTAATAAATTTCTATCAAGCGCCTCAGTCTAAAAATCTAATATACCTGAACCATTACTACTACCAGCAAGTCTTATTTATTTTTTGCCTGCGTTTGTGCTTAAAGTTTTGTGATGGGGCTGGGCTTCTCAATGAACTCCAAGAAGGCAGAAATGTTTGCTTTGGATTCTGTGGATTTTTTAAACCTGTGTGCTAATTCAACAATGTTACATTAATTGTGTAAGGGTTTTTGTATAGTTATCAAACATCTGTGGTGTAATGATCTTTGTTAAACATGTATTCTGTAAAGTGCCATAGTCTTTTTTATGTGTAGCATATTTAAAAAATATATATGTATATTATACATACACAAGTCTGTGTGAAAGATGTGCAATAACAAAGGTGTATGTATGTTTTGTTCTTTGGAAACTGGACAGGAGTCAGAACAGAGATTGTTTCTGTTTTGGCAAAGGAGAGTTAAACATTTTGCCTTCATGGCCTAGTCATTAACCCATAACAATTTTAATGCTACACAAACCTATGTGAAGAAAAGACTGGTATGAAATCATTTTTTCCTGGGTCTAAATTAAAATAATCACTAGATTTATGTGAAAGTTAAGCCAGCAAGACAGGCCCAGTTAATGCTAGTCTTTCATGTGAAATGTGAAGCTGCCACGTTGCCTTTTCTGTTTGTGTGATAACTAGTAGCTGGTACATAATCACTAAGGAGCTATTTCTTAACATGCTTTGATAGACCACGTTAATGCTAGACCACTATTTTAAGGGCTAATCTCACACCGTCTTAGCCATAAGGGTCTGCTTAGAACAGACCTCTCTGTGCAATAACATGTGGCCACTGGAAATCCCTGGCCTGCGTTTGTATTTGGGCAGCAATGACTCCCAAGGGCCAAAAGAAATAAAAGCACGACTGGGATTTCTTCTGAGACTGTGGTGAAACTCCTTCCAAGACTGGGGGGTCATGAGGTGCTTTGGAGGAACTCAGCACCATTTGATACTCAACAGCCACTTGAGCCAAATATAAAATTGTATTACCGCTGATGGACTCAATTTGAGCCTTTGAATTTCTGGTTATCCTATTATATTGTAAACTAATACATTATTTGTCTAGCATTGATTAGGTTCCTGTGCATATGTATTTTCACAACATGCTCCCCTACCCTCCTCAGATATGAATTAAACCAGATTTTGCAAACTCATTCTGATTCAAGTCTCAGTATATTGGTTTCAATATGATGTGTATAATTTCTTCAAGAAAATATCTCCCAATCAAATTTTAAACACTAACTTATATGTAATAGTGATGACAGGAAAAAAGATATTCAGGCATTTAAACTATGCCATTCACTAGTAACATATATACACCTACCTTAGGTTAGCTTTAACTTCAAGATAAGTATATATTTCTTTCTTGGAGAAGCACTGATATAATTATAAATAGGGAGAAATAAAACCCTCTCAAATACTATACAGATATCTTAATTTTGAAGTAAAGAAATATGGAAATGCTTCAAAGTATTTAAAAAGCTTTATAAACAATGTAAAGAAATGTGTATAACAAGGGAAAAGTCAACAGAAGGACACAGTCACCCCTTCCAACAAAAATACCAAAATTAAAAGCCAGTCATGGAGCAGTTCACATCCACATTTCCTGAAGGTAATCCTGCCCATAAAAAACCTCATCTAGAAGCAGAATTCTAATTTAGAAACTCAAAGAAGACACTAACAACCCTTTTCATAAATTCTTACTCAACTCTGTATCATGTGAAGCACTTAGTGATAGAACATACAATATTTATTTTCCTGATCTAGGGCCTGTGACAGCTGAAACTACATGTATGCTTTGGCTTCTAAACATACCTGACACATGCCAGATTTCTAACAGGAATCAAAATTAAAACTGAAAAAATTACCCAAATCAATAAAGGCAAAATTCTTCCAAATCATGATCTAAATAATCTAAGCAGAATTGGACATTTTCAGTTGCTTTTTCAGCTCGTTACATCTTCCTCAAAAGTTAATCCGCAGGAGAAAAGCCCTGGCTTTAAATTGCGGCACAGGCTGGGTAACCTTCACCTGTGCTTCCCATTTCATCCTTAGTTTTTACTTAGCAATTTCGCTACCGGATCAACTTTCCATGATTGATCTTCCCGGAACACACTGCATTTAACTTACTCCTAGCTCACCTTAAAGTCTTTGCTTAACATAATAACAGTCTTGACTATCCTGGGCATTTCCTTTAAATGGGTTATTTCAGTAGCTTCCAATGATTCAGTACCTTTTTAGACTCTCAAACACTGAAGGGTAAGAGCATCAAAGCAAACTTTTAGCCTACTCTCCAAAGCAGCAAGAACCAATAACTGTCTTGATTTCAGGGCCCTATCTGGTTGCTTAGTCACTTGGCTGGGGCCATCCGCTGCTGCCCCTGCTATCTTCTTCCTTACAGCTTCCTCCTCACCCTGGAGAGTTCTGCAAGATAACTCTTTAAGACATGAACAGCTCATTTTGCTTAGATACACAGGATGTAAATAAAAGCATAAATGAATAAGAGGAAGTAGTAAAACCACACGGAAAAGAAAAATCAAATAACTTGTAGCTCTTAGTAGCTCTTTGGCTTTTTATAGCCAAATATCCTGAAAAACCTAATACCTATGCAAGCAGTCCACCAAGTGCTTGTGTTTTGGAGAAACCACTAAAATTTATTCTCAAGAAAAGGAACCCTGAATTAAGGCAGGAGATAGTGAAGACAATGAGCTGAAGTGAGTTAGGGAGAAAGACGGGACAGCTTGGAGACTGATTGGAAGCAGTTGGGGGAGGAGGGGAAGGAGTCTAGGATGACTCCCAGGCATGTGGTTCGGGCACTAGGCAGAAAGTGGTGCCGTCACCTAGATCAGGAATCCATCGGGGACAGAGACAGTGAAGGTGTTAAGCTTCAGCTTAGGCTGCCAATGGCAAAGTCCTGTGTGCAGCTAGGAATATACCATGGAGAGAAAACAAGCTTGGAGATAGAGATCTGGAAGTCTTCAATACACATGGACAGACAATAAGAATTTTTAACCATTATGCACTTTTCATGTGCAGGTACTGGGCTAAACACTTCTTTTAATTCATTTATTCATCAAAACCCTATGAGTAGAAACGATTATTATCCTCATTTTATAGATACATTAACTATCACCCAAGCAACTTAACTGAGGTTAAGTAATTTGCCCCACATTAAAAAGCTAGTAAGCCAAAGCTCAAATACAGGTTTGACACCAAAGTCTACATTCTCAAACAGCTGTAGTTTCTTTCTACCAAGAATGTACCGGGTGAGAAGGCAAATATAACACAAACCCCCCAGGGGACACCAACATCTCTGCATAGTAAACTCTTAGAATAACCTCCAAGTTCAACTCCAAAAAGACCGTGCCGTAAGATGACAACTGATGAAAACACTGCTCCCTTTCAGAGAAAAACCTGGTTATTTTTCATACTTTTCAAGAGGACAACATATGTACCAATTTGCTCAATCCTGAAAACAGAAACTAAAAATTCATCAAGTATATGACAGTGGTAAAAAAATGACAGTTTTGTTTTCTTATTATAAATAATCTCTTAACAGCGAGGTCCTACTGTACAGCACAGGGAACTATATTTAATATCCTGGGATAAACCATAATGGAAAAGAAGATAAAAGAATGTATATGTGTGTATAACTGAGTCACTTTGCTGCACAGCAGAAATTAACACAACATTGTAAATCAACTACACTTTAAAAAGTTATAAAATAAATTAATAAATAATCTCTCATCCAGGATAAGCAGCTATTATGATTACATAAGAGGCCTATTTTCTTCATAGCCAATCTAATAATTAAATAAGGATTTGTTTTCAACTAAAGTTTCTCCAAACACACACACAAATGCCAAAGACCATTTAGTAAGTTAGCACTGCTGTGAAGAGCAGGCAGCAGGTACTTACCCACATGTGTGGAGCGCTAGGCCTTGGTCTGAAGATTTCAGAAATAAACGTTGTAATTTTCTTGATTACTGAATTTTTTTCTAGGTTCCACTGTCCCTAAAGGATGGATATGAATTACTGGAAATGTGGAAGTATGAAAAAGAAATAGCGAATTGGAGAGAGGTGGCACCATGTGGCAGAAGCAACCCCATGCTTGGTAAGAGTCACGGGACATTGGTCTAGCTGCCTCTCCCTAGCCCATCACCACCACTCACTAAGTGACTGGGATAATTTCCTATTCCTCTATAAAAATGGGGCCAATAACAGAAATACCACCATAGGTTTGGTGTGAGAATTAAGTGATGTATGTGAAGCATTTAGTATAGTCTCTGATATATAGTAAGTCCCCAATAAGTATGTTATTATTAGAAGAAAATTAAAAGAATCTTCTGTCCAGACTGATATCATTTGGAGTTGATCTTAAAAATTAAGAGTTGTTCTAAAAATTGTGAAAACATAACCTGTTGTTAAAACCAATCTAGTTTTGGGACTTCCGTGGTGATCCAGTGGTTAAGAATCTGCCTTCAAATGCAGGGGATGCAGGTTCGATCCCTGGTCAGGGAACTAAGATCCCACATGCCGTGGGGCAACTAAGCTCGCACACCACAACTACTGAGCCTGTGCGCCACAACTAGAGAGCCCACATGCCACAACTAGAGAAGCCAGTGCACCACAACAATGACCCAGCACAGCCCAAAAAAACAAAAAAAACACAATCTAGTTTTACCTAGAGAGGCTCAATGGATTGGCTACCTGAGGGCACCATTTTTTTCCATCCTGTACTAATCATCTTTAGCTTAGTGCTTTCAGGAAGTGGAAGATTTCTCTGTGGATACAAGATACATGGTCACTCCTATTTAGCAAAACTAAAAAATAAAAATGTAGTGTCAGGTGAGCCCATCATCTCTGGGAAACCAGAATGCTCAGAAAACCTCCTGATTATTTGTCAAACTTGTTGATGGCAAAGCCTTTTTAGAAAAGGAACATCCAATCCTGGTAGAGTGTAAATAAAGAGGCCCTGATCCTGCAGATGGAGGCACAAATTGGTACGATTTTCTGGAGAGCCATCTGGCAATGCACATCGAAGATCTTAAAATACTTATGCTTTGACCCAACAACTTGTCCAAGGAAAGAACACAAGCTTGGGCCCCAAATTTAGCAACAACATATATCCCTTGATTATACTATATTAATTATTAATTAATTATATTAAATTATTTATAATAAAACTGAAATTCAGAACCTAAAGGAATAACAGGACTTTGAAAAATATGATACATGCTTATAAAGGTAGCTATACACCTACTAATGTTACAGAAATAATTCATCAATGTGAAAAATTCCACATATTTATATCATTGAAAAAAAGATTACAAGCCATTGTGTTAGTTAAAATTCTCTAGTAAAAAGTAATAGGGGGAAGGGGACTGAGGATCCAGGTTTGGTCCACCGACAGGGGGCTTGGTAAACAAGGCCGGGTTGTAATAGAGAAAGCCTGGAAGGGAGAGGAACTGAGGAGGGCTGTTAAATACCTGTGACTGGAGGCGGGGCCTGAGGTTAGCAGGAAGATGGTGCTCATCGTACACGGCTTCCCCTCCGCAGTGGCCGCCCTTCGGGATCTCTGCCCGCCGCCACCGCCTCACGTGCCGCAGGCCTTCGGGCCTCCGCCATCCCGGGCCTCAGCCCCGAGGCGCCGCGCGGCTGACACCGAGTCCGAGCTGGAGCACGACGCCGAGACCCGCTGCACCCTGTGCGCGCGTGTGCTCCAGGATGAAGAAGACCCCCTGTGTTGCCCCCACCCTGGCTGCTCCCTGAGGGCCCATGTGACCTGCCTGGCAGAGGAGTTCCTGCAGGGGGAGCCAGGGCAGCTTCTGCCCCTAGAGGGCCAATGCCCTGGCTATAAGACTCACTGCTGTGGGGAGACTTGATCTGGCTGTGCCGGATGGGCACCGAGGAGGAAGAGGAGGACTCGCAATTAGAAGAGGAACACTGGACCGACATGCTGGAGCTCTGATCCTCAGCGTCCCCAACCTCTGCCCACTCCTTTTCTGTGCCACCCCCTGTAGGTCTGGGCAGTTTTTACTTGAGTACAATAAAAAAATCTAAGTTAAGGTTTAAAAAAAAAAAAAGTAATAGGGAACCAACTCAAGATAGCTCAAAGAGAAAAGAGTAAGAATTTTACTTGGAGAATGTAATATCCAAATAATGAAATATGGGTGAACAGTCAGGCCTCATAAAGGAAATAGAAAGCTGTTAAGATCTTTTCTGTGTCCTTCATCCTACTTGTTTTTGCATGTCTGCTTCATTCTTCACTTCCATTACAGATCAGCTTTCTAGTAACTCTTCTGAAGTCTTGGCAGAATATGGCTATCCACATGTCCCAATTCTGGAACAGTATAATTCCAGACAAATCTACATTCAGAGTAAAAATGTAATGAGCCACGCATGACTCCACTATAGCTAGATGACATCCAGTACCAATGTGGTCTTCAGGGGCCCAAAGAAATGGGGCTTGTGAGAGCTAGATAAGCCATCCCCAAAGGATCTATTACAAGGATGTAGAAGGAAATCTTATTTCTTAATATTAGGAAAAACATTGTCTTCCTAGAAAATTAATAGAAAGATATGAACCAAATTTTAACAGTAGTTATTTATGGGTGTAAAATTATAAGCAACTTTAGCTCCTTTTGCTGTAAATATTTTTTATAATTTATATGAAATTTAATTTTAATTTTATAAACTAAATAAGTTAATTTTAAAAGCTAAACTATCAGGTCATTATGATATAATGCTAAGTGAGGGAAAAACAGGATAAAAGTTCACATTGTTTATATCCCTTAACTGTATAAAATGTATGTATAGAAAAAAATGGAAAAAATACAATAAACATTAGCAGTGGTATCTCTAGATGATAAAATTACACATTGTCTTTATTTTCTCATTTATCATTTTTCCATACTTTTCAATATTTCTACAACAGATATATATTTTTCATACTGGAAAAAAAAATTACTTGGAGGGATATGTATGCCCAGTGGGCTCAGTTTCTGTATAGGAGACTATAATATTGTAGGAACCACTGTCACCGCCAGATAAAAAAGTCATTTGGGGCATCTTTTTTCCTCACCCCAAAGCACCTGAAGAATACTATAAATTGCCAATAGTAACAACTACACACAACCATGATTTATCTTGAGAATCACTGGCCCACAAAATTTTTAAAGAGTTCTGGAGGAACTCTAGGATTACAGCTAAGTGCTAAAAACAAGTTAAAAAATAAAATTTGCAGGCTATGATTCTACAGATTCAACTGTTTAAATGTAGACAGGATAATATTCAGAGTAATCTTATACAAGTATATGAAACACTACTAGGCACAAGAGGATTAACGACTTTCTGTCCCCAGTACAGAAAAGATAAAATGGGTTTTAGTGGCAGAAGGATTTTAACTACACCATCAGCCATGCCAAGCCCAGAAAGTTATAAGCTGAAAAATAAATCAAGATTTGGATAAACTTAAAATTTAACACTTGCTGCATTGTTACATGCTGGCTCCCATGTCCCCTGCCATTTGAAAACATGAACAGTGCCAATGAAAATTCTCCAAGTTGAAGACTTTGTCTTACCAAAACCACAAAGTTAAATTGTAAATATGAAACCTACAGGAAGGGTAAGAACACTAGAGGGGAGCCTTTCCCTATTTTCCTGGAATCTTCAAATTCAAGATATCCATATATCTAGGATAGATTAGTGGCAATGCCTGGCTGGCTTAGAAATTTTCTACAGATTCCTTCCTATCTTTCTGTAGACTGTGATAAAACCTTAAAATAAGGTTTAAAAACACCCATCCTTACAAAAAGCATGCTGTTTTGTATAATGTAACCTAAAATTCTAGTAGAAATACTTCACTTTCCACAATATTTAACCATTGAGATACAATCTTTTAGTTTAATAAACAAGTATTAAAAACAACTCGTGTTTTAAAACATATTATTCTACTCTAAATAAATTTATACTATGGTACTTGAAAATCTATCGAAGTGTAGATTTTAACCATGCTCAATTATTTTTACATTAACCTCTTTTATTTCCCCTCTAAAGTTCTTAACCACATGGAATCAACAAATTCCTCTAAACATTTACCTTAAGGATAAAAATGGAAGGAGATACAGTGAAATGGTGTGTGATGGCCACTGTCATTCTAATAAGGGAAAGTTGCACAAAAAAATGCAACAAATTCTGTATATAAACAGTCTAAATGTAGATTTTTACCAATAAAGATATAAAATTAGATGCTAATGTCAGTGTTTTCAGAAAAAGATAAAATAACAACTGTATAAGCATTATAGTACTACAAATGATTTACAGAAACTAAGAAACTTAATTAAACATAAACCCCCTCTAAAATGCAAACCATACATTATCTCAACATGATTTATAGAAGGACTGTATCCAATGAAAATCCAATCTCACTTTTAGGTAACACCCAGAAAACTGAAAATGCTGTTCCTATTTTAATTTAACATGTATTTCTCAAATAAGATTCACCATGAACATTATTTTAGACTATATTTTTATATCCTCTTTAGATAGCCAAGTGAAAAATCCAACAGTACACAAATTTGTACTTTCATCAGTACATAAAACAACAACAGGTAGTAAGGCTAGAAAACAGAACACAAGTTCAATCAAATCAATACAATACTAGTACAGAGGCATCCATGTTAACCTACAAGGAAAAATCTGGGCCACAAAACAGGTTTTCCATTTTGAATCTCACTAACGGCTAGACAGTCTGTGTATTTTGACCTTAAAGTGGTCAAAATATTTAATGAGTGAACCTCATGTTCTACTACCTACAAAGGTCCAAAGCAACAGAAAAACTGTCATTTTACGTTGCTGAGAGTTTTTAACTAAGTCTTTTATATTACTTATTTTGTTTAGTAGCACGTGACAGAATTATACACAAATTTTTTTTTTAATTAAATGTGGTTATTTCTATATACATTAGGCCCTCAGCATAATTTCTGCCTCTGAAGTGCTAATACAGTATTTAAAACTATACAAACATCCAGTAAACAGCATTTTATTGTATGACACTCTGTGTTAATACAATAAATATACAAAACTTCCAAACCACTGAAAACATGCAACATTAGAGGGACAGATGGAGGGCATTTATACAGAACCATGACAGTCACCGTAATGGCAGCGCAATATTACTCATTGACAAAATATACAAACATCCCTAGATAAATAATCCAAGTCCCAAATTAAAAACCACTGAGCAATGATTTTCCAGTGTTCAAACTTTAGTTTGAAATAAAATAGCCAAAACTTAATATTACCAACTGAAAAATGACATGGATCCTTACAATGTGAAGACCATTTCATGATTGCGATACTGGGTAATGCTAATATTAAATATAAAACACTAACAAGTGCCAATCTTCTACTGAATGCAAATGTGACTATTTACTAATAATTATTGTTAAGAGAATAGAGATTATAAGAATTAAAAACCCCTCTACCTTATTAAACTGTTAAGCAGTGCCATCATTTTAAAGCATATTTATGTTAAAAAAACATTTTTCTCTTATAAGCTTGTATTAACCCAGATAACTGGAATTTAAAACATTTCCCTCATCCAAACAAAAAAAGGTACAGTTGGTTGTAATTATTCTTTGCTATTTAGCAATAGAGGATTTCTACAGAATAGAGAGAAGCATTCCTAATTCTTGAAGGAAAGTATCTCAGTATTTTTCAAAAGTCTCTATGATAAAGTTTTCATTTTGCAGTTTAAAGAAAAACAAAAGGAACTTGAGAGATGAATTAATGACAGACATAAGTACTTTTGCTGTATTTTGTGGTTAATGTTTTGAATGTTTGTAAAATCCAAACTCAACAAAGCATACTGATGAGACAGATTTTCAGTAAGATTATAGACTCTAAATATCTTGAACTGGCTTATTTGGTTGAGAAAGTAAGTAGAGATTATCACTGATCAGAAATATTCATAAAAACACCTTTAAATTCATACTCTGAATCCTACTTTCATCAGAATAAAAGAAATATCTTCCAAGTATATTACTTCAACAAAGTCCCAAATAAATCAAATGTAAACACCATCTGGATGGATCCGTGTTATATCTAGTATCACACAAAGCTTCTTTCATAAATAGAACTCACCATCTTACCCCCAGCATGAAACTCATTTTAACTCCAGATTTGGGGGGAAGAATAAAAGTGATTTAACCATTTACACCCAGCCAATTTTTTAGTCTCAAATAATATAATCTAATAGAGTACCCTTACTTTTCAAAATCAAGTTGAAAACTTATTATTCTTCAATCTTTTAGGTTAGCTAATGACTTCCAAAACAACAGTCTTGTGACTTTACAAATGTCTTTAAGTCATTTAATCAGTTATTAAAAATGACTCAAAGTTTCAACCCAAGTATACTATAAGAATGAAGTTCTGTGCTGCATAGTAATAATTTTAACATGATTATATTCATAATTAATGCATTCAACTGTATCTGTATTTTCTTGCTTGATGCAAGTTAAATGTTTTATTTTTCCTGTTGCTACAAATTTTAATGTATTCAGTCTGTCTCAAAAATTCAAAGACTGAGGTGCATTAGGGATTCAAGTATATGTGAAGTGCCAGGGTCTTTTTATTTTTAATGCCAACTAGACATGAGAGGCTAAAAGAAAAATTTCTTAAATACTGTTATGTTCTTTTTGGACATGGAGTTAGGCTAGATTTTAATACCTCTGTTAAAAATTACACACACATACCCCAGAAAAGAGCTGCCAAACACAATCTCAGTTCAATTAAAAAGAGTAGCCACAAGAATATACCAAAGTTTCCATACAGTAATATTATACTATGATATGAATACTGAAAATTAAAAACAAAAAGGTATTATCATCACTACATTCTATTCCATCAATTATCTACCTTTTCTTTTGGATAATGCACTGCATATTATATTATATCCTCGTATTGCACCCCAGTGAATTTTTATTTAAAAGAAAGTATTACAGAAAATCACTTCTATGATTCTATAAACAACTCCCCAATCCTGCAACCATAAGCAGTGCATAACCCAAAATACTAATTCTTTTAAGAAACATGGTGACCATGCAAGATCAGAGCCTGATTATCAAAATATCAACTACTCTAAAAAAAGAAAATAAAAAGATAAAATTTACATTACCTACCATGAAATGTACACAGGCTCTTCACTGGTGACTGAAACTGCTAAAAAGCAAGCCAATTTAAAAATCCCTAAGTCTCTGATGTACTATTTCTTTCAATATAAATAAGGAAAAGGAATGAAGCATTGCTTTACTGCTCCAATGTGTAATCCTTACGTCTGACTCTTGAAAGAATGACTGCAGCAAGTACTAAGTGCATTTTTAATCATAAGTGCCATGTTAATTTCAGTGTGTCACCACTGAAATAATTCTCTGAACATTCATCCCCCAAAAAATATGGAGAATATTTATTTCGCATGTAATTTTTTTTTTTTTTGCAAGGGGCACTGAAATATTAAGAAACTATCAGGTAAATAATAAGACAAGGAAGTTTTTCTGGTTTTAGCCCATGCACAAGTGGTTAGGAAATATACGTGCTGTGTGTACTGTGTTTTGAACAAAAAAAATATTTATAGAATACAGTAACTGGAGAAAAAAGTACAGTCGGAAGGTAACAATGTATTGTTTGAAGACTCTAAATTTGGTTACCCTTGAAAGCATTCTGAGCTGCACTAGTTGCTGCGGTTGAAGCTGCATTTGCAGCTGCAGTCTGGACAGTTTTGTTGGACATCACACCTGTTGCAAACTCTTGTTGGGCCTTCTCAAAACTAGCACCTGTTGTGCGATACAGTCCATGTACCTACGGAGGCACAGAAAAGTGGGAGAAGATGAGTGGTGATCTACGCATTCATTATCAATAGCTCTTCAATTAATCCCAACATGACTCAGAGATAAAAAGACTAGATTCTAGGCAGGATTCCTAAGATCAAGAACATCAGCCACCACAGTGGCACACAACATTGTATGTAAATATTTTCTTAAAATAGATTTTTCCCTTTTATCCCCAATGCAGAAGAGATAATTATGCCTATGCCAAACCAAAAATAATACAAAAAAACGACTTCTTAACCAAATGCAAAAAGCTATGTTTTCCACTGTACCTGATTAAGATATTACAGCCTTACAAAAGAATGGTTTAAACATAACGAGACATTCTGACTTAAATACATTAATTTACTACCCTAGACAATTCCAAAAAAATAATACCTTACCTATTTCTATGTTGGCTACATATACACCACTGCCCCTATTGTATCAAATGGTATCGTTTTATCATTTAATGTAGCGAGCAATATGTGTGTCCTTAAAAATAATTCACTCTGAATACTATTTAAGTTTTTGTGTATGGTCAAGTCCTAAAGGATTTAAGAAGAAACACTTCTGAGTGCTATCTGTGAATACTGATTCATCACTCAAATCTTAGATTTTTACGAGCAGGGTTCAAAAATACTCTTTCTGTTAGCATCTCTCTCGAAGATGCATAAACTATGAAGCACATCAATCCATAACATCAGCCACTCCATCTAATACAACTTTGAAAAAGGAAATAAGGCACATTAGGACAAATATTGATATTTATTTATTACATACCTACAAACTTGGGGGTATGAAAGATGAGGAAAAAAGATGAGGAGGAAAGATGAGACAGAAAAGTGAGCTTTTCAAGTTGCAGTGAACACTGCATTGTGATTAGGTCTAAATTAGAAGCCTGACTAGAATGTCATCAAAGCAGGTCTGGAGGATGGGGGCAGTACACCCAAGTCAGCCCTTTTCCCAAACCTAAATATGTAGGAACTGGTAATTGTGAAGTTAAGTGTGGAGTGAGGAAAAGTAGAAGGAGTCAAGCACTTTCAAGTCAACTTTAGATCCTGGGAAGTTGTTTCACAAAGAGAGAATACAGAGGATACACTGGTTTGGGGGGAGAGTAGACACTAAGTTCTAAACATTCATCCATTGCACAAATGTTTATTGAATACCTACTCTAAGCCTGCCCCAGCAGGCAGGTGAAAATTTGGTTTGGAGGTAGAAAGGAATGGGCTAGAGACATGGACTTGGAAACCAATGGCACATACTGGTAGCTACAACTCTGAGGTAATGAAACTGTCCATGGAGAGATAACACATAAAGTAGAAAGAGAAGAAAATCAAGTACCGAAGCCTGTTTAGACACCAGTATTTAAGAGGTACCCATAACAAGAAATGATTAAGAGAGGAATGAGTAAAAGCAGGGACCTTTTCATAGATGCCAAGGGAAGAAAGCAGTTAAGGAATGAAGAGCTGTCGGGGAAAATAAGGGGTCAAAGTCCCAAGTTCTTCTGATACACAGTAGTGAAAGCAAGTGCCGTATTACTATGGATAAAAGTATTAAAGGGTCAGGGAGAGGGACTTCCCGGGTGGTCCAATGGTTAAGACTCCGCGCTCCCAATGCAGGGGTCCCAGGTTCAATCCCTGGTCAGGGAATTAGATCCTGCATGCCGCAACTAAAGATCCTGCATGCCGCTACAAAGATCCTGCAAGCTGCAACTAAAAGATCCCACATGCCACAACTAAAGATCTTGCGTGCCGCAACTAAGACCCAGTGCAACAAAATAAATAAATAATTTTTTTTTTTTTAAAGGGTCAGGGAGAGGGACTTCCCTGGTGGCGCAGTGGTTAAGAATCCGCCTGCCGATGCAGGGGACATGGGTTCAAGCCCTGGTCCGGGAAGATCCCACATGCCACGGAGCAGCTAAGCCCGTGCGCCACAACTACTGAGCCTGCTGTGCTCTAGAGCCTGAGAACCACAACTACTGAGCCCGTGTGCCACAACTACTAGAGCTCGTGTGCCTAGAGCCTGTGCTCCACAGCAAAGAGAAGCCACCGCAATGAGATGCCCACGCACTGCAACGAAGAGTAGTCCCCGCTCACCATAACTAGAGAAAGACCACGCGCAGCAACGAAGACCCAACACAGCCAAAAATAATAAATAAATAAATAAAGTGCAAATTAAAGAAAAAAAAAGGGGGTCAGGGAGAAAAAGAGAGCATTGACAAGTACATATGCTGGTGAACCTTAAAATTCTTTTAGTACCACAGCACTACCATAAGAATAAAATATTTTTATTCCCTTTCCAAACCAAGTTTTTAAAATAAAAAATTAAAGATACAGATAAATTACTATGCCTATGTTCAAGAAATTTATCTCACAATGAGTACATATGATTAGATCCTACAAATTAAGTGTATTATAGAAATCTAATAAACCTTCTTTACTTACTAGACCTAGTCACAGTGCAAAGTAATTACAGGTTAACTTGTCTGTCTCTCCCCCTTCCCCCCACCCCAATTTACGGGCATGTAATTAACAAACATCTGTTCTAATTTATTCCTTTTTTCAAATTTGTATTAAATTGAGTGGCTGATGTTATGTATTCATGAACTTCATGGTTTAATTACTTAAAATGTAATTCATAGCCCCACAGAGCAGAGAGTGTAAAATAAAGGTAGGAAGAATACATTTCTCAGTAGTCTATATCTATATAAACCCAGAGAGCCACCTAGAGGGAAAAGACTGCATATGTATTCAGTGCACGATGCTCAACTACTGCATTAGATCCACGATATCCATGTGAAAGGGGTGATTCTTCATATCAGTGTCCCAGCAAGATGATGGGCTACTTACAAGGATCAACATCTCCAAAAGTTTACCATTTCCCTGTTTTGTTTCAGTGATATCTACTGATATCTATTGATAACACACTCCTTAAGAAATCAGGGAGATAGTTTTAAGATAAAACAGTGTAATTAAAAAGCAAAAACTTAACAACTTAAATACTTGCTATCTCTTCTACTTATGAGAATTGCACTAACCTACATATTTAGTCCTAGGAGTACCACAGAAAGGACACTAGATTTGGTACCTACTGATTCCACTACTTTCTGCAGGGCTGGGCACCACTCAAAACCTCAAGTTTAAGGGCTTCCCTGGTGGCGCAGTGGTTGAGAGTCCGCCTGCCGATGCAGGGGACACGGGTTCGTGCCCCGGTCCGTGAAGCTCCCACGTGCCGCGGAGCAGCTGGGCCCGTGAGCCATGGCCACTGAGCCTGCGCGTCCGGAGCCTGTGCTCCGCAACGGGAGAGGCCACAACAGTGAGAGGCCCGCGTACCGCAAAAAATAAACAAAAAACAACCACCTCGAGTTTACTTCTCATACAACAAGAATATTTCTTGTCCTATTTGTCTCTCAGAGTTTTCCTGAGGATCAAATGAGAATTATGTAAATGTGTTCGACTAATAAAAATTAAAATTAACTTTAAAATATCTGCAAAAGTGTCACAGCCAAGACACAACTCCAGAAAAGAATCCTGCTTCCTTAATGTATCTTCAAAAATATCTTAGTGTACAATGTGGTTGAATGACACACAAAATATTGTATACTATGGAAATTAAAAGCCATGGTACTTTATTTAAACAAAATAATCCAAATGTATTGTTTCCATTAATGCTTCCAGAACACCGTATCAAGAAATCATGCTTTTGGATGGCAGAGTAGGAAGACCCTGAGCTCACCTCCTCCCAGGGACACCCAAACTTACAGCTATTTACAGAGCAACTGTTTATGAGAAAGACCTGAAGACTAGCAGAAAAGATCTACTAAAACTAAAGTTATACAGAAGGAAGCACAATAAGACAGGTAGTAGGGGCAGAGATGCGGTATAATCAAGGCCTAAACCCCTGGGTGGGCGATCCACAAACGGAAGGATAATTAGAATCACAGAGATTCTCCCTGAGAAGTGAGGTGTTCGAGCCCCACATTGGGCTCCTCCACTGAGAAGGTGAGCCCCCAGGACGTCTGGCTTTGAAGACCAGCAAGGCTTGCTTCCAGGAGAGCCAGAGGGCTGTAGCAAACAGAGACTTCACTTTTAAAGGGCGTGCACAAAATGCCACCTGCTCTGAGACACAGGGCAGAAGCAGTAATTTGAAAGAAGCCTGGGTCAGACCCACTTGAACAGCCTCCTGCAGACACAGGAGACAACTGGAACTCACACTAGGGACACAGATGCTGGTGGCAGCCAATTTGGGGAGCTCATGCCACCACAAGGTCACTGGTGATAGAAAGCGCCATTTTGGAATCCTCCTTCTTACCAGGGCTGGGACCTGGTCCCACTCACCAACCTGTCAGCACCAGAACTGGGAAACCTCAGGCAAAGCTACTAACAGGTGGACACAGCCTGAACCACCAGCAGATCAAGCAGCCTTAGGATCCCCAGAGCCCCCAGCTAACCCAGGACCCAGACCCACAAACCACTGGCCAACATCAATCCCCAGATCTCCAGGGCCATGCAGCCAGAGACCCCAGAACCTGGGTCCACCCACCAGTGAGCCAGCACTAGCCCTGGGACCCCCCTATGTCCCATCCCCATCCACAAACAGGCTGACCCTAGCTTCAGGATGCCCTGGTTCTGCAACCAGAGACCACAGGACCTGCCTATATTCACCAGTGGGCCAGCACCAGCCCCTTGACTCAGCCTCATGCACCAGTGGGCAGTCACCAGCCCTGGGACCCCTTGGGCCCCAGTCACACCCAAAAGAAAGCCAACACCAGCTTCAAGACATCATGGACATGGCAGACAGTTATGTCAGGAACTGGCCCCGCCCACCAGCAGGCCAACATGGGATCTGGGACACCTAGCATACAAACCAGCCAACATGAGACCCAGCTCCATCCAGCAGTGGGCCAGAACTAGCCCTGGGACCCCCTGGGGCTCTGTAACCAGCCACCTTGTGACACGGCCTGGCCCATCAGTGGCCGGCAGCCTCTACACAAGGCAGGGCATAGCAACCAACCAGACCGGGGGCTAGCCATGCCTACCAGATTGCCCACAGTAGTCAGCATACCACACAAAAGGGCCCATGCAACCTACCTATGGGGCAACCCCAGAACATATAGCTCTGGTGACCAGAGGGGAGTGCTCTGCTGGGACACATAGGACATTTCCTACATAAGGCCACTTCTCCAAGATTAGGAAATGTATCAAGCCTACCAAATATTGAAAAGTGAAAACAGTGAATTAGCCAAAATGAGGTGACAGAGGAATATGTTCCAAACAAAGGAACAAGATAAAACCCCAAAGGAAGAACTAAGTGAAGTGGAAGCAGGCAATCTACACAATAAAGAACTTAAGGTAATGATCATAAGGATGCTTAAAGAACTCAGGAGAAGAATGGATGAACATAGTGAAAAGATTAACAAAGAGTTAGAAAATACAAAGAAGAACCAAACATAGTTGAAGAATACAATAACTGAAATTAAAACCACACTAGAAGGAATCAACAGTAGGCCAGATGATACAGAGGAACAAATCAGAGAACAGGAAGAGAGAGCAGTGGAATCACTCAAACTGAACAGAAAAAAGAATTTTTAAAAATGAGGACAGTTAAAGAGACCTCCAAAACAACATCAAGTGTACTAACATTCACTTTATAGAGGTCCCAGAAGGAGAAGAGAGAAAAAGTGACAGAGAACGTATTTGAAGACATAATAGCTGAAAACTTCCCTAACCTGGGAAAGGAAATAGACATCCAGGTCAAGGAAGTACAGAGAGCTCCAAACAGGATCAACCCAAAGAGGACCACATTAAGACACACTGTAATTAAAATAGCAAAAGTTAAAGATAAAGAGAGAATATTAAAAGCAGTAAGGGAAAAGAAACAAGTTACATACAAGGAAACTCCCATAAGGCTGTTACCTGACTTTTCAGGAGAAACTCTGCAGGCCATAGGGAGTGGCACAATACATTTAACGTGATGAATGGAAAAAAACCCTACAACCAAGGAGACTACTCAGCAAAGCTTTCCTTCCAGTTTGAAGGAAAGATCAAAAGTTTTACAGACATGCAAAAGCTAAGAGTTCAGCACCACAAAACCAGATTTATAAGAAATGTTAAAGAGACTTCTCAAAGCAGAAAAGAAAAGGCTACTACTACAAATATGAAAATTACAAAAGGAAAAATCTCATTGGCAAAGGCAAACAAACAGTAAAGGCAGTAAATTAACCACTTATAAAGCTAGTAGGAAGCTTAAAAGACAAAAGTAGAAAAATTTGGACTTCCCTGGTGGTGCAGTAGTTGGGACTCTGCTCCCAATGCAGGGGGCCTGGGTTCGATCCCTGGTTGGGGAACTAGATCCCACATGCATGCCACAACTAAGGAGCCAGCGAGCCACAACTAAGGAGACAGCAAGCTGCAACTGGGGAGCCTACCTGCCGAACTAAGGAGCCCACATGCCGCAACTAAAAGGAGCCAGCGAGCCGCAACTAGGCAGCCCGCGAGCCGCAACTAGGGAGACTGCCTGCTGCAACTAAGACCTGGTGCAACCAAATAAATATTTTAAAAATAATAATAATAGGGCTTCCCTGGTGGCGCAGTGGTTGAGAGTCGGCCTGCCGATGCACGGGACATGGGTTCGTGCCCCGGTCCGAGAGGATCCCACGTGCCGCGGAGTGGCTGGGCCCGTGAGCCATGGCCGCTGAGCCTGAACATCCGGAGCCTGTGCTCCGCAACGGGAGAGGCCACAACAGTGAGAGGCCCATGTACCACAAAATAATAATAATAATAATAATAAAAGGTAGAAAAATTATCTATATCCACAATAAGTAGCTAAGGGATACTCAAAATAAGATGTAAAATATGATGTCAAAAACTGTAAATGTGGCAGGGTGGAGTAAAAATGCAGGGTTGTTAAAATGTGTTCAAACTTAAGAGATCAGCAACTTAAAATAATCATACACACACACACACACACACACACACACACACACAGACTGCTATATATAAACCTTATGGTAACAACAAACCAGAAGTCTATAACTGATACACACACAAAAGAAAGGAATCCAAATATAACACTAAAGATAGTCATCAAATCACAAGGGAGAGAGCAAAAGAAAGAAAAAAGAACTACAAAAATAATCCAAAAAACAATGAACAAAATGCCAATAAATACATAAGCTAACAGTCATTACTTTATTTATTTTTATTTTTATTATTTTTGATGTATCAGTGCTTTTTTTTTTTTTACATCTTTATTGTGGTATAACTGTTTTACAATAGTGTTAGTTTCTCCTTTACAACAAAGTGAATCAGTTATACATATACATATGTTCCCATATCTCTTCCCTCTTGCTTCTCCCTCCCTCCCCCCCCCCCTATCCCACCCCTCTAGGTGGTCACAAAGCACCGAGCTGATCTCCCTGTGCTATGCGGCTGCTTCCCACT
>NC_041221.1:79417770-79447485 GCF_002837175.3 Physeter macrocephalus | reverse complement strand
AAAATATAGTTGATAAAGTATAGTTATTAAAATAAAAAATAATTATTAAGAAGAAAAATTTCTATTGAAAAAAGAAAAAAACAGGTCAGTCTAACCCTAGGACAAACGGTGAAAGCAAAGCTATACAGACAAAATCTCACACAGCAGCACACACATACACACTCACAAAAAGAAAAAAGGGGAAAATAATAGTATATCTTGCTCCCAAAGTCCACCTCCTCAACTTGGGATATTTTGCTGTCTATTCAGGTTTTCCACAGATGCAGGGCACTTCAAGTTGATTGTGGAGCTTGAATCCGCTTTGGCCCCGCCGCTGCGTGTCGGTCATCCGAGGGCGTCTGCCCTTCGCTCAGACAGGACGGGGTTAAAGGAGCAGCTGATTCAGGGGCTCTGGCACAGGCCCGGGGGAGGGAGGGGCACGGATGCGGGGCGAGCCTGCGGCGGCAGAGGCCGGCATGACGCGCACCGGCCCGAGGCGCGCCGCGCGTTCTCCTGGGGAAGCTGTCCCTGGATCCCGGGACCCCGGCAGTGGCAGGCTGCATGAGCTCCCGGGAGGGGCGGTGTGGAGAGTGACTTGTGCTCGCACACAGGCCTCTTGGTGGCGGCAGCAGCAACCCTAGCGTCCCACGCCCGTCTCTGCTGTCTGCGCCGACAGCCACGGCTCGCGCCCGTTTCTGGAGCTCCTTTACGCGGTGCCCTTAATCCCCTCTCCTTGCGCCCCAGGAAGCAAAGAGGCAAGAAAAAGTCTCCTGTCTCTTCGGCAGCTCCGTGCCCATTTCTGGAGCTCCTTTACGCGGTGCACTTAATCCCCTCTCCTCTCGCACCAAGAGACAAAGAGGCAAGAAAAAGTCTTGTCTCTTCGGTAGCTCTGCGCCCGTTTCTGGAGCTACTTTAAGCGGCGCGCTTAAACCCCTCTCCTCGCGCACCAGGAAGCAAAGAGGGAAGAAAAGGTCTCTTGCCTCTTCGGCAGCTCCAGACTTCAACCGGACTCCCTCCCGGCTAGCCGTGGCAGCTCCCAGCCCCAGCCCGCCCCGGCGGGCGAGCAGACAAGCCTCTCGAGCTGGTGAGTGCCAGTCGGCACCGATCCTCTGTGCGGGAATCTCTCCGCTTTGCCCTCCACACCCTGTTGCTGCGCTCTCCTCCGCAGCTCCAGAGCTTCCCCCTCCCATTACTTTAAATGTAAATGGACTAAATGCTCCAATCAAAAGACATAGAGTGGCTAAATGAATACAAAAACAAGATTCATATATATGCTGTCTACAAGAGATTCACTTTAGACCTGAAGTAACACACACGGACTGAAAGTGAGGGGATGGAAAAAGGTATTCCATGCAAACAGAAACAGAAAAGAAAGCTGGAGTAGCAATACCTATACCATACAGAATAGACGTTAAAACAAACAGTAACAAGAGGCAAAGAAGGACATTAAATAGTAATCAAGGGATCAATCCAGAAAAAGGTTAACAGTTGTAAATATATATGCACCCATCATAGGAGCACCTAAATATACAGACTACATACACTAAGTCCCCTACATACGAACCTTCAAGTTGTGAACTTTCAAAGATGCGTTCCATCAACGTCAGGCGTGAGTGAAACTGCAGCTTACCCTCCATCTCCTATTGCTGACGATCCTTCAGCTCTACCATCTTCCACCCCTTCTCCCTCCTCTAGTCAGTAACTCTTCTTGCCTGTTTACTTAATGCCAACCTCTGTATGCCAGCTATTGTACTGTACTACTGTACTTTCCAAGGTACTGTACTGTAAGATTAAAAAGGTTTTATTTTTTGCATTTTTTTAATGTATTATTTGTGTGAAAAGTATAATAAACCTATTACAGTACAGTACTATATAGCTGATTGTGTTAGTTGGGTACCTAGGCTAACTTTGTTGGACTTACGAACAAACTGGACTTACAAACACGCTCTTGGAATGGAACTCGTTTGTATGTAGGGGAATTACTATACTAACACACATAAAGGGAGAAACTGACAGAAACCCAATAATACTAGCAAACTTTAACACCCTACTTACATTAATGGACAGATCATTCAGACAGAAAATCAATAAGGTAACACTGGCCTTAAATGACACAATAGACCAAACGAAGTTAATAGATAGATAGAGAGCATTTCATCCAAAAGTAGCAGAATCACGTTCTTTCCAAGTGCACTAGGAACATTCTCCAGCATAGATCACATGGCAGGCCACAAAACAAGTCACAGTAAACTTAAGAAAACTGGAATCATATCAAGCATCTTTTCTGACCACAACGCTGGGAGACTAGACATCAACTACAAGAAAAAAATGTAAAAAAACACAAACACATGGAGACTAAACAATATGCTACTAAACAAACAATGGGCCACTGAAGAAATCAAAGAGGAAATTTAAAAAATACTCGGAGAAAAAGGAAAACAAAAACACAATGATCCAAAATCTATGGGAAGCAGCAAAAGCAGTTTCTAAGAGTGAAGTTTATAGTGATACAAGTCAACCTCAGGAAATGAAAAATCTCAAATAAACAACCTAACCTTACACCTAAAGTAACTGGAAAAAGAACAATCAAGACCCAAAGTTAACAGAAATCATAAAGAACAGAGTAGATATAAATGAAATAGAGACTAAAAACATAGAAAAGTTCAATGAAACTAAGAGTTGGTTCTTTGAAAAGGTAAACAAAATTGATAAGCCATTAGCCAGACTCATCAAGAAAAAAAGAGAGAGGGTCCAAATCAGTAAAATCAGAAATGAAAAAGAAGTGATAACTGACACCACAGATATATAATGGATAATAGATTGCTATGAACAATTATATGCCAATAAAATGGACAACGTAGGAGAAACAAATAAGTTCCTAGACATGTACAATCTCCAAAGACTAAATCAGGAAGAAACAGAAACTAGGAACAGACCAACTACCAAGAATTAAATTAAATCAGTAATTTAAAAAAATCTCACAGCAAACAAAAGTCCAGGACCAGATGGCTGCCCAGGTGAATTCTACCTACATTTAAGGAAGAGTTAACACCAATCCCTCTCAGCTATTCCAAAAAACTGCAGAGAAAAAATGTTTCTGAACTCATTCTATGAGGCATCACCCTGATACCAAAACCAGACAAAGATATCACAAAAAAAGAAAATTACAGGCCAATATTACTGATGAATATAGATGCAAAAAACCTCAACGAAATATTAGCAAACCAAATCCAACAATACATTAAAACAATCATACACCATCATAACATAGGATTTATCCCAGGGGTGTAAGTATGGTTCAATATCTGCAAATGAATCAACATGACCACATTAACAAATTTTAGAATAAAAATAATATGATCTTCTCAATAGATGCAGAAAAAGCTTTTGATAAAATTCAACATCCATTTATAATAAAAAAAACTCTACAAAGTGGGTACAGAGGGAACATACCTCAACGTAACAAAGGCCACAAATCACAAGCCCACAATTAACATCACACTCAGTGTTGAAAAGCTGAAAGCATTTCTTCTAAGAACAGCAACAAGACAAAGATGCCCAGCCTCTCTACTTTTAGTCAACATAGTATTGGAAGCAATACACATAGCAATCAGACAAGAAAAAGAAATAAAAGGAATCCAAATTAGAAACAAGTAAAACTGTGACTGTTTGCAGATGACATGATACTATGCATAGAAAATCATAAAGATGCCACCAAAAAACTACTAGAACTCATCAATGAATTCAGTAAAGTTGCAGGATACAAAATTAATATACAAAAATCTATTGCATTTCTATACACTTACAATGAACTATCAGAAAGAGAAATTAAGGAAACAGTCCCATTTACAACTGCATCAAAAAGAATACAATATGTAGGAATATACTTACCTAAGGAGGCAAAACGTCTGTACTTGGAAAACTATAAGACGCTGATGAAAGAAACTGAAGATGACACAAACAGATGGAAACATATACCGTGTTCATGTATTGGAACAATTAATATTGCTAAAATGACCATACTACCCAAGGCAATCTTAATATTCAATGCAATCCCTATCAAAATACCAATAGCATTTTTCACAGAACTAGAACAAGTAATTTAAAAATTTGCATGAAAACACGAAAGACCCCAAATAGCCAAAACAATTATGAGAAAGAAGAACAGAACTGGAAGAATCACAGTCCCCAACTTCAGACTATACTACAAAGCTACAGTAATCAAAACACTATGGTACTGACACCAAAACAGACACACAGATCAACAGAACAGAGTCCAGAAATAAACCCGTGTACTTATGGTCAATTAATCTATGACAAAGGAGGCAAGAATATAGAATGGAGAAAAGACAGTCTCTTCAATAAGTGGTGCTGGGAAAACTGGATGCCTACTAGTAAAAGAATGACATTAGAATATTCTCTAACACCATAAACAAAAATAAATGCAAAATGAATACCTAAATGTAAGACTGGAAACCACAAAACTCCTGAAAGAAAACATAGGCAGTACACTCTTTGACATCAGTCTTAGCAATATTTTTTTGGATATGTCTCCTCAGGCAGGGGAAACAAAAGCAAAAACGAACAAATGGGACTACATCAAACTAAAAAGCTTTTGCACAGTGAAGGAAACCATCAACAAAACAAAAAGGCAGCCTACTGTATGGGAGAAGATATTCCAAACAATATTATCTGACAAAGAGTTAATATCCAAAATATACAAAGAACCCATACAACTCAACATCAAGAAAAAAAACAACCTCATTTAAAAATGGGCAGAAGACCTAAATAGACATTTTCCAAAGAAAACAAATAAATGGCCAACAAGCGCATGAATACATGCTCAGCATTACTAATCATCAGGGAAATGTAATTCAAAACCACAATGAGATGTCACCTCACACCTATCAGAATGGCTATTATCAAAAAGACAACAAATTACAAGTGTTGGCAAGGATGTGGAGAAAAGTAAACCTTTGTGCACTGTTTGTGGGAATATAAATTGAAGCAGCCACTATCAAAGAAAGTATGGAGATTCCTCAAAAAATTAAAAAGAGAACTGCCAAAAGAGCCAGCAAACCCACTCCTACGTATTTATCTGAAGAAAATGAACACACTAATGTGAAAAGATATCTATTCATTGCAGTATTATTTACAATAGCCAAGATATGGATGCAACCTAAGTGCACATCCATAGATGGAGAAAGAAGATGTGGCATACACACACCCACGTGCACACACATGCACGCACACACAACAGAATACTACTCAGCTATAAAAAAGAATGATATCTTGCCATTTGTGACAACATGGATGGACCTAGAGGGTATTATTCTAAGTGAAATACTGTATGATTCCACTTACATGTGGAATCTAAAAAACAAAACGATTGAAGAAACATAGCTAAACAGGAACAGAATCATAGATACAGAGAACAAACAGGTGGTTGCTAGAGGGGAGGGAGTGGGGGGAGGAGAATAATAGCTGAGGAGATTAAGATTAGAAATTTCTAGGTGCAAAATAAATGAGTCATAGGTATGAGATGTACAGTGTGGGGAATATAGTCAATAATTATGTAATATCTTTGTATGGTGACAGTTGGTAACTAGACTTATTGTGATCATTTTGAAATGTACAGAAATAGCAAATCACTATGTTGTATAACAGGAACTAACAGTGTTAGAGATCAATTATACTTCAAAAAGAAACAAATTCATAGACAAGGAGATCAGATTTGTGGTTATGAGAAACAGTGGGTGGAGGGAGGGGGAACTGGATGAAAGTAGGCACAAAAGGCACAAACTTCCAGTTATAAGACAAAGTACCAGGGATGCAATGTACAACATGATGAATATAAGTAACATTGCAGTATGTTATATACAAAAGTTCTTAAGAGAGTAAATCCTAAGACTTCTCATCACAAGGAAAAATATTTTTCTATTTCTTTCATTTCGTATCTATATGAGATGATGGATGTTCACTAAACTTATTGTGATAATCATTTCATGAAGTATGTAAGTCAAACCATTACGCTGTACACCTTAAACTTATACGGTGCTGTATGTCAATTATATCTCAATAAAACTGGAAGAAAAAAAAAGAAAGCATGCTTTTAAGATCCCTGTCATACCAAAATGATTTCAACATTTTTTAAAGCTGGGAAAAATGAGTTTTTGAAAATTGTTTCATTCTCATTTCGAGTTTTTGAAAAAACTTCTGGACCTCTAAGCCTAATTTTTTCAATTAAACATTTCTTAGAAACTCTCTATGAACCCTCCTGCCCATAGATCTGGGTCAGATACCCTTTCTGTAACCTCTTTAACTACTACTCTAGATTCACACTATTGAAATTCCACTCATCCTTTGAGGTCTATCTTAAATATTGCTGTCCTCCTTCTGCCTGAACTAGCTGTGGCTCTCCCTTTTGTCAGCACTTCCAAGACTTTTAGGGATGTATATTGTGACTCTTCTTTTGCAGGGTTTATTCACATGTCATATATCCTACATGCTTTTTAAGTTCCTTGAGGGGAAGTGGCAATTTCCACACATAGTTATACCCCCAGAACACAAAGTAACTTGTGGTAGAAGTTACTGAACAATTATTTGTTTCTATATCTCCTATGGATTAAACAAATGGCCCCAAATCATCCTCATTATTTAAAAAAAGTTACCAAATAAGTTTAGTACTACTCTAGCAGACTATACCTGTGTTACAAAGTAAAATGCTTATTAGTTTGCAATTACCTCAGAGGTTAATTGTTTTAAAAGTGAACATACTATTTGACACCTACTAGGATGGCTATAATCAGAAAATGGAAAATAAATGTTGGCGAGGATGTAGAGAAATTGGAACCCTTGCACATTGCTGGCAGGAATGTAAAACGGTGCAGTCACTGCAGAAAACAGTTTGATGGCTCCTCAAAAAGCTAAACATAGAATTACCATATGACCACCAAGCAATTCCACTCCTAGGTATATACCCATAAGAACTGAAAGCAGAGACAAAGCAATACTTGTACATCAATATTCTTAGTAGCACTACTATTCACAGTAGAAAAAAGGTGGAAACAATCCAAGTGTCCATCAACAAACTAATAAACACAATGTAGTATATACATAGAGTGGAATATTATTCAGTCATAAAAAAGAATGAAATTCTGACACATGCTACAACATGGATAAACCTTTAAGTGAAATGAGCCAGACACAAAAGGAAAATATTGTTTGATTCCAATTATATGAAATATCTAGAAAAGGCAAATTCATTGAGCCAGAAAATAGACTAGAGGTTATGAAGGGCTGGTGGTAGGGGGAATTGAAGAGTTACTGCTTAATGACCACAGAATTCCTGTTGGGGTGATGAAAAATGGAAATAGTGGTAATGGTTACATAACATTGTGAATGTAATTAATGCCACTAAATCGTACACTTAAAAATTATTAAAATAGCAAATTTTATGTTTTATGTAGAGCCACAATTTTTAAAAATTAATAATGTAATATACCAAAAAGCATTGAATTATACAATTTAAGTGGGTAAACTGCATGATATGTGTTACATCTCAGTAATAAAGCCATTAAAATATGCATATAAAGATTATTTGGATGAAAATATCATATGTACAGTATTATAAACTAGCAGATCCACTGAATTTGAAGATGACTAGGTAAAGATAATTCACAATAATTTAGTTATATTAACTGAGGTTTGAGATCTAATTAAGTAACTAGCCTAGTACTTATAGAAAAGGATAACAAAATTAAGATTGGGGCAATCCAAAAAAAAAAGTGAACATACTAAGGATACCAACTGATAACAGATATAAACAACCTGCTCAGAGTGCCAATTTTTCTAGGGATTCAAAAGTATTACTGTACCTACTCTGTGTCCCCTGGATGAAGATAAGCAGCATGTGGACTAGCATTTAATAGGCAATGTGAATCATCTGAAATTGATACCTAATCAGAAAAGACCTTAGTATTGGACGATTCAGAGAGAGGAAGAGAGAGAAGCAGCATGCCTGTCTGTGATAGTACAGAAAGATATTACAGTAAAATTATCAGCATTCTGTCCTAGATCCAAAATAAATCAGAAAGAAAAGGGGGGGAGGGTAGTGAACAACTACAATGCTTTCAAAGAAAGTGAAATTCACTTTTAATCTAAGCAGACTGTCATTTTATATACAGTAGGATAGCTTCACAAAGCATTTACTGTAAAACACCAATTTAACTAATAAGTGAGACTTTTCATTATTGTGGATCCTATACCCCAATTCTATACTCTCACACAAAATAAAAGATTATTTGCAAAACAGATTATTTTTGTATAGAAAAAATTTTTTAAGTACTTTAAAAACTTGTTTTTTAAAGAAGTGAAATAACTTTTTTCTAAAATTCTTCTGGGGGCTTCCCTGGTGGCGCAGTGGTTGCGCGTCCGCCTGCCGATGCAGGGGAACCGGGTTCACGCCCCGGTCTGGGAGGATCCCACATGCCGCGGAGCGGCTGGGCCCGTGAGCCATGGCCGCTGAGCCTGCGCGTCCGGAGCCTGTGCTCCGCAACGGGAGAGGCCACAACAGAGGGAGGCCCGCATACCACAAAAAAAAAAAATAATAAATTTAAAAAAATAAAATAAAATAAAATAAAATTCTTCTGAAGTGCAAAAAAATCACTACTAACAATTATTTTATTAATGTGGACAAAGTCTATTAACAATTTTTTTTAATTTCATAGAAAAATAACCATTCAAAACTAGGTCCCGGGTTTCCCTGGTGGCGCAGCGGTTGAGAGCCCGCCTGCCGATGCGGGGGACGCGGGTTCGTGCCCCGGTCCGGGAAGATCCCACATGCCGCGGAGCGGCTGGGCCCGTGAGCCATGGCCGCTGAGCCTGCGCGTCCGGAGCCTGTGCTCCGCAACGGGAGAGGCCACAACAGAGGGAGGCCCGCATACCACAAAAAAAAAAAATAATAAATTTAAAAAAATAAAATAAAATAAAATAAAATTCTTCTGAAGTGCAAAAAAATCACTACTAACAATTATTTTATTAATGTGGACAAAGTCTATTAACAATTTTTTTAATTTCATAGAAAAATAACCATTCAAAACTAGGTCCCAAAGGAAATACAAATTATGTATTATCTATTTATCTCTACCATACTAAGTTATTCTAGCTCTTGTATCAATTAAAGGATGGGGGAAATTTTGTATTCCCCTGATATATAATCTCCTATGACTCACTCGTTATTTGACTCATTTATAATACCTCCCCCTTAGCCCAAAACTATTATTTAATTCTTTCTAATAGCTTACTATAAAAAGATGGGCCTGTAAAAAAAAAATATTGTTTGGGAATAATCTAAAAGAAAATTTAAAAAAATCTATCTGTGAAAGGTAAGGATTAAACTATTCCCTTATCTATGAAGAGGTACAAGAGACAGATATTCTTGCATTTCAATTATTTTAAATTTGGATTATAAGATGACACTATGGGGAAAACAAAGACACCATAGTGCTCATACTGGGTACTTTAGACACCAATGATTAGCTAACTCCGAATTACGCAGGACTTCAGAATGTCAACAAAATTCTCAAAATTGCATTCATTGCCATTGAAATAAATATATACCACAGAGCACCGTTTAGCTGGTACTGGAGACACAGAATAGCCTAATAAAAAGCAACTATTCTAGAGCCAAAACAGTGTGCACAGATAACTTTTAGAGGGCATTAACTGCTTATGGAAAGCCTGACTCCTAGTGGTTATAAACTATGGCTACATAGCCCCAAAGGACTTTTCTTTTAAAATGTACAGTGTGGGGAATATAGTCAATAATAAAATACCGTTATATGATGACAGATGGTAACTAGACTTACTGTGATGATCATTTTGAAACATACAGAAATATCAGATCACTATATTGTGTATTAGAAATTAACATAGTGTTGTAGGTCAATTATACTTCAAAAACAAACAAACTCATAGAAAAAGAGATCAGATTTGTAGTTATGAGAGGCGGGGGGTGGGAGAAGGGGAACTGGATAAAGATAGTCAAAACGGTACAAACTTCCAGTTACAAGATAAATAAGTAATAGAGATGTAATGCACAACATGATAAATATAATTAGCAGTGCTGTATGTTATATATGAAAATTGTTGAGAGTAAATCCTAAGAGTTCTCATCACAAGGAAAAACGTTTTTAAAATTTTTATTTTGTACCTATATGAGATGATGAATGTTTGCTATACTTATTAAAAATCATTTCATGATGTATGTAAGTCAAATCATTATGCTGTACACCTTAAACTTATATAGTGCTGTATGTCAATTATATCTCAATGAAATTGGAAGAAAAAATAGCAAGTTTTGAGCAAGTATGGAAAAGAAAATAAAAAGAAAAATCAGGTGTTTTCACTGGATCTCAATTTCTATCAAATTAAAAGAAATCCTTGCCGTTACAAATATGAAAGCTGGCTCAAACTATATTTTAGCTTATATTATCTCCAGTTATTGTACTTCATAAAATCATCTCATCTAAATTCCTTATTTCACAGACGAAGAATATGAGACTGGAACTAGGTCTTGAAAGAACACTTGTAAGTCTTCAACTGGCAGAGAAGATAAAGTAACCCAGAGGTCAAGAAGCATACCATGAACAAAAACTGAGACAAAGGAATGTACGTGATGTATTTAAAGAAACCAAGCAGTAACTTTGAATGGAGTATAAAGTCTGGATCCAGGAGTTGTGAAAGGTCACCACCAGCCCTACTACCACTACCACCACCATCCCATTCCCCAACCTGAAGTCCACTTCAAAAATCTTCAGAGTGTTGGGTCTGTTTGGGATTTTTTTTTTTTTTTTTTTTTTTTTTTTGCAGTACGCGGGCCTCTCACTTTTGTGGCCTCTCCCGTTGTGGAGCACAGGCTCCAGACGTGCAGGCTCAGCGGCCATGGCTCACGGGCCCAGCCGCTCCGCGGCATGTGGGATCCTCCCAGACCGGGGCACCAACCGGCGTCCCCTGCATCGGCAGGCGGACTCTCAACCACTGCGCCACCAGGGAAGCCCTGGGATTTTTTTTTTAGATTAAAATAGTAACTATACATAAAGTGAACTGAAGGAAGTGGGAATGGGGTATGAGCGACCTGTAAAAAAATCTCTGGGTTAGCTGAGGTTGGAAATGGAAAGGAAGAGAAAGATGGAACAGACACTAAGAAAGTATCTAGGAAAGTGAGTTTAAAAAAGTAATGGAAGCACTGACAAAGTACTGACATAAGTTTTAAATGGAATCACATGAAAAAGTACTTAGAACCACTCATGTATAATAGCTACTTAATAAATTTCCTTTTTAAAACACAGCTTCATTGAGATAAATGTTGTACACTATACAATTTACCCTTGTAAAGTGTACAATTCAATGGTTTTTAGCATATTCATAGACCTTTTTCATCATCACCCCAAAAAAGAAATTCTATAACCATCTGTAGTCACCCTCTACCCCACCCCTGGTTATAGGCAACCATGAATCTACTTTCTGTCTCTACAGATTTACCTATTTTGGATATTTCATATAAGTGGAATCATACAATATGTGGTGTTAATAAATGTTTCTTGAATATGAATCAGAACTTCTGGAAGGAGTGTGGCTTCTGAGAAAAGAATGAGTTTATGATGCATTACTGTGAGATGATGATACAAATCAACTGGAGATATAAACAGTCACCTGAAGATGCAACTAAATGTTTGTGTAAAGCATTGTCTTTCAACTCCAACATTCTAGTTCATGCAGGTAGGGAAGAAACTGAAACTATGAGGGAGGTTGAAATTCCCAAGGAAAAAATACTGTAGAGCAAGCACAAAGAGCAGAGACCTGACTGCATTTAAGAAGACCTTTACTTAAGAGCTGAACAAAGAAATGAAGGAGAAAGACTAGCCTCAGAGGCAGGAGAATCAGAACATAACCATAAAGGCTGAGGAAGAGGGGCCACCTGTAGAATAGAAGGCTTCAGAGTCCAAGGAGGAGGAAAACGGAAAAAAAGGCTGTATAAAATCTAGTAACTTTAGAAAGCAGAGTTTCAATAGTCATGTATGTGTATTTCTAAAAAGAAGTAAAAGCTTTTAAGAGGGAAAATGAGTAGCAAAATATGGACAGAAAGAACATAGCCTAGGTTTCACAGAGTTTTGAGAAGGATTAAAGACAAATGTACAAGCAAAATATTTCAAGAATGCAGTTTTCTTAAATATAAGGTACAGTTATTTCTGTGCAATCCTTGTACATATTCTCAAGTTGCCATAGAGTAAAAAAACACAAAGAAAAAATGTTTTAAGGACTTATTTTCCTTAATGTGAGACCCACCAAAAAGTATTATTTTAAAACATAGGTGTTATTCACAGGGTCTCTATATTATGTTGGAACGTGTGTACAATATCAAAAATACATAACCAAGGAACGATAAAACTTTATATATAAAAAACCTGACCTTTCTCCTACCCTATGGAATGATTTTCTTTAAGGCAGGGAAAACAGCCATGGGAATTCGACAGGAGGAGGCACAGTCATCCCTCAGTATCTGTGGGTACTGGATCCATGATACCCTCATGCCCACGCCCATGGGTACCAAAATCTGAGGGTGTTTAAGTCCCTCATACAAAGTGGCATAGTATTTGCAAGTAACTTACGCACATCCTCCCCACATCTGTCCCTTATGTATACTTGAAATCATCTCTAGATTACTTATAAAACCTAATATAACGTAAATGTTCTATAAATAGTTGTAAAAACAATGTAAATACTATGTAAATAGTTGCCATTGTGTGGCAAATTCAAGTTTTGCTTTTTGGAACTTCCTGGAATCTTTTTTTCCCTAATATTTTCAATCCACAGTTGCACAAATTAGAGGATGTGGAACATGTGGATATAGAGGGCCAACTGTATAGCTAAGATAATTGGGCAGTTACTAAAAATAAAATTCAGTCCATAATCCAGCCTGAATCTGTTACCAGCTCACTTTATACTCTTAGATAAAATAATATAGTGTCTTTAAATTATAAATACAAATAAAATGCACATACCACACAAGAGTTTTACTCCTATTTATTAATCGGTCTACTATGTTTCATATTCAAAAAAAGAAATCAGAATATGTAAAAAAGATACAAATTTTAAAAATGAGATTGACTCTTCAATTGATAAAAGAAGCCCTCAGTTAAGAGAATTTAAAAATATTCCCTATCTACGGGAAACATTAAATGTGATGCATTTTTCTAAAATTTATCTATACATAACTTTTAATTGTAAAAAGTAATCCTCAGAGAGCAAACCTGCATAAGAATAACAACCAAATGGCTTGAGGTTACACTAAATAAAGAGCAAAATGGGAAAATGAGAACTGAATATCAGGTTCACTAAAAAAAATTTACAGACATAAAATTTCAATTACCTTTTTAAACATAACTAGTGAGATGACTGCTGATGCTGTGAAAAGTGCTGCTATGATTATCATCATGATTCCAACAGGAATACTTTTGTTGAGACCAGTAAGGGATGAAATCCAACCGCTATGAAATTAGAAGAAAACTAAAATTAGGCAAATAAGTTAATGCACAATTTTTTAAAACAGCATAATAACTAACACATTTTCAGCACTTACGATCCAGGTAACATCCAAGTTCTTTACATGTATTAACTCATTTAATTCTCACAACAACCTGCTACGATATATGCTATTTTTAATCCCTATTTTACAGATAAGAAACTGAGTCACCAAGATTATTCAGTAACTTGCCCAAGGTCACACAGCTAATAAAAACAGCACAGTCTGAATTCAAACCTAAACACCAAAATCCAGAGCCTTAAATGTGTATCATGAGATTTTACATTTTTAAGCCTATGATTTCATTATTATTTTTTAAAGTTCATTTTAAATTTTGCTTAATTATGTAAAAAAATATTTGAGAACCACATATTCAACAAAGGGCTAGTATCCAAAATATATAAAGAAACTTCAAAGCTCAACAGTAAAAATAAATTCTTAAAATTAAAAAGTTTCAATTAGAAAATGGGCAAAGGACTTCCCTGGTGGTCAGTGGTTAAGAATCCACCTGCCAATGCAGGGGACACGGGTTCGATCCCTGGTCCGGGAAGATCCCACATGCTGCAGGGCAACTAAGCCCTGCACCACAACGACTGAGCCTACATGCCACAACTACTGAAGCCCACGCACTCTAGAGCCTGTGCACCACAACTGCTGAAGCCCACGCACTCTGGGGCCCGCGTGCCACAACTACTGAGCCTGCGTGCTGCAACCACTGAAGGCTGTGCACCTAGAGCCCATGCTCCACAAAAAGAAGCCACCACCACAATGAGAAGCCCGTGCACCGCAACGAAGAGTAGCCCCCCACTCGCCGCAACTAGAGAAAAGCCCACGCACAGCAATGAAGACCAGCACAACCAAAAAAAAAAAAGAAAATGGGCAAAGACATGAAGAGACATTTCACCAAGAGGATATACAGATGACAAATAAGCACATGAAAAGATAAAACATCATAAGTCATTAAGGAAATAAATATTAAAACCACAGCGAGATATCATTACACACCTATCAGAACAGCTTAAAAAAAAAAGTAGTGACAACACCAGAGGCTGGTGAGGATGTGGAGGCTGAATCAGTCATATGTTGTAGTTGGGACTGTAAAATGGTACAGCCATTCTGGAAAATACTGTCAGTTTTTTAAAAACACTGAACAGGGAATTCCCTAGTAGGTCCAGTGGTTAGGACTCCCTTGGCTCTCATTGCCAAGGGCCCAGGTTCAATCCCTGGTCAAGGAACTAAGATCCCACAAGTTGCGGTGTGCAGCCAAAAAAAAAAAGATCATCTAAAAATAAATAAATAAAAATGTAAAAACACTAAACATGCAACTTCCATATGAACCAACAATTAACACTCTTCTCTTGGGTATTTATCACAGAGAAATGAAAACTTATGTTCACATAAAAACTTGTTCACGAATGTTTTTAGCAGAATAGCCCCAAACCAGGAACAATCCAAGGTCCCTCAAATGGTGAATGGTTAAACAAACTGTGGTCCATCCATACCATGGATGCTGCTCAGAAATAAAAAGGGATGAACTACTGAGACACAACAACCTGGATAAATCTCCAGAGCATTATGCTTAGTGAAAAAAGCTAAAGTTTACAAACTGTATGATTCCATTTATATAACATTCTTGAAATGACAAGCAGATTAGTGATTGCTGGGGTTAAGGAGGGAAGTGAGGGTGGCTATAACAGGCAGCATAAAGGATCCTTTGGTGATGGGAATGTCCTGTGTCTTCACTGTATCAATGTCAAGATCCTGATTTTGATATTATACCATAGTTTTACAATATGTTACCACTGGGGAAAACTGGATAAAGGATACTTGGGATCTCTCTGCATTATTTCTTATAACTGTCTGTGACTCTACAATTATCTCAAAATAAAGAGTCTAATTTTTTAAAGTCTGCTAAATTACATGAGGTCTATCTTACAACAGGTCACCTTGTATGCACCCTCACTAGCAGACTCCTGTGCTATTTAGTCACCTCACAGGCTGCTGTGCTCAATTTTAACACTTTTTTCTAAGTCTGTTCTAAAAAGCAAAAGAAGGGCTTCCCTGGTGGTGCAGTGGTTCAGAATCCACCTGCCAATGCAGGGGACATGGGCTAAAGCCCTGGTCTGGGAAGATCCCACATGCTGCGGAGCAACTAAGCCTGCGCGCCACAAATACTGAGCCTGCACTCTAGAGCCTGCAAGCCACAACTACTAAGCCCACGTACTACAACTACTAAAGCCCACGCACCTAGACCCCATGCTCCACAACAAGACAAGCCACCGCAATGAGAAGCCCGTGTGCCGGAACTAAGAGCAGACCCCGCTCACCGCAACTAGAGAAAGCCCGTGCACAGCAACGAAGACCCAACGCAGCCAAAAATAAATAAATTTATTAAAAAAAAAAAAAAAGCAAAAGAAATTGTTTAGGTTTCATTAGAATACAAAAAGTGCTGTTAACATAAGCAGTGTATTTTTTAAATTAAACGAGAAAGCCCGTGCACAGCAACGAAGACCCAACGCAGCCAAAAATAAATAAATTTATTAAAAAAAAAAAAAAAAGCAAAAGAAATTGTTTAGGTTTCATTAGAATACAAAAAGTGCTGTTAACATAAGCAGTGTATTTTTTAAATTAAACATTTAAAACATTTCCTTTATCTCAAATGCTAAAGACTAAACATTTTTTAAAATCATAATGAATGCTACTCTTTCCTAGAACTTATTTAAAATACCCAAATAAATTCTCTGCATGTATATGTGCCCGTTAGATCTGCAAAGCTATCAACAGTTGTCTGACTTCCAGTGACTACTTTAATTCAGTAGTAGCATACTAAATTTAAGTCTTCAAATACACTCTAGTTACATGATTGTTTCAGTTTACGTACATAGCGCAGCAAAGTTGCCTCGCACGTGCTTTTAGCTTATAAAAATTCAACTGTACGCAATGGTTGTAAGGGAAAGAAGAGAGGGAGGGATGATTTTATACATAGGTACTCTTCTATGCATCACTTCATTCAAGGAATGTTTGCTCCAGAGTGTCTGAAGAGAGATATAAATCTATGACCTAACCTGTGTCCAAATAGTCTCAGTTTCTGAGGGTCCCCCACTGAGTGAGCATTTTGCCATGCTAAGAACGATTCTATTTGTTTAAAGATATATCCATATATGTGCATGCAGTGACTCCACTTTTCAAAGACGTGTGTGCATGTGTGCACACATGCATTTGTGTGTGTATGAAAATACATGTTTGTATACCTAAAATAGCACTTTACACATAACAGGTACCCTTTTCTTAAATTCCTTCAAAGGTTATTCCTTAGGAAACTTTTAAATTGCATTTTTTATTATTTGTATAATTTTGCTAATCTGGTTTTTCTGTGTCAAATATTTTTAGGAATCCAAAAATTATATTAAGATACTAGATGAACAGATTATAACTAGAGTAATTAAAGTAAATGACTTACCAGTTACCCCAATTATGAAATCCTGCAGCCTGGAGTACATGTACAGCAAACTGACAAATATAGACGAAAAAGAATACAAAGAATCTGAATGAACTGTCACTCCTGTTTTTAAAAAGAAAAAGAGTAGGGAGAAAAAGAAAGGGGAAAATGTCATTGTTCTCAATGCCTTTACATTCACTTGTAGACTGACATTCAAACATTAAAAAATATTTTTAAAAATACCAGTGGCAACTACCTGAGACTTGAAATTAAAATAACATAATAATGTATGTGAACCGTTAATCCAAATACTAGACAATGTTATTATTATTCCAGCCTCACTTTGTCCTTTCAATTTCCAACTGCACCACAAAACATCTTGGCAAAAGAAAAATTATTTTGTTTTCCTTTTATTTTTTATCAAATAGCTTCACTGAATTATAATTAACATACAATAAACTGCAAGTATTTAAAATATACAATTCAGTAAGGTTTGACATAAGTATATAACTATGAACCTTCTCTAATCAAAATAGTGAACATATTCCAAATTTTTCCTTGTGTTCCTGGTTAATCCCTCCCTCCCCACCCACTGCTTTCAGTCACTATAGTTTCATATTTCAGAGTTTTACTTAAATGGGATCATATAGTATACACTTTTTTCTTGTCTGCCTTCTTTCATTCAGTACATTTTCAGATTCACTCATGTTGCTGCATGTAACAAAAGTCCATTCTTTTTCATTGCTGAGTAGTATTCCATTGTATAGTACACCACAGTTTGTTTATTCATTCACCTGTTGATGATCAGTTAGATTGTTTCTAGTTTTTTACTTCTATAAATAAAGCTGCCATGGACATTCATGCATATGTCTACATATGAACATACATTTCTTTTTCTCCTGAGTAACTACCTAGAAGTGGAATGGCTAGAACACATAGATATAAGTTTAACTTTTTTTAAAAAATTAATTTTATTTTTGGCTGTGTTGGGTCTTCGTTGCTGCATGCGGGCTTTCTCTAGTTGCGGCGAGTGGGGGCTACTCTTCGTTGCAGTGTGTGGGCTTCTCACTGCAGTAGCTTCTCTCGTTGCGGAGCGTGGGCTCTAGGCACATGGGCTTCAGTAGTTGTGGCATTCGGGCTTCAGTAGTTGTGGCACACGGGCTCTAGAGCGCAGGCTCAGTAGTTGTGGTGCGTGGGGCTTAGCTGCTCCGCAGCATGTGGGATCTTCCCAGACCAGGGCTCAAGCCCATGTCCCCTTCATTGGCAGGCAGATTCTTAACCACTGTGCCACCAGGGAAATCCCAAGAGAGTCTTTTAAAGAACAAAAATTGGAGTTCATAAAAAGACAAAACTTATCAATTCTTTTATGGATCTTGATTTTATTGCTGTATCTAAGAATCTGTGCCAAAGACAAGGACACAGTTTTTTTTCTTGTCTTTCTCCAGAAGTTTTATATTTTTTTGGTTTTACATTTATTTAAGTCTATGTCCCTTTTTTAGTTAATTTTTTAAATATAGTATGAGGTATGGATTAAAGTTCCTTTTTGCATACAGATACGCAATTATTCCAGCATAATTTCTTAAAAAGACTGTCCTTTCTATACTGCATTACTTTTGTACCTTTCTAAAAAATCAGTAATCTATATATGGGTGCGTTTATTTCTGGACACTCTATTCTGTCTCATCATTCTATATATGTCAATGTTTATGTCAATATGGTTACCTGGGTTTTCTAATAAGTCTTCAAATTTGTAGTGTTAATCTTCCAACTTTGTTGTCCTTTTTCGAAGTTGTTTTGGCTATTCTAGACTATTACATTTCTAGATACATTTTAGAATCACTTTGTTCATTTCTATAAAACAACATGCAGGGATGTTTATTGGGATTGCATCACATCTACAGATCCATTTTGAGAGAATTCACATCATCATAATGTTGAGTCTTCCAATCCATTAACAAGGTATATCCATTTATATTTTCTGCATAGATGATTATGTAATCTGTGAATAAAGACAGTTTTACTTTTTCCTTTCTAATTTGATGCCTCTTACTTGGTTTTCCAGCCTGTTTATACTGGCTAGAACTTCCATTTCAATTTTGAATATAAGTGGTGAGAATGAACATCCTTATCTTGTTCTTGATCTTAAGCAGAAACCCCTTTCAGTCTTTCACCATTAAGTATGATGTTAGCTGTTACAGTTTTTCAGATGCCCTTTATCAAGTTGAGAAAGTTACCTTTTATTCCCAGTTTATTGAGTGTTTTTATCATGAAAGTGATTGTTGTTAGATTTTGTCAAATGCTTTTTCTGCATCAATTAAGATGATCATATGGTTTTTCTATTTTAGTTTGTAATATGGTGAATTACAGTAACTAATTTTCTAATATTAAACCAACCTTGAATTCCAAGAATAAGCTGCACCCACTTGGTCATGACACAGTATCTTTAAACATACTGTTGGGCTTCCCTGGTGGCGCAGTGGTTGAGAGTCCGCCTGCCGATGCAGGGGACATGGGTTCGTGCCCCAGTCCGGGAAGATCCCACATGCCGCGGAGCGGCTGAGCCCGTGAGCCATGGCTGCTGAGCCTGCACGTTCAGAGCCTATGCTCCACAACGGGAGAGGCCACAACAGTGAGAGGCCCGCGTACCACAAAAAAACAAAAACAAAAACAAAACAACAAAAACATACTGTTGAATTTGATTTGTTTGGCAAGATTTTCAAATGTCCTAAGTTTACTCCATTCCTGTTCATCCCAGTGACTATTCCAACCCCAAAACACATTTCTGGAAGTCTTCATTAGAGAAGATTTGTCCCTTCCACTTCATTTATTTATCATTTGTTTATGTGAGCATGGCCCATAGATATTTTCTTTTTTCTTGTTAATTATTATCTTGCTTTATTATCTATGTACCAAGAAACCAGAATATCAGAATGGTTAAAATTATATATGGAATACATTCTCTGAATAAGGGCTTCATAAATAGACTAATTCTAAAGGCTTCACAACAGCTATTTCAGTTACCTACGAGGGATCTTTCTACTTAGTTCCAAGCCCACAGATATAGTCTAGAAGCTGAAACTGCCTAATAAAAGCCTCAAAGAAATCTATTACAAGGTACAGAATATGTTTTAAAACTTAAACTGTCCTACTAAAAAGGAACTACTTCTAAAACATTGCTCTCAAATACAAATGGAGGAATGTAAAAATTGGTTTGCTTTCCTCTTTTATAGGTACAGTTAGTACCTATAAAAGCACAGCTAGTATACTAAGTTGATGAAATGGAAACCTCGGAGTCCTTAAAACTCATTTTTTCTACTTTTACTATTGAAGGAGGCAAAATATCTTTCTTGATAGACTTTGTTTGCCTCATTTTATCAACCAACTTTCCTGTTTCTGGACAAGGAGACAGTAAAATTCATTTTGTGTACATTTACCATGCTAATATAAATGATTATTTTAAAAATACTTCAACTTTCTCTGAGATTTAATCTCCATGTGCCAGCACTTACTCAACTATCTGGACTCTTACAAGAGTGCACAAATCTTCCTCTATCTAATCTGTCCAAATTATTATAAATGTAAAATCAAATTCAAATTTTTAAAAGGTTACTTTGTTTTTAACTATACAAGCAGTCACTGAAAATATAGTTCTTCACATCAAAACAATATAAAAAAGTGAATCTGACTCCCCTGTGAAAACGATTTTACAATACCGGGTTGCAATTCCCTGCCAAAAGCCTAAAATTTATTAAAGACATATGCAAAAAACTGAGGTAGTCATAGTGCTAGAAAGCACATTAAGTATAAATAATTTCCCATATACTAAATAGTAGAAAACTCTGTAAAGTGTAAACTTAAACAATACAATCATCACAAGAATTTCAAGTTCATTTGAGTTGCTTTAAGAGCCAGGTAAGGCTGTGAAGCTCTTACAGGGCCAGATAACCACTCCCCACCCCTCAAGTGGAGGGCTGTACCAGAGCCAGAATCAGAAAAGGTCCAGAAGAAAAAACATCACTGTGGATGTAGACAATGTCTACTGGCATCCCAAAGCAAAGGCGATGGGTCTTGTATATACAAAGAGGTTACGAAGCCAACTGTTTAAACAACCCAGCTTGTACACAGTCATTTTAATCCAAAGAAGAAAGAGTAGAACTACAGTTAGAAAAACACTATCAACTGATTTAAGCTAAGTAGTTTTAAATTGTAATCCGCCTCAGTTTACAGTGAAGTACTTGTGGTATTTTGAATATTTATTCATAATAGATCCAACTATGTAACCAATTTCTTCATCAGAATAAATAACTAAATAATAAAAGCTTCCTATTGCTTGCCATCCTGGCTCTTCCAGATCAAAGCCTATTGGAAAACTTAATCTCAAATAAGCCAGTTGTTTTTGGTTTAATTGTCTTCAAGTAACATACTGACAAGTTATAGTACACCTTTCATAAAAATTTCCTTCCCTAAATTATTATTAAACATCTCAGAAAAACTGTATTAACATCACATAAATCTTTTATTTCACATTACATATCAATAACAGAGATTAATCACAACTACAGTTTGAGGAATCAGGGAAGACAAAGTATTTCGTTATTTTAATAGGGAGAACAGAAATTTTACATTTAACCACAATAAATGGGTACAACTTAACTAAAGTACTAAACGTTTTACCTTTGGTAACTCAGCATAGTAGTTAAGAGCATGTAGCTTTAGAGAAAGATTTGAGTTTGAATCCAGACTCTTCCAGTTAAAGTTGTATAACTTCAAAGAAAATTTAGGCCTAAATCTGAGATTTTCTATATGCAAAATAGGAACAACAGTGGAATCTACCTCTATATGGATGAAATAATACATGTAAAGTGCTTAGCGGGGGATGTACAGGCACATAGGAAACAATCAATAAATGTTACTTGTTGGTACCTCTCTTACACCAGTACAGTACTGCACTGCAAACAATTTTGCTCACAGAAGTAATATTCTGCTTACAGAAGTGACATTTGGCTTCTGATAAAATCTTGAAAATTTCTGGGACATGGTTGGTAACTTCATTACTACCAGAATCAAGTAATAATGAAATTCCTGATGATGCAGATGATGTAAAGGCAATAGAATAAAAAGGAACCTAAGAAATACAGCTGCTTTCCTTGTCTTAGTCACTTTGAGATGCAAGGCTATCTAAACCAGCCTCATTCTCCCCCTAATGCTTTTGTGCCAAAATCAATTCTTTCTCCAAGAACAGGGTTCCATAAGTAGGCTTTAAAAGGCAGCACCACAAACCCACCCAAATAGTGCAAAATATTTTGTATGTTTGTATCTTTTTAAGAAGAGGAGTCACAAATTTTCGATTCACAGTGGAGTCTGTGATATAAAATCTATTAAGAACACTCACTAGCCTAAACTAAAATGCATAGAACTGGGATGGAAGGGACCCTAGACTTTGTCTTCTTTCCATCTGTGTTCTGCTAAAAGCAGGGGGCATAATAAAAAGTTTGTATGTAATGAAATTTTAAACTTGGACAATTTTAAACCTAGTCCACAACCTGGGTTCAAGCTTTGGATCTTCTATACTTAAGTGACTCCCTATTTTGCAATATCAGCTAACATTTGTTCAACATTATGTGCCAGGAACCATGGCAAACACATGCATTACCCATTTAATGCTTACATTACCCCCATGAGGTAGACACTAATATTGACTCCATTTTACTGATGAATAAACAGATTTAGACAGGTTAAATGATCCAAAAACAGAGCTAGTAACAGAAATGCTGAGACCTGTCTGTGTATCCTGATGTTTTTAACCATGTGATAAAACTATCTCTAGGATGTTATTTTAATTCCATCTTGTCCAAGAAAGCTAATCATCAATCAACAGAATACCACTATCTACATTAAATTAATCCCAAATGCTCAGTCTTTCTTATATGAGAAGATTATAAATTTTTTCATTTGTAATAATTTAGGTTCTTTAAAATACTTCCTTTTAGAAAAAGTCAGGGAGGATACAATAGACAGAATAGTATTTTGCAGCTAATAAGAAAATAAGGAGTAAAATCTACTAAAACTTTTACTTGATTAGTCAAAGATTTTCTTGAGTGACAACTAAAATCTCACAGTTGATTTGCCATTCAATTTAGAAAGCATTAAACAGCTAAACTCAGCCAATAGCCAACCATTTTCAAATTACCTTTGAACAGCAAAACTAATTAAAGCAAAATAGAAGTTAACATTGGTTAGACTCTAGGTCACAATTAAACTGTTTTCATCATATTACACAAGGCTCTTATCAAAGAGAAAACTTAAGAACATATATTTTTTTCCTACAAATATGCCTCTAAGACACTTCTGTCAACAAAGAATACTGAACAATAATACAGCTTGAATTTTGAGGTATCTAGCACTCTTATTTTAAATAAGAAATTTAAAATAACTATGATTAATATGTTCAAGACTCCAGTCAAAAAGGTAGATACCATGAATGAAGAGGACTCTCAGCATATAAGTAAGCTATAGAAAATAACCAAATGACTATGGTAGAAATTAAAACCATGGTAATAGACATGAAGAATACCTTGGACAAGCTCATCAATACACTCAATACAGCTGAGGGTGAACCTGAAGATAGAAACTATACAAACTGAAATGCAAGGATAAAAAAAGAGTGGACAAAACAAGAACAGAGCATCTAAGAGCTGAAGGACAATATCAAGCAGTCTGACATACATATAACAGGAATTCCAGAAAAAAAAAAAGAAAAAGTGGCAGAAGAATTATCTGAACATATAATACTGAGAATTTTCCAAAATTAACTAAATACTCCAAATGACAAATCCAAGAACATTAGAGAACACTAAAGATACACACCAAAACACACACAAATGAACACACAAACATGCACATCATAATCAAAATGCCCAAAATCAGACATAAGGAAAAAATCTTGAAGGCAGAAAGAGAAAAAATACTTTAAAAACAGAACAAGAATTATAACAGACATCTCATCAAAAGCTCTGCAAGGGTTTCCCTGGTGGTGCAGTGGTTGGGAGTCCGCCTGCCGATGCGGGGGACACGGGTTCGTGCCCCGGTCCAGGAGGATCCCACATGCCGCGGACTGGCTGGGCCCGTGGGCCATGGCCGCTGGGCCTGCGCGTCCGGAGCCTGTGCGCCGCAGCGGGGAGGGGCCGCAGCGGTGAGAGGCCCGCGTAACGCAAAAAAAAAAAAAAGAAAAAAAAAAAAGAAAGCTCTGCAAGCCAGAATACATCAAAGTGATGTGTTTAAAATACGGAAAGAAAAAAATTAAAAACTGAACTCAGAATTTTATATCCAGTAAAAATATCTTTCAAAAATGAAAAACTAAAGGACTGGTTACCTGCAGACTTGTACTAAAAGAAATATTTAACAAAATTCTTCTAGCAAAACAATTATGATATGAAACAGAAACATAGGTCTAAACAAGAAAATGAAAAGTGCTGAAATGGCTTTAATGAAGTCCATTATAAAATTCATTTCTCTCTATTTTTAATTTTTATGAGACAACTGTCTGAAGCAAAAGTAATTACAATGCATTGTGTATTTCTAGTGTATGTAAAAATAAAATACCTAACAAAAATAGCACAAAGAATTGGGGAAGAAAATGGGAGTAATCTTTTGGGAGGTCCTTACAGTACACATGAATAGACTATTATAATTTGGACATAGACCAAGACTAATTAAAAATGTATACTATAAAAACTCAGGCATCACTAAAAAAGATTTTGGTAAGAGGTAGAAATAATGAAGACACAGGAGAACATAAAATTATTTACAAACACTCAATTGATCTAGAAGAAGACAAAAAGGAATAAAAAAGAAACAACAGTTGGAACTAATAGAAAACAGTTTGTAAAAAGACAGATTCTAATCTAATCAGATCAATAAATGTAAATGGCATAAACACACAATTAATATAGATAGACTGCCAACTTGGATGCAAAAGCAAGACCCAAATAAAGATTGCCTACCAAAAAAAGTCACTATAAATATAAAAACATTAGTAGGTTAAAGGTAAAAGAACAGAAAAAGATATAATATGCAAACATAAATTAAAAGAAAGCTGGAATAGTTGTCATAATATCAGATAAAATAGATGACAAAAAAGGATTATTATACCAGGGATAATGAGGGAAACTACATAATGATAAAGAATTCAAAGCACAAAGAAAACATATCATAAATATATATCTACTTGAGTGTCCATCTACATGAAGATAAAACTAAAAGAAGACAAAAATCCATAATTAAAGTTGGAAATTTCAACATTTTGTCAATTCTCAGGAACTGACAAAACAAGCAGACAAAAAATCAGTATGAATACAGAAGACCTGAACAACACTATCAACCATTTTGACCACACTGATATTAACAGAACATTTCATCCAACCAAAGCAGAATATACATTCTTTCAAGTGCACACAGAAGGAGGTGTCAGTTTCAGAGTTTTTAAATCCCCAGCACTGCTACATTCTCTATGGATTGTCATATCAGCTTCAACCCTCAATCTAGTCTATATTATTATGGTTGAAAATTAAGAAAATCAGCTTTACACAGATATACAGTTAGAAAAGGAAGAACCTTAAGCTCTCTGAAAGGAGAATACCAAGGTCCTTTCATCACACTAGAAAAACTACTATAAAATAAGCCGCATAAAAATTAACAGACCATTTTCCTTCTCTTCACTCTCAACACCCAGCTGGTACAGAACTCTGTAATGAATAGTAAGCTCTGAACTACTGTGGTTAAAGAACCATTCAAGAAATAAACATTGCCAGTAAATATAGCTGACCTTTGAACAACCGGTTAGGCGTACGGACCCCACCCCCACCCCAGTCGAAAATCCGTATAGAACTTTACAGTCAGCCCTCTGTATCCAAGGTTCCACATCCACAGATTCAACCAACTATGGACCATGTAGTACTGTAGTAGTATTTATTGAATAAAATCCACATATAAGTGGACTCATGCAGTTCAAATCCATTTGTTCAAGGTTCAACTGTATCCTAAGGTTAATTAACCCACTGAACAGAGATTATTGAGTTACCTAGATTCTCTGCAAATTAAATAATAATGTAAACATAATAAAGAAGAAAGGAAAACAGGAGCCCTAAATTTCCAGTCTGAAGGCCTAGGTGAAAATCTCAGCAACTAATGATCCACTAGAAAGGTTCTAAACATTAAACAATATAAAGTACTGAACAAGACTTGTAGACTCTAAAGCACTATATATTTATATACACATGTAAGAAACTAAACAGTAGGTTCCTCTTGCAGGTATAGAAAGAATATTACCCTTCCTTCAGATAAATTTAATATGAGACTTCACCTTGGAATCAAAAAAAGAAAAATTCTCTTTTTCTGGTTATACAAACAGGATGAAAAAGAGTCAAGTTAATTACAAAAGACAGTATTTTAACATACATTAAACTAACTTGAAAGACTACTTAAACAACATAAAAATGAAGTAATATCAATTCCTGAGCTTTGGATGTTTTTACACTTAAAATCAAATATAAAGTATCTTTTTACAGAAAAAATTTGATTGACTTTCTGGTTCATACACTAGTATAGCACTTTTCAAGATGTTAAAATAGTGTTATAGTTCAATTATATTTAATTTTTAATTTCAATTAGCAAAATATTCCAGCATAAAAGGTGCAATATCCCTACGGATACTCTATGTTCTAAAGAAACAGGACCAAAAATATACTGTCTACTGCCCAGAGATAGCTTACTTTTAAAAAGTATACCTGAGGGACTTCCCTGGTGGTCCAGTGGTAAAGAATCCACCTTATAATGCAGGGGATGCAGGTTCGATCCCTGGTCAGGGAACTAAGATCCCACAATGCCACGGGAAAACTAAGCCCACATGCCACAACTACTGAGCTTGAACGCCTCAACTAGAGAGCCTGCATGCCACAAACTACAGAGCCCATGCGCTCTGGAGCCTGCACACCACAACTAGAGAGAAGCTTGCGCACTGCAGTGAAGAGCCTGTGCACCACAATGAAAGATCCTGCGTGCCGCAACTAAGACACCCAACGCAGCCAAAAATAAAATAAATAAATAAATAATAAATCTTTAAAAAGAAAAAGTATACCTGGAAGAAGCTCAGAAGTAGCAAACCATCCTAACTACAAGTAAAAAGCTGAACAAACTGAAAAGTCAACAAACTCTTCTTAGATCAGAAAGAGAAGTGAAGCCAGAGGGCAAACTGCAACCCCAAAGCTGGGAGACAGATAGATGAATACAGAGAATCAAAAGTTATTAGAGCAAAAACCCATAAGCAGAAACCTCTGCAGCAACCATTGCCAGGGGAGGAATTCTGAACTGTAATTGACAAGAGGCTCAGAGTGGACAACTCTGAAGAGTTAAAAACTCCAGGGAGACCTAGTCATATGGGGAATCCCACACATTTGTGAATTTTACCAACAACAGCTCAATATGGTTCTCAGAGTGAATTCTTTAGAGAAAAAAATCCCCTCATGCTTCCGGGAGGAGGTGAGGAAAGGGAACCATCTGCAAATACTCTAGAGCACTCTGTTCTTAACAAGGACTGCACTCAGGAGAAACTAATTAACCAGAGACCAACCTGCTGCGGTTTTATTAGAGCCTAACCTACATGAGGAAACAGAAATACCCAACTCCAGCCCACTGTAGGCCAGCCTGTCCCACCTGAGGAGAAGGAAGTACTGAGAAGCACTGGTGCAGTTCACAGTCCAGAGGCTCAAGCTAACTGAAAGACCGAGACCTAATCACAGGCCTACAGAATGCTTCTCCTCCCCCACACCTTACTATCACATTACTAAAGGTCTATTTACAGCAGTTCCTTTTACCTAGTACATCATGTCCAGCTATCAAGTAAAAATTACAAGACATACTAAAATGCAAAAAACAGTTTGAAGAGATACAGCAAGCGTCAGAACCACAGTCACATATGACTAGGATGTTGGAATTACCAGATCAGGAATGTACAACTATGATTGATATGCTACAGGTTCTAATGGATAAACTAGACAGTATGCAAGAACAGATTAGCAATGTAAGCAGAGATGGAAATTCTAAGCACCAAATAAATTAATTTTATTTTTACGGTTCCAAATATGACAGAAAAGCTGGTGTCCAACACACCCCTACCAAGAGCAACTAGAACAGGATAAAAATGGGAGAAAAAAAAAATCTGCTTAAATCTGCTGAAGCATCCAGGAATAGAGGGACCATGATTCTGGAGTGGAAGAGAACTACAGAAATGTAAGCTTTCTACGGCCTCAATTCATTTTTCCTGAATGCAAGACAATAAGTTGAAAATTCAGATTCTGCCTGCAGAGAGCGCTGCTGCCAGGGAACAGACAAACCAACTGAGATTTGGCAGATTCACAGGACTCGCGACACAAAACTAAAGATGCACTGTAACAAAATACTGATGAGAAATGAGAAGTGAGAAGCATAAAACTGGCCCAAACATGCAGCCAACTTTACTCTCAAGGCATGTACCAAATACAGAAGCTAAAGAGATAAGCAGAGCCTCTGAAAGCAGAGTAGACTTTTCTGCAGTGTTCCCTAATGGGAAAAAGGATTAGAACAGCAATTCTGAAACTCTGGTCTCAGGACCTCTTTATTTTTGAGCATCTCAAGGAACATTTGCTTATGTGGGTTGTAGCTCTTGCTTTACCAAATGAGAAACTAAAATTGAGAAATGTTTAAAGCATTTAACTAATTTTTTAGATAATAAATTGCTTACAATAAAATAACATTTTCATGAAAACTGAAAAAAAACAGCAAAAAGAGTAGCATTACTTTATATTTTGGCAAACCTCTTTAATGTCTGGTTTAACAGAAGATAGCTGCATTCTCTTTTCTGTTTCTACATTCAAACTCTTTGCAAGTCATGTAAGCCTCTGGAAAACTCCACTGTATACTTGTAAGAGAACAACATCTTAATGTTATTACGAAATAGTTTTCATGTCATGGACACTCTAAAAGAACACTGTCCTCCCTCCCTTCTCCCCTCTAGGGATCACAGGACTATACTGTGTGAGTCCAGGACTTGCTGAGGGAGCAGCCCAAGTGAACATATCAGGTTCTCAATTAAAAACCTAGAGGGTTAACCTCTATGACTGGGGCAGAACCAGACACAGAGAGAAATTAAACAAAACTGCAACTCAGCCTTAACTCAGCTTAGCCCGACTTATACTCTAGCTGACAAGCATGGCAAAGGTGAACTTGCTCTGAAACAACTGAACATCATCAGAACCCTCCACAATTCTTTATTCACCATATCCAGATTCAATCAAGTCTTGTTAAGTATACCAAGAGATGCACCATATGATTAAATATCAAGAGTTAAATATGACACAAAAATAAACTCAAAATGGGTTAAAGACCTAAATGTAAGGCCAGACACTATCAAACTCTTAGAGGAAAACATAGGCAGAACACTCTATGACATAAATCACAGCAAGATCCTTTTTGACCCACCTCCTAGAGAAATGGAAATAAAAACAAAAATAAACAAATGGGACCTAATGAAACTTAAAAGCTTTTGCACAGCAAAGGAAAACATAAACAAGACGAAAAGACAACCCTCAGAATAGGAAAAAATATTTGCAAACAAATCAACTAACAAAGGATTAATCTCCAAAATATACAAGCAGCTCATGCAGCTCAATAACAAAAA
>NC_041221.1:79411610-79417144 GCF_002837175.3 Physeter macrocephalus | reverse complement strand
AGATATGGGAACATATGTATATGTATAACTGATTCACTTTGTTGTAAAGCAGAAACAAACACACCATTGTAAAGCAATTATACTCCAATAAAGATGTTAAAAAAAAAAAGTTAAATATGGACAATACAAAACAAATTCACAGAGCATTCTAGATACTGAAGTGTGCACACAAAGACATTTAACAAAATTTCATAAGAGAATAAAATCTTTAAAAAATGTTCACCTACACATGGCAAAAGTGAAAGAAACTACTGAAATTAAGAATTTAATACATGAGTTTATACTGGGATAAATTCCTAGAAACATACAACCTGCCAAGTCTGATCATGAGGAAATAGAAAATCTGAACAGAGCAATTACTAGTAAGGAGGATGAATCAGTAACCAAAACCTCCCAAAAACAAGTCCAAGACCACATGGCTTCATTGGTGAATTCTACCAAACATTTAAAGAAAAATTAATAACAATCTTTCTCAAACTCTTTCAAAAATCACAGAAGAGGAGGGAATACTTCTAAACTCATTTTACAAGGCCAACATTACCCTGATGCCAAAACCAGACAAGTACACTACAAAAAAAGAAAATTACAAGCCATTGTTCCTAATGAACATAGAGGCAAAAACCTTCAATAAAATATTAGCAGGCTTCCCTGGTGGCACAGTGGTTGAGAGTCCACCTGCCGATGCAAGGGACACGGGTTCGTGCCCCGGTCTGGGAGGATCCCACATGCCGCGGAGCGGCTGGGCCCGTGAGCCATGGCCGCTGAGCCTGTGTGTCCAGAGCCTGTGCTCCGCAACGGGAGAGGCCACAGCAGTGAGAGGCCCGCGTACCACAAAAAAAAAAAAAAAAAAAAAATTAGCAAGCCAAATTCAACAACACATGAAAAGGATCATAAAACACAATTAAGTGGGATTTATTCCAGGGATGCAAGGATGGTTCCACATCCACAAATCAATCAATATGATACACCACATTAACAAAATAAATGAAGGATGAGTATCATATGATCATCTCAATAGATGCATAAAAAGCATTTGCAAAAATTCAACATTGATTTATGATAAAAACTCTCAACAAAGAGGATATACAGGGAACATACCTCAACATAATAAAGGTCATATATGACAAGCCCACAGTTAACATCATACTCAATGGTGAGAAGCTAAAAGCTTTTCCTCTAAGATCATGAATAAGACAGGGATGCCCTCTCTCACCACTTTTATTCAACATAGTATTGGAAGTCCTACCCAGAGCAATTAGGCAAGGGAAAAAAAAAATCCAAATCAGAAAGGAAGAAGTGAAATAGTCACTATTTGCAGATGACATGATATTTACATAGAAAACCCTAAAGACTCCACCAAAAACACTGTTAGGACCAATAAACAAATTCAGTAAAGTTAGAGGGCACAAAATCAATATACAAATATCTGTTGTGTGTCTATACACAAAAAATGAACTAATAGAAAGAGAAATTAAGAAAAAAATCTCATTTACAATTGCACCAAAAAAATAATAATAAAATGCCTAGGAAAAAATTTAGCCAAGGAGGTAAAAGACCTACACAATGAAAACTATAAGACACTGATGAAACAAACTAAAGACATAAATAAATGGAAAGATATTCCACACTCACAGATTGGAAGAATTAGTATTGTAAAATGACCATACTACCCAAGGCAATCTACAGATTCAATGCAATTCCTAACAAAATACCAATAGCATTTTTCAGATTTACAGAAATAGAACAAACAATTATAAAATCTATATAAAACTTAAATAGATCCTGAGTAGCCAAAGCAATTTTGATTGAGAAAGAAGAACAAAGCTGGAGGAAACAAGCTCCCTGACTTCAAACTATATTTCAAAGCTATAGTAATCAAAACAGTATGGTACTGGCACAAAGACACACACATAGATCAATGGAACAGAATAGAGAGCCCAGAAATAAACCCGCACATATATGGTTAATTAACATTCTACAAAGGAGCCAAGAATATATAATGGGGGAAAGGACACTCTCTTCCATAAATGGCGCTGGGAAAACTGGACAGCCACATAAAAAAGAATGAAACTGGACCACTATTTTAAACCATACACAAAAATTAACTCAAAATGGATTAAAAACATGACCATAAAACCTGAAACCATAAAACTCCTAGAAGAAAACATAGGTGGTAAGCTCCTCAACATCAGTCTTGGCAATGATTTTTTGGACTTGACACCAAAAGCAAAAATCAACAAGTAGAACTACATCAAATAAAAAAGCTTCTCAGGACTTCCCTGGTGAGGCAGTGGTTAAGAATCTGCCTGCCAATGCAGGGGACACAGGTTCGATCCCTGGTCCAGGAAGATCCCACATACCATGGATCAACTAAGCCCATGCGCCACAACTACTGAGCCTGCACTCTAGAGCTTGTGAGCTACAACTACTGAGCCCACGTGCCACAACTACTGAAGCCCATGCACCTAGAGCCCATGTTCCTCAACAAGAGGAGCCACCGCAATGAGAAGCTCACACACTGCAAATGAAGAGTAGCCCCCGCTCACTGCAACTAGAGAGCCCACGCGCAGCAACGAAGACCCAATGCAGCCAAAAATAAGTAAATAAATAAAAGACCTGACCTTTAAAAAAAAATCTTAAAAAACACAAAGTTCTGTACAGCACAAGAAATCATCAACAAAATGAAATCTACCAAATGGGAGAAAATATTTGCAAATCATATAATAATAAGGGGTTAATAACCAAAATATATTAAAAATCTCATACAACTCAATATCAAAAAACCCGCTAACAATCCAGTTAAAAAGTGGGCAGAAAATCTGAATAGATATTTCTCAAACGAAGACACACAGATGGCCAACAGATACACAAAAAGATGCTTAACATCGCTAATCATCAGATAAAAGCAAATCAAAAGCACAATGAGATATCACCTCATGTCTGTTAGAACGGCTATTATCAAAAAGACAAGAAATAAGAAGTGTTGGTGAGGGAGATGAGAAAAGGGAACGCCTGGGCACTGTTGATGGAAATGTAAACTGGTGCAGCCACTGTGGAAAAGGGTATGGACGTTCTTCAAAAAATTAAAAATAGAACTACCATATCATCCAGCAATTCCACTTCTGGGTATTTATCTGAAGGAAATGAAATCATTACCTGGAAGAGATATTTGTAATTCCATTTTCATTGCAGCATTGTTCATAATAGCCAAGGTATGGAAACAACCTAAGTGTCCACTGATGGAAGAATGGATAAAGGAAATGTAGTGTGTGTGTGCATGTGTGTGTGTGTGTGTGTGTAGTGTGTGTAGATAAACAAAATGGAATATTATTCAGCCTTAAAAAAGAAGGAAATCCTGCCATTTCCAACAACAGGAATGAACCTGGAGGGCACCACACGGAGTGAAGTAAGCCAGATAGAGAAAGATAAATAGTGCGTGGTATCACTTATTTGCAGAATTTTTAAAAAAACAATGTAGATAGGGGCTTCCCTGGTGGTGCAGTGGTTGAGAGTCCACCTGCCGATGCAGGGGACATGGGTTTGTGCCCCGGTCCGGGAAGATCCCACATGCCACGGAGCGGCTAGGCCCGTGGGCCACGGCCGCTGAGCCTGTGCTCCGCAACGGGAGAGGCCACAACAGTGAGAGACCTGCGTACCACAAAAAAATAAATAAATACAAGTAGAACTCATAGAAACACAGAGTAGAATGGTGATTACCAGGGGCTGGAGTAAATTGGGAGAAGTTCGTAAAAAGATACAAACTTTTAATATGAATAAGGTCTAAGTATCGGCCGCTGAGCCTGTGCTCCGCAACGGGAGAGGCCACAACAGTGAGAGACCTGCGTACCACAAAAAAATAAATAAATACAAGTAGAACTCATAGAAACACAGAGTAGAATGGTGATTACCAGGGGCTGGAGTAAATTGGGAGAAGTTCGTAAAAAGATACAAACTTTTAATATGAATAAGGTCTAAGTATCTAATGTAGAACCTAGTGACTATAGTTGACAATACTGTGTTGTATAGTTGAAATTTGCTAGAAGAGTACATTGTAAGGAAAGAAAAAGTAAATATGTGAGGTGATGGATGTGTTAACTCAATTGTGGTAATGCTCTCACATGTGTATGAATATCAAAGCACCATGTTGCATACCTTATATATATTACAATTTTGTCAGTTATACCTCAATAAAGCTAAAAAATGAAGTTGAAATGAAAATGTTTTCAAACAAAATTTAAGGGAATTCATTGTCTGTAGACCTATATATAAAAGAGAAAATGATGAAAGAATAGATGAAAAATAGAATAATACTTTATTAATCTAAAAGGTAAAGAAAGAAAAAGGTATTTAACATATATGCTTTATATGGTAAGTAGTAGCTATAAATATTAAATATAAATCCATGTACATCACTAAAGATAAAAATGTAACTAAATTACATATAATTTTAATGTAATCACATAAGTGTAATTACATCAAACATAAATAGACAAAAAATTCCACTTAAAAGACTAGATTATCAGATTTTTTTTTACAACGCTCTTTATTAGCTGTATTTTTGTATATTTCTTCCCACTGCTCACATGCACATAACCATGTACAGAAATGCAAATATCATTTCAGTCAACTTTTTTTTTATACAGCAGGTTGTTATTAGTCATCAATTTTATACACATCAGTGTATACATGTCAATCCCAATCGCCCAATTCATCACACCACCACCACCACCACCACCACCACCCCCGCCGCTTTCCCCCTTTGGCGTCCATACGTTTGTTCTCTACATCTGTGTCTCAATTTCTGCCCTGTAAACCAGTTCATCTGTACTATTTTTATAGGTTCCACATATATGCATTAAAATACAGTATTTGTTTTTCTCTTACTGACTTGCTTCACTCTGTATGACACTCTCTAGGTCCACCCACGTCTCAACAAATGACCCAATTTCGTTCCTTTTCACGGCTGAGTAATATTCCATTGTATATATGTACCACATCTTCTTTATCCATTCGTCTGTCGATGGGCATTTAGGTTGCTTCCATGACCCGGCTATTGTAAATAGTGCTGCAGTGAACATTGGGGTGCATGTATCTTTTTGAATTATGGTTTTCTCTGGGTATATGCCCAGTAGTGGGATTGCTGGGTCGTATGGTAATTCTATTTTTAGTTTTTTAAGGAACCTCCATACTGTTCTCCACAGTGGCTGTATCAATTTACATTCCCACCAACAGTGCAAGAGGGTTCCCTTTTCTCCACACCCTCTCCAGCATTTGTTGTTTGTAGATTTTCTGATGATGCCCATTCCCTCAAGACTGCTTTGGCTATTCAGGGTCTTTTGTGTCTCCATACAAATTTTAAGATTTGTTGTTCTAGTTCCGTAAAAAATGCCATTGGTAATTTGATAGGGATTGCGCTGAATCTGTAGATTGCTTTGGGTAGTATAGTCATTTTCACAACATTGATTCTTCCAATCCAAGAACATGGTATATCTCTCCATCTGTTAGTATCATCTTTAATTTCTTTCATCAGTGTC
>NC_041221.1:79409692-79411184 GCF_002837175.3 Physeter macrocephalus | reverse complement strand
TTCTTCAATTTGTTAATATGGTGTATCACATTGATTGATTTGCATATATTGAAGAATCCTTGCATCCCTGGGATAAATCCCACTTCATCATGGTGTATGATCCTTTTAATGTGTTGTTGGATTTTGTTTGCTAGTATTTTGTTGAGGATTTTTGCATCTATATTCATCAGTGATATTGGTCTGTAATTTTCTACTTTTGTAGTATCTTTGTCTGGTTGTGGTATCAAGGTGATGGTGGCCTCATAGAATGAGTTTGGGAGTGTTCCTTCCTCTGCAATTTTTTGGAAGAGTTTGAGAAGGATGGGTATTACCTCTTCTCTAAACGTTTCATAGAATTCACCTGTGAAACCATCTGGTCCTCGACTTTTGTTTGTTGGAAGATTTTTAATCACAGTTTCAATTTCATTCCTTGTGATTGGTCTATTCATATTTTCTATTTCTTCCTGGTTCAGTCTTGGAAGGTTATACCTTTCTAAGAATTAGTCCACTTCTTCCGGGTTGTCCATTTTATTGGCATACAGTTGCTTGTAGTAGTTTCTTAGGATTTTTGTATTTCTGCAGTGTCTGTTGTAACATTCCTTTTTCATTTCTAATTTTATTGATTTGAGTCCTCTCCCTCTTTTTCTTGATGAGGCTGGCTAATGGTTTATCATTGTCATTTGTCTCTAGGTATTTTTTGATTTCCCCTTTGATTTCTTCCGTGATCTCTTGGTTATTTAGTAACGTATTGTTTAGCCTCCATGAGTTGGTGTTTTTTACGTTTTTTTCCCTGTAATTGATTTCTAATATCCTAGCATTGTGGTCAGAAAAGATGCTTGATATGATTTCAATTTTCTTAAGTTTACTGAGGCTTGATTTGTGACCCAAGATGTGATCTATCCTGGAAAATGTTACATGTGCACTTGAGAAGAAAGTGTAATCTGCTGTTTTTGGACAGACTGTCCTATACATATCAATTAAATCTATCTGGTCTATTGTGTCATTTAAAGCTTGTGTTTCTTTATTAAATTCATGTTTGGATGATCTGTCCATTGGTGTAAGTGAGGTGTTAAAGTCCCCCACTATTATTGTGTTACTGTCGATTTCCTCTTTTATAGCTGTTAGCCGTTGCCTTATGTATTGAGGTGCTTCTATGCTGGGTGCATATATATTTATAATTGTTATACCTTCTTCTTGGATCAATCCCTTGATCATTATGTAGTGTCCTTCCTTGTCTCTTGTAACATTTTTAAAGTCTATTTTATCTGATATGAGTATTGCTACTCCAGCTTTCTTTTGACTTCCATTTGCATGGAATATCTTTTTCCATCCCCTCACTTTCAGTCTGTATGTGTCCCTAGGTCTGAAGTGGGTCTCTTGTAGACAGCATATAGATGGGTCTTGTTTTTGTATCCATTCAGCAAGCCTGTGTCTTTTGGTTGGAGCATTTAATCCATTCACGTTTAGGGTAATTATTGATATGTATGTTCCTATGACCATTTTCTTAATTGTT
>NC_041221.1:79408436-79409369 GCF_002837175.3 Physeter macrocephalus | reverse complement strand
AATGCGAATGTTGTTGCATTTAATGTTGTCCCAGAGGTCTCTTTGGCTGTCTTCATTTCTTTTCATTCTTTTTTCTTTATTCTGTTCCCTGGCAGTGAATTCCACCATTCTGTCTTCCAGGTCACTTATCCGTTCTTCTGCCTCAATTATTCTGCTATTGATTCCTTCTAGTGTAGTTTTCATTTCAGTTATTGTATTGTCCATCTCTGTTTGTTTGTTAATTCTTCTAGGTCTTTGTTGAACATTTCTTTCATCTTCTCGATCTTTGCCTCCATTCTTTTTCCTAGGTCCTGGATCATCTTTACTATCATTATTCTGAATTCTTTTTCTGGACGGTTGCCTATCTCCACTTTATTTAGTTGTTTTTCTGGGGTTTTATCTTGTTCCTTCATCTGGTACATAGCCCTCTGACTTTTCATACTGTCTATCTTTCTGTGAATGTGGTTTTTGTTCCACAGGCTGCAGGATTGTAGTTCTTCTTGCTTGTGCTCCAGACAACATTTTTTTAAGTTTATTTTTATCAAGCAATACAAAGAACCTACATACACTTTAGTGTACATTATGATTTCCTCCAGGTTAGACTGGGGTACCAAAGGACAATGAACTAAAAGCAGCAAAAAATAACTTATAACAAGTAACAGTTTTATGGATCATCAAAAGTAAATGATAAAACCTAACAAAAACAAAAAAATAAAACATTCCATATGCTAAAAAAAAAAAAAAAAAGTTCATGAAGAACCTAGGGGTAGGACGGGAATGGAGACGCAGACCTACTAGAGAATGGTCTTGAGGATGTGGGGAGGGGAAAGGGTAGGCTGTGACAAAGTGAGAGAGTGGCATGGACATATATACACTACCAAACGTTGAATAGATAGCTAGTGGGAAGCAGCCGCATAGCACAAGGAGATCAGCTCGGTGCTTTGTGACCACCTA
>NC_041221.1:79394739-79408419 GCF_002837175.3 Physeter macrocephalus | reverse complement strand
AAGCAGAAACTAACACACCATTGTAAAGCAATTATACTCCAATAAAGATGTTAAAAAAAAATTCCAGCCACCATTTGTTGACCACCTTTAAAGACAAATATTTTGCACATATTATCTCTAATCTTCTTATCAACTCTGCAAATGTTATGCCCAATTTACACTCAAAAAACTGAGGCACTGAGAGGTTTTACTGCATTTTCGTAACAGCACACAGCTTTTAAGTGGGGAAGCCAGAATTCTAACCCTTTCTTAGTCTGTTTCCAATAATCATACTTTTTCAACAAAACACTGCTTCATTAATAATTACCTAATATTTTAAAGTATTTACATAATGCTTGGTGATTTGTAGAAGCATAAAATTAAGAACAAAGTTTTTTAAAAAATATGTAAATGACAAAATGACAACTCTGAGTTTAATTCTGATACCTAATAAACTTAATTTTGAAAAGCACGTACGCTTGAAACTTCTCTATAAAATTCTTCTTCAGATTCAGGCAATGGGATTAATTCAGGGAGGTCAAAGTCCTTTGCATATATCAGTAAAAGGAGCTTCTTGGTTGAAAACTAATGTAACTGAGCAGGCCCTATGGGGCCTTCCTGGGACAGACCATTCATTCCCTCATATCCTCCACTGTAGCTCCTCTCTGAAGTACCTAGATAATAATATCTGATGCACACTTCTCGGGTTGTTTTATAGATGCTAAAACTACCACCAAATAGAAGAAATTAACTACTTGACAAGCATGAGCATGTAGCCCCCAGACCTACTGGCGCCTAAGGATTGATAACGTTAACCCCTGTTACATCACCAACAAGCAGTCAGAGAATTGTGTATGAGCTGTTCACATACCCTGGGACACTCTTCCCTCACCTTGTCTTTCAAAATGTTTTGCTGAAACACTTAGGGAGTTCAGGGGTTTTTGAGCATGAGCCACCCGTTCTCCTTGTATGGTACCTTTACAATAAATGCTGCACTTTCCTTCACCACAACCCAGTGTCAGTAGATTGGCTTTACTGCACACAGGTGAGTGGACCCAAGTTTGGTTCAGTAACACTAAGAGAAGTCATATTCATATAGAACAGTATTTTATACAGTTTAAAACTCATCTTTTTCAGGGACATTCTGATATTTCAATGGTTCCAGTAAAAACAAGGTTTGGGTTTTTTTTTTTTCTGATTTCAGAAAAGAATGTTTATTAAAAACTTAAATCCTCAAAAAGATAATCCAAGAAGACTCATTTGAAAATAACTAATCTTCTGTTTAGAGATATATCACAGGTATGATATCAGTATTAAAGTACTCTGTATTTCAAATTTTGGGGGTGTTTGACTATTACTGTTTTAATGTATAAATTCTACTAGCCAAAGTTTCAGTAATGCCTACTTTTAAACTCGTTTATATATTATATATTTCTACAGGGCAAGTACCATGTCTTCTTTGTATCTCCAGCCTAATATATACTGTCTGTATTCAGTGAGTGATTAATTTAACCTTAGGTACTTATTTTCTAACTGCTTTACAATCATTAGTTATTTATCTTAACATCTCCCTAAGAGCATCAAGTGAACTCAATAACAAACTTGCAAATGAAATACTGAAACAGAAACTCAGATGACACTGGAAAACCAACTTCTCACGCATGATAACTAATTTTAAAATGATTATTCCTAAAGAGAATCAAGCTTTATCACATTTTAAAATCATTAAATGTAATTATCAGTATGATTTAGTATATGAGTTTATTGATTATAATCACTTAAATGTAGATTTAAATTTTTTCAGTAGGCTCTAAAGCTATTAGCAAATACTTTAACTCAATCTAAAGGCATTTTATAATTCAGTTAAAACAATTATATTTTTCTTCCCAGCTTAAGAGTTAATATACAAAGAAGGTTTACTCAGCCATCATGTTATTAAGCAAACTACAACAAATTCTTGATAACAAAGTTAACTATTAACCTTTAAAAAGGATTTACTTTTAGATTATGAGTCAACAGGGAGGCAAAAAAGGAGATAAAGTATATATGGCAATTAAAAATGCAACTTCAACTGACTAAGGGACAAAAAACAAAGAACTGATCAGTCTAGAATAAAGACTTCCTAATATGCCCTCTAGTTATTTTCAGCACCCCACGACAAAGCTAACAGCTACTCTAGAAACTTGGAATTACCACCTATCTACAAGGGGGGAAAAAAAATTCACCGGACAACTAAAAAAAAATCTGATCACATTCTCAGACCTAATGTCCCTCTAATTTGTATGTTTGCAAAGACTGGTTTATTCTAAAATCAATCCCTGCCATGTTTTTCTTATTGCTTACCATTCTCTTCTTCACTTCTAGGGAAATTTGAAGAAATCAAGTTCACAGTAGGTATTTAAATATGGCAATAGAGGCAAATACATAATTAGCCAGAGAAGAATAAAACTTGAAAAACTTTTAAAAAGCACTTTAGCTTCACTCCAGTCTGATTAATAAAAACTAAATGCTTTCAATAACAACTTCTTTTAAGAAATATGTGAATCTGGCCTAAAAGATTTTAGTGACCCATTTTCTACTGACTTACGTAATATGTTCAGATGCTTGTGTTTCATTTCTTAATCATCAGTGTTGAAAGAGAATATGAAACATTTGCACATCCTGTGACTCTGCCCCTTCTCAAAAGGCTGTAATCCCTGTCAAAATTGATCTCAAATAAAGCACTTACGTGAATACGTAAAGTCTATTTAAAACCCTGTATTTAATGTAAATAATAATATCCAATGTATCTGGTTTAAGATTTCCATATTGAAGGGAGAAATCTGTCATCAGTAAATGTTTAAAAAACTTTACCAGATACTTCAGAAGAGACTTAACAGACCCAGAAACCACTGGCAATCTGGGTGAAGAAAATGCCAAAGTTATACACTGAGAAGGTATATTAATTAATGATTTAAAATACTTTCAACTTTCCCCTAAAAAAACTATTCCTCTCAGTTCTGCTCCAGACAGTAAAGCCCAGATAATTAACATATTTGTGATACATATATTCTAAAGGGTTGAGATGCAGCTAAGAATTTAGCCCAGGGGTTAATAATGCCAGAATTAAAAATGTTCCAGAAAGCATTTTTATTTTCACTGGCAAAGAAAAGGAATAAAAGGAACCAAGCGACTTCAAGTGATAAATGGCAGAAAACTGGCTTTTTATAGTTTGTTCTGGCTACATTTGTCACAGAAGCCTTAAAATTCAAAGTCTCTAGTTTCAGGTCATTTCCAAAGTCTCAAAGACATCCCCATTCCCACCCACAAGCATCATTACAGATACACTGGTAACATGATGGAAGTAGGCAAGCAGAGGCCCCATGTCAAAAAATTAAAAATTAAAAAACTTGTGAGCCAGACTTAGATAACAAGGAAAAGAGCAGCAGTAACTCTCCTGTTCACGCAAGGAGTAAATAGGTCCCTTTTATTCTTCTCCAACCTACATCTATAGGGGTGACCCTCCCCATTCCTTGACAACCAACCTCTCACATTCCATTAGATCCAAAGATTTTCCTCCCTTTCCCTCCTCCCATCTCTTTTCTTCCCTTCATTCCATTTCTAACCAATTTAGTTTTCTGTTGAATGACATCTTTTTTCTCCAAATTCCCTAATCTTCCCCCTTCTCCTTCTTTTTCGTTTTCTGTTTACGTATTTGCGTTTCTAATTTCATTTGGCAGGGCTTTGGGGGATGGGGGTGGTGATACACATTCTGAATAATCAAAGAAATGTTTTGTTCAAATAGAAAAACAAAGTTAAACAACTGAATGTGGCCCTCTAATTTCCCTAATATATCATCTGCACAATACATGCCTATTTCCTAGTAATGCTGCTCCTCATACAGGAGAGTTGAAAGAGGTTTGTTATTCATAAATGAGTTTACTCAAATAAAAATAAGTTGATAAACAATTGAATACATGGACTCATCTAGGGCTATCATCTAAATCAGCATTTCCCAATGTTTATTTCCTAAAACAAGAGTCCAACAAGGTACTAAACACACACGCACAAATAATGGTTTCATGGTCATATCATAAAGCACACAAGGCTCTTAAAGAAGTCTAAGAAATTCTGAAATGAAGAAACTTATTTTATTATCCCACTGTCCCAAACTTAAGCTAATGAACTTTTTTTTTCTACAACATCTTGTAATACCCCACAGAACACGCATTTAAGAAATGTTAATCCTAACCATTGACTAAAATATACCATGCAAAGTAGTATAGTTAATCTTATAGTCTAAACAGTTTTAAAACGTTACTGCATTTTGAAAAACCAAAAATGAATTTACACAGAAAATAATTACCAAGTTGCTAGTTGAAAAGTGGCTCACTTTAAATATCACATGTATATTCACCCTACGTAGGCTACCTAGGTTCATTTAAAAATTAGGCTGTAATCACCACTTCTGATTTTTTCTGAAGGGGAGAATAAAAAGTAAAATTTTCTTTAAAGTCAAGTGTATCATATGGAATAGAATCTTTTACAAATATTAAGACCTAAGATTGTTCTCATTTTTTCCCTCATTCATTTTCATGTTTGATCTTTTTCTCAAGTGGGAGAAAAGAATGGGATATTATTTGTTACAAAGTCAAATGAATACACGAGTATGTTATATACGGACTTAATACACCAAGATGTTATATACAGACTTTTCTGAAGGTATATTATACAATAAAAAATTTGAAAAATGAAAATATGTCACTTTTCTCTTTAAGGTGTACTACAAATTATTTACTTCACAGGTTCTAAAGAGCATATTTTAAAGTACACACATTTTACCTGAAAGCTCCGTAAAGTGGTCTGTACCAACAGACAAATGAACAAGGAGTAAAAAGCAAGAACCACAGGATACTCAATCCAAAATCAACCCCTCTTGGAGGATCAACACAAAACCAAGCCAAGCATCCGAAGATATTTAGAAACAGTGTTACAGCATGGACTGTGGAATCAAAAAACAAAATAGAAAAGAAATGTTTACATTCAATTTATGTGTTCATTCAACAAAAATTATAAATGAAAAAATACTTCCTAAGAGCAAGTGTATTCTACCCATGTTTCCATTTAGTATTTTTCAAAACATTGTTGCTATTTCTTACATGTTTGATTTGAAAACAGAGTATTCACAAGTAGAAGAGTCCTAATACATGCACTGTTTGGCAAAAATTCTTTTGGCCCTCCCCTAATGGGCAATTACACAGCTAAACCAGAGATGCACAACCTTAAGGGGTTCTCCCCTGGGAAGGAAACATATGATGACATGTGATGTGTCTCTTGATTCAAGGCCCAAGCAGAAAAATAGTGGCTGCCAGGAAAAGAACCAGGACTTGCGAGGAAAAAGATCCTACACTCAGAACTATAATTTTTACAGAATGGGGTGGCAGGCTCCTCGCAGTGTGAACTACACAAGAGAAGAGAAAATAGAGAAGTGCCCTGCGCAATCTCACTGTAACATTTTTAAGCAATAAAATTAATTAGAATCATTGGACTAAAAATACTAACACAGCAGAAACTTCCAGTGACTCTACAGTAAATCTATAAGAATTATTAACTCATTTTCATAAAGCTGTCCACTTTTTAAGGTCCTGGGATTAAAAACAATGTTCTGGTAGGGGATTACACTTATTTTTTTTAAAAAAAGTTTACTATGATGCACTTTACCTGCTGTGGTAGATCTTTCTTTTCATTAACACAAATAGATCTTGGCAAATTCTTCCTATATTGTTAGTAATTACTTTCCCTGATAGACCAAAACCCAAAAATCTGAGTAACATCTAAGGACACTATGATCCTAAAGAACAACATTTACCCATTATAATTAATAACTTTTAAGAATTTTTTAAATTTATCCACAGGCTGAATTTATTACAAGAAAGAAATTATTTCAAAAGTTAAAATACTGTTTAATGTAAGCTACCGATACAATAAAAATATACCAACAAGCTACTACTTTAATTAAAAATAACAAAGGGAAAACCTAGTGAATGTAAATTTAAAAACTCAACATACATTAAAAAAACTTGAAAATCTCTTTAAATTATTAATCAAATAAAATTAATACTTAATGAAACAAGGTATAAACACATTCTAGGATGCCTCTAAATTTGCTCTCATCTAACAACCAGATAAACACACAAACTCCACAGAAGAAGAGCTCCAGAGGAGGAATGAAAACACCTGGGTTACAGTGACATAATAGCGAGCTAATCAACCTCTGTGCATTTCAATTTTTCAACGGGAGAAATGCAGGAGGCTCTTCCAGCTTTAAAATTCCACCCCATTCTACTACACAGGAAAGACTGTTACTTATTCCCATTAGGATTTCTAACTCATGAAAGCTAGCTTACTAATAAATTTACTCAAAATCCTTCGCCTCGAAATAAAAGTAGTTCTGTTAAGGGCATAAAAACAGAATTCAAGAGATTGTGAGATATTATTCTGTAATATTAAATGGCATCGAATTACTTAAAAAATTTTTAAATGTTCAGAACATTCTAACTCAAATTTCAACCTCCAAAGAAATAACTTTTCAAGGTTTATCTCCTAATCTGCTTAAGAAAAAAAAGACAGACTATATCGGTATGAGTATTTTAAAGTTCACAAAAATTCTTCCAAGTATAGATAAAAATATCAATTGAATTTTGTGTAATCTATTAAAATTTTTTCTATATGTGTTTTCATAGCAACCAACAACCATGATCAATAATAGGTCATTTATTTGTACCCCAATGAAAAGTAAACATCTAGGCCTACTTACTGAACAATCAGCCCACTTACACAGAGATCAAAAAACACATAGAAAGGCAAGGTAATGTGAAATGCATGATTCTATGTTGCTAATTTCAATCCAATTCCAATCCACTTGGTGGATTCCAAGTATAGGTAAAACACTAAAGAAAATTTTAGGCCATTTCATTTACATGATTTCCAAGTTGAATGACCCTCCTTGTTATAAAATTTCCATTTGCTTTATTAAGCACTCAAATCTGGTATTAGTGGACCTAAATTTGCAACGATCACTAGAATCTAAATTTGCACCTATCACTTTTCTTGCTAAGTTCTGCATTACAATATAGATACCTAAAATAAACAAATTTAGGACAATATATACCTTCCTCACTAAGTGGTCTTTAATGTAGCTGGATTTTTTTCTTTCTCTTTAAATTCAAGAGTATACTCAAAGAGGCTGAGATTCATTTCATAGCAGTATTTCTAATTGCTTCAGTTCCTTTAGAGTGAAAATTATTTGCTTCAAGTAAGGTAACTTTGAAACCATATCTTCATCATATTTGGGTTTAAAATGTAAATTACTTCTTTATTTTGGTACTTTGTAGGTGGTATAACATGGAAATCTAGACTCTGGGATCTAGAGTCAAGCTACCCAACCCCAACCTTACTTGCTGTGTAATCTTGGACAAGTTACCTCAAATTCTCTAAGCTTTAGTTTCCCAATCTATAAAACTAGATAATATAGTAGCTGCTTCATAACATGGTTAAGATTTAAAAACATAATGTATATAAAGTGATTAGTTCTGTGCCTGGCACAAAGTATTGATAAATCCTCCATAAATGTTATCTCTTTTTTTTTAATGTTATCTCTTGTTATAATTATTAGTACAATGTGAAAGCATTAGTCAACTCCAAAATCAGTAACAAGATGACACTTCTTGAAAACAATTTATTAAAACAACCTATATTTTATGAAATTTAGAGATAGTGCTGACCTAGCACTAGATCTTACTTTGTTCCAGGTAATGCTTCTTCAAATTGGAACCTTAACTGGATGGAATCTTGAGCCCTCTTTGAATACAGTTAACAGATCTGCCAACTGAATAGGGCTAGGAAAAACTACAGCCAACTATACTATTTCTAAGAACCTCAGAAAGTTATATATTTCTAAGACAAAACAGACCTATTTTGAAACAATCAGCATTGGTAAAGCAGTTAACCATTCAGTTAAAATTAATCATTTTCCCCATTCAATCTCTATTTACTAAATTCCTTATAGAATTTTCTTCCAACACCCATCTCCCCCATTTAAAATGTTTTTTCACTAAAGTCAAAGAACTTATGCTTAAAATGTGAGGCCAATTTCTGCTCATTAAGAAAATAATTATTTTATAATCTGCATATATTTTATGATATATTGATTAAATATGAGTTGTTTAGTATGGACATATATGGAATCAAAATCTTTAAAAATAAAAATATGTAATACTACTGACACTCAGGATTAACCAAAGAAATCAGATTAACAACATAACTCAAAAGAAACTAAGAGTTAAAAATGTACTATCCATAACGAATCACTTCTCATACTCCAAAGCAGTTTCACAAATGTGAAGAATACCCCTAAAAGATTTTGAGGAAAATGATCTCATATACTTGGTGGAGGGAGGCTCCCTAATCATACAGTAAGAACACACAAATTTCCTCCAACGAGAGTTTACTCCACAATGTGTCCATTAACCCAGCAACTGTGCAGATGAGAAGTCATGACAGCTACCTCTCCTACTGACACAGTGATGTTAAATGGGGCTGAGACTGCTGTTTGGAATAAAAATGCAACAGAATAACTGGGAATTCTGTGTACATACAAAAAACTGGTAACAGCTTGACATTTAGTTTTAATATTCCATGTGTCATAATTATATTCAAAGCAATGTGAACATCACAGCCTAAAATGTATGTCCTAACGTTCTATTTAATGAAACATCCTATATTAATTAGGCACTTGCAATAATAAAAGTATTCCTCACCACTTGAAAATGAAAAGTAAATTGTGCTCAAAGCTCTAAGAAAAATAGTTTATAATATTTCAATATTTTATGCCCCCTTTTAAAAAGTCATAATGCTTTAATAGCCTTCATTTGCATAAAAATCATATGAGTAATTTTTTCAAAGCAAATATTGCCTTGATAACATTTTGCAGGGAGAAAGGATCATTGAAAATTCTACTGTATGATAGGGAAGTCCTTTCCTCAAAAGAATGCCAGTTCTCAATATATAGGTCTTCCTCAGCTAACAACTTAGATTGTCACATAGTATACAATTTTGACATACCTAAATATGACATGATTCACTCAAAATTAAAATATCTATAAGAAAAGACCAATTTATGATACTACCCTTATATGAGTTTTTAAAAAGTGGATTTTGACAATAAAATATAAACTTTTTCAAATAAATATATAATTTGTTCTATACTCACACATCCATAAGTAGTACATAATCTTTACTGTCTTTTGGAATTCTACAGGAATGTCTACAGAAAAATCCTGATAGAAACAAGGTCCCACAGGAAAATTGTCAGGAAGAGGTGGCCAATTGTTTTTCCTGCCTGCAAATAAAAAAATGAAGTTATTTATATAAGGACAAATATGTGCTATTCTTTTCACATGTAATTATTTGTTTCATAATAAAGAAGAATATTATCTATTCTTTTAATAGGTGTTTCAAAAATATAACACTGTATCTCTACATTCCTACAACTCTGAAAACCAAGCTTTTTATTTTTAAAAATTTTCCCAGAATATCAATTTAGAACTCATTAGATGGTAAAATAATTTTCCAGTGTCATACCACTTATGTAAGTTGAAACAAGAAAAGAAAAAAGAGCACAGGGACATATCCTGTGACTCTGTCCTAAAAAGAGATTTATTTCAAAGTCCCAAGACTCTGGCTCTCACATGAAGGCCATGAAGTTTTTAAGTCTCTACAGATTTCCTCCTCCACGTCTTCAATCTTTAAATATAACTCCTAATGCATGTGGAGAGGGAAGACCAGCTTCTGAATCTTTCAAGTTTTCTACTGTTAACTCCATAAAGAAACATAAGATAACCAGTACCAAAGAATCAAATTTGGAAATCTTCAAGTCTGAAAAAAATAATGTCCAAAAGACACATGTAAGAAAAGCATAAAACTATGTGAAAACACAACACAGTCATGAGAAAGAAGCTGAGGAATTATAGCACCTTCAAAAACCTAGAGAAAAAACAAATTCCAACTGTAAGGAGAGAAAATGTGTCTATTTAAAGAAACTAGACTGAAAATAAGGCTTGGGAAGTGGTGTGGGGAAATAAAAAACTAAAATTAAAGAAGAAGTCAAAACATTGAAAAGAGAGAGTAAAAATAGCACCTAAAGGCCATTTTCTTATTTTAGATATTATATCCCACATTTTCAAAGATTAGATTTTACATACTTTTTCATAGACCAGGAAATTCTTCATAGTGGGAAAAAAAGCATCTTCTATTTCTGATTCTTCCCAACATGCCTCCACTGTTTTATCATTCTTTTCAAACTACATGTTTTTCTTTCATTTTTCATACAAGTCTCATACTACTCGAGAAGCAGAGAATAGTAGTAAAGAACAAAGGCTCTGAAACTATCAATAGAAGCGCCTAGACACTTACTGGCTAGGAGGCCTTGGGCAACTTATTCAACCTGCTGAAGACTTTGTTTCTACATCTGTAAAGTGAGAATTCACCACCCTTCACAGAATTGTACTGAGGATGAAATGAGCTAACAGATGAAAAGTACTTAAGTGTATAACATATGGCAAGTCTCTTAATTTACCACACTTCATAACTACTTCATTTACTAAAACATCTCTCATAGAAGTAATTTGTATTAGTCAAAGCTAAGGGAACAGGACAGATTTTCATTACATGTATTTTAGAAATATTGATCTCAATTAAACCTCTAGTTTCTCCTTTCACAGATGCTGTCTCTGATTTTGTAAGCAAGAAAATGGCCCAGGATAAATGTGTCCTCATGAGGCACTAGACTTACACATTCCAGGATAAGGAAGAAATAGTTCAGTATCACTGAATGTTATCACTGTCACTCCATCACTACCCAGACATACTCACAATGACTTGTCTAGTTCTCTCATCCCTTCTTACCCAGAGACTTGCTAGCTTTCCCTAAGCTACTACCTTGAAGTGACCTTTGGTAGTCACAGCCTGAATGAATTTCATAGGACATAATCAAAATTCACCACTTACTTATTCCTTTGGAATCATCAGAATACCCCAGGCTTCTTAGAGTCATCTCACCACAGATGCTTTTTTTTTTTTTTTTTTTTTTAAACATGGTTTGACATATACGGATATACTTGTGAGGACAGGGGCAGATTAATTTGAAACTGGTCTGAATAAACCAGCAGTTAAGAGTTAAATGTAGTCAAACATAGGGCACACTCCCATGTACTCATAAAGCTTTAACAGACCGAGGTAAAGGCCCAAGAGCAGAATCAAAGACTCCTGACCTTACAATAAACCAAAATCATCATATTTGCATTCAGAGGCTAACACTGTTCTAATCTATCAAAACACTATGTAAATCAGCCAAGATCAGAGAGCCACAGAGCATCAGGTAGAAAATCTGCCATGTCTGACCTCCTTGCTAGAATAACAGGGCAGAGTTTTATCCACAAACCAAATGATCTAGAGCTAGTGCAGGCCTATTTTAAAGAATTTTAGTTATTTTTATTTGAAACTTCTTAGGATATTACCATGTTGACTGAGATTTTGCATTTCTCGTTCTCGACGATCTAATTCTGCTGCTTTTCTTTCTAGTTCTTCCTGGCGTTTAAGAAGTTCAGCTTGGGCCAAGGCATGCTCCTAAACAAAAAATAAGGGAATACATTGTCAGAAGTATAAAATACAGTAACATTTCTACTTCTACTTCTACTATACTCCTACTTCTCTACTATGCTAGAAACCTAATTCAAATGCTCTTTCCACAATATAGGAATTCACTAAAGATTACAGTTTCAGAAAATATTATGGAAATATTTGGCCCATTTTGGCCTTTTGGTTATGAAAACCCACAGTAGAAATGTTGGGCCCATTAAGACAAGAAAAAATTCTCTCAGTAAAAGCAGTTAAAATCCTAAGGTAGGACTTGAGGACACAGGAAGGGGGAAAGGGTAAGCTGGGATGAAATGAGAGAGTTGCATGGACTTATATATACTACCAAATGTAAAATCGATAGCTAGTGGGAAGGAGCCGCATAGCACAGGGAGATCAGCTCGGTGCTTTGTGACCACCTAGAGGGGTGGGATAGGGAGGGTGGGAGGGAGACGCAAAAGGGAGGAGATATGGGGATATATGTGTATGTATAGCCGATTCACTTTGTTATACAGCAGAAACTAACACACCATTGTAAAGCAATTATACTCCAATAAAGATGTTAAAAAAAATCGTAAGGTAATTGGGAAAATGAAATTAAGGTGAACTCTGTGCCTAAACGAGAGTGAGGGACTGAGACAAAGAGAACAGCTGAGGAAAAGAGACAGATGGAGGAAAGGGCAACTGAACTGGCTCTTATGAATTGGGTTAAATGGTACATAAGGTTCCCAATGCAGGAATATTATATAATATCTTATATTTTATAAGATAATGAAGTGAAAGGAGGATATGGTTAAGAAATTCTGGTTTATAACTCCATCTGACTTTACGTAATACCAGGCATCCTATTCATCTCTTTTTTTCTTGGTATTTTAGCCACCTCCTACTTCCTACCACTGTGCTTCGCTTAGCCACCATAACTCTCTTCCAATAATATCTATTGATATATCATTGTTACTTTAATGGAATTGTGCATTAAAATGTGAGACCAAAAGCAATAAGTATTTCTCTACACAAATTATACACCAAGATGATGTATGAATTCAATAACTGCTAATAATGGAGTAAAGCAAATGCTATAAGCTGAAAAAGAGGTATGAGTATAATAGGATTGAGAAGCTAGCTAACCCAGACTCAAAAGTGAGTTAAAAATTAAACAATAAGGAATGCACTATACAAAGAATTATTTTGCTCTGAAAGCAAATGTTATTGATATTGTAATTTCCAATATGAATTTACACATGTAACATGAACTAACCTTTGCAATCTGTGTATAAGCCGGATGTTCCTCTGTTGGTTTCATTATTGCTGGTTGTGTACTGGGTACGTTAGGCATTTTCACATTGCCCGGTGGAGGCTAGGAAGATTAAGAAAAGGACAAATTACGTAACATAGAAATCCAACTTCAACTTCAACTTCTTTCAAAAAGTGTAACACCAAGAAAAACCAAAATGGCAAGAACTGCCTCACTTCCTCCCCTGAATTCTCATAATCCAGTGTGCAGTAAAGAGCTAGTGAAGCTCTTCAACTCCATCTTCTCAAGCTCACTCATTTCTTAACTCTTCAATGTGGCTGCTACCTCTAACACGACACTGTTAGCACTCTCCTCCAGAACACTATGCATTCAAAACAAAACAAAACGAAAACAAAAAACCTTCAAGTATGTTTTTTTAGTAAAATACAGATAGCACCAAACTGAAGAATATACACCAAGGTTAACTGTCAACTAGGCTGTCAACTCTTCCCACCTAACAAAGCTATGTGCCAGTGCCCTTAAAAAGTAAATATGAGAGGTCCTGGCAGAACCCCACTAATACTCCTTGAAAAGAATAAGAGGGGAGACATTAGGGAGATGGAAAATAAACTGCACAACCTCCACTTTGCCAGTGACGATCAACAGTACGTGAAAGTAGCAAGTTCAAAAAGGAGGTAGATATCTTGGGCTTCCCTGGTGGCGCAGTGGTTGAGAGTCCGCCTGCCGATGCAGGGGACACGGGTTCGTGCCCCGGTCCAGGAAGATCCCACATG
>NC_041221.1:79330253-79394551 GCF_002837175.3 Physeter macrocephalus | reverse complement strand
CAACGGGAGAGGCCACGACAGTGAGAGGCCCGCGTACGGCAAAAAAAAAAAAAAAAAAAAAAAAGTAGGTAGATATCTACAAATTCATCAACGGGGAATTGGTTAAATTACTATATATACATACAATGCAGTCATCAAAAGGAATTAGTTAGTTCTACAGGAGAATGCCCTTTTAAATACTAAATGAAATAAAGCCAACTACAGAACAGCACGCATATGACCAAATTTTTTTCTTTTATGAACACACATTTGTATATGTCCAGAAAAATATCTGGGATGTCTTAGCAAACTACCAAAGGGATTTGCACCTTTTGCTTTATACACTTCTCTGTTAATTGCCTTCTCTCCCCATTATACTACTATTTTTCAGTTAGAAAATAATTGTAAGCATTCTTTAAAATGGCCATAAGAAAAAGGGGACAAGAAAAGAAAGGAAAAGAAAAGAAAAAAAAAAAGAGAGAAAACATACAAGCAAGCAGCTGCAAAGGGAAGTTCAAAGATCAGAAGAACTATTAAAGTCAGAAGACACCACCAATGCAGCTTGATTTTATTCTGACACAGCAAACAGCAGCCCTGAAAAGGAAGCCAGATACAACCAAAGATATAAATGGAGTACAGCTGATTCTAAAATTCATATGGAAATGCCAAGAGCTAAGAATAGGTCAAACAATTCTGAAGAAGAGTAAGGTAGGCAAACCTATAATATCAAGACTTAATATAGTAATAAACAGTGTGGTACAGATGCCAAAGATAAGAAATATACCAGTAAACAGTAGGGAGACCGAAACAAACCCCCAAAAACTTGATACCCAACAGAGGTCACACCACAAAACAGTGGAGAAATAATGTATTAGTCAATAAATGGTTCTGAGATAACTGATTAACCAGATGGAACAATAAAACTAGATTTCCTACTTGACATTACATACAAAAATAAATTCCAGGTGGATGAATGACTTAAAAGTGAAAAAGCAAACTTTAAACACTTTTAGGAAAAAAATATACATGAATATTTTCATGAACTCAGGATACATAAGAGCTTCTCAAATATAAGCTATAGAAATCTTTGTGTATCCTATCTATGATGTAGCCCAAGTACCTAAAACAATGCCTGGAACACAGTAAATGATCAATAAGTATTTGTAAAATTAAGGTTAGCAAGCACATAAACCATAAAGTTAAGATTGTTATTAAATTTCAGTATAGTTGAATTTGTCAAAGTGAAAAGTCAAATCACAGACTAGGAAAAATTGGTTATAATAGATTTAACAAAAAGTATTGCTACTCAGAATACAGGAAGAACTGTTATAAATCCATAAAAATACAAACTACTGATAGGATAATGGGGAAAATATATGAACAGGCAAAACAAAGAAGAGAAAACAGGAATGGCCAATAAACATATGAACTAATGGTTCAACCTCACTAGTAATCAAGAAATATAAAAAAACAGTGACATATCACTCATCACTGTATATACACAATGATGATGTATATAAAAATTAAAGCATATGATCAAGATAGTTTTTCAAATCAGTGGGAAAAGAAAAGATATCAATAAATGGTGCTGGGACAATTATTTAAATGTTTGGGAGAAAAAAAAATCAGATCCCATATCTTAACAGAATAAATTCCAAATGGATGAAAGTTCAATGCAAAAAGAAAAAAACAAGGAAACTATAAAGATATTAGAAATAATACAGTACACATGGAATATAGATGACTGGACTTCCCTGGTGGGGCAGTGGTTAAGAATCCACCTGCCAATGCAGGGGACACGGGTTGAGCCCTGGTCCAGGAAGATCCCACATGCTGTGGAGCAACTAAGCCAGTGTGCCACAACTACTGAGCTTGTGCTCTAAAGCCTGTGAGCCACAACTACTGAGCCCGCATGCCACAACTACTGAAGCCTGCACGCCTAGAGCCCGTGCTCCGCAACAAGAGAAGCCACCTCAATGAGAAGCCTGCGCACTGCAACGAAGAGTAGCCCCTGCTCACCGCAACTAGAAGAAAGCCCACGCACAGCAACGAAGACCCAAAGCAGCCAAAAATAAATTTAAAAATTTATAAAAACAAAAAATATATTCAAAATGTCAACCTCACCAGTAATCAAAGAAATGCAACTTTCACCTAATTTATTTTTTAAATGATTATTACCATAAGACTACTACCACATTTTGGGAAAGATGTGGTAAAATGGGCATTTCTCACACACTGATAATGGGAATATAAACTAGTTCATATAATAATCCTGGAGCACAATTTGACATCATGTTTAAGAGTCATTTAAGTATTTATACCCTATGACCCATAAATAGCTACTCTTTTCTTTTTTTATAAATATATATATATTTTTTTTTTGGCCGCACTGGGTCTTCATTGCTGCGTGTGGGCTTTCTCTAGTTGCAGCAAGTGGGGGCTACTCTTCGTTGCAGTGCACGGGCTTCTCATTGCATTGGCTTCTCTTGTTGTGGAGCACAGGCTCTAGACACGCGGGCTTCAGTAGTTGTGGCACACGGCACAGGCTCAGTAGTTGTGGCTCGCGGGCTCTAGAGAGCAGGCTCAGTAGTTGTGGCGCACGGGCTTAGTTGCTCCGCAGCATGTGGGATCTTCCCAGACCAGGGATCGAACCCATGTCCCCTGCATTGGCAGGCGGATTCTTAACCATTGCGCCACCAGGGAAGCCCCATAAATAGCTACTCTTAAAAAATATACAGAAATAATCCAAGGTATGCACAAATGTGTGTATGCCAAAATACTCCCTACAGCATTATTTGTAAAAGCAAAAAAAAGTTAGAAATACCCCCAAATGTCCAACAGTAGATAAAATATAGACAAATTGATAAATTATGATCCACCCATAGGAGAATATATTATGCACCTATTTAAAAGTTTTGAAAGAATATGAAATGGGGAAAGCTTGTATCAGTTATAAGTTATGGGACTTCCCTGGTGGTCCGGTGATTAAGAATCCGCCTTCCAATGCAGGGGACGTGGGTTCAATCCCTGGTCGGGGAACTAAGATCCCACATGCCATGGGGCAACTAAGCCCGCGTGCCACAACTACTGAGCATGCGAGCCACACCTAGAGAGCCCACATGCCACAACTACAGAGCCCATGCACTCTGGAGCCTGCGCACCACAACTAGAGAGCCTGCGTGCCGCAACTACTGAGCACAACTACTGAGCCCGTGTGCCACAACTAGAGAGAAGCTGCGCACCACAACAAAAGATCCCACATGCCACAACCAAGACCCCATGCAGCCAAAAATAAAATAAATACATTAAAAAATTATAAGTTATAGGGGCTTCCCTGGTGGCGCAGTGGTTGCGCGTCCGCCTGCCGATGCAGGGGAACTGGGTTCGCGCCCCGGTCTGGGAGGATCCCACATGCCGCGGAGCGGCTGGGCCCGTGAGCCATGGCCGCAAGTTATAAAACAAAACTGTATATACAGTATAATCCCAATTTTTTATTTTAAAATGTATCAATATGTTAACAGTGATTGTTGCTGAATAGTGGGATGTAAAGCTTTTGCTTGTATTTTTATCTCCACTATAATTTTTGTCACCAAAAGAACTGTAAATTCTCTATTCCAATTGCCTGTTCTCCCACTCCAATACTTCATATTAATAGGCAGAAAAACTGAAGCTGATCAATCCTAACTATTCTCCAACTAGAAAATCATGGCCCTAAAGTATCACTCTCTTGGTTTAAATAAGTAGCAACAACAAAACAATGACCGAATAAAACACCCGGCAAAGTTAGTTTGGCAGCACACTTCAGGAAAAGCACACAGAAATTACTCAAGAATTCACCCAGTTGAAACCATACTATAAATTCTTTACTGCTTTAAGTAACAAATGAAGTATTAAGTATAAAGAATTACCAGATAAGAATGAAGGCTAGTTTAGAGCTAGTATTGGATATATTCAATAGGGAAGGAGAAAATCAGTGGGAAAAGAAAAGATATCAATAAATGGTGCAGGGACAATTATTTAAATGTTTGACTCTGGATATGGAAGGAGAAAAAAAGAAAAAAGAAATCTTCCCTGAGAACTCCTAATCATAAACCTACCACCTTGCAGACTTGGGGCCAGGTTTCACACTACCAATACAGATAAAATATTCCAAATTGAAATTTTCATTTTCAGATATCCCAGGTTGGTAGTGACCTCAAGTACCTGGCAAAAGTAGAAGAACACACTTTAAAACCAGGCTTCAGGGCTTCCCTGGTGGCGCAGTGGTTAAGAATCCACCTGCCAATGCAGGGGACACGGGTTCGAGCCCTGGTCCGGGAAGATCCCACATGCCGCGGAGCAGCTAAGCCTGTGCACCACAACCGCTGAGCCTACGCTCTAGAGCCTGCGAGCCACAGCTACTGAGCCCACATGCCATAACTACTAAAGCTCGTGCACCTAGAGCCCGTGTTCCGCAACAAGAGAAGCCACCGCAATGAGAAGCCCACGCACCGCAACGAAGAGTAGCCCCCCGCTCGCCACAACTAGAGAAAGCCTCTGCGCAGCAACGAAGACCCAACACAGCCAAAAATAATAAATAAAAATTAAAAAACAAAAAAAACCCAGGCTTCAAAGAATTTTCATACCTCAAGTTCCAAGTAACATTGGCTCATGACTTAAACACAGAAGGAAGCAAGCCACCATGAGCAAGGATCCACAGACATACAAACTACAAAGTCAGATCAGAGATACTGGAATTATCAGATGCAAAATATAAAATAGAAATGCTTAATAAAGAAATAAAAGAAGGTAATAAAAGCATGACTAAGCAACAAGAGACTATAAGAATTGACCAAATATCTTTTAAAATGATACAAATGCCACTTACAGAAATGAAAACTATAATAATTAGAATTATAAATTTAATAGACAAGTGTGAAACAGCAGACTACACAAAGATGAAGAGATAATTAGGGAAACAGAAATGAGTCTAAAGAAACCACACAGGTTGTAGAGAACGTACCTGAGGACACGGGCGGGGGGGGCGGGGAGGGGAGGCTGGGAAGAAGTGAGAGAGTAGCAGTGACATATATACACTACCATGTGTAAAACAGATAGCTAGAGGGAAGCTGCTGCATAGCACAGTGCTTTGTGACCCCCTAGAGAGGTGAGATGGGGAGAGAAGGAGGGAGGTTCAGGAAGGAGGGGATATATGTATACATGTGGCTGATTCACTCCGTTGTACAGCAGAGACTAGCGCGACATTGTGGGGCAGTTATAATCCAATAAAGATGTTAAAAAAAAAAGAGAAGAAAAAGAAACTGCACAGAATGTAGCAGAAAGATGAAAAAAAGGAAAATACAAGAGCTTAAGAGAAATGAGAATAGAATGAAAAGGTACAATTGAGAGTTCCACAGGAAGCAAACAGAGAGAATGAGGGACAGTCAGTGTTCAAAGGGAACGTGAGGACACTAATTCTCAGACTCCAAACTCCAAACCCCAAACCAGATGTTTTAAAAGTTAACACCTAGACACACCACAGTGAAAGAGCAAATCCTAAGTGTAAGAGATCTTAAAACCATCAAGAGAAAGGGGGTGTGACCAAGATGGGAGAGTAGGAAGACCTTCAGCTCACCTCCTCCTATAAGCTTCACCAAAATTACAACTATTTACAGAGCAGCTATTGATGAAACAACCTGAAGACCAGCAAAGAAGATCTTCTGCAACTAAAGATATAAAGAAGGAGGCACAGCAAGACATTAAGCAGGGACAGAGTTGCAGTATAGTCAAGACCCACATCCCTGTGCAGGCAACCCACAAACGGGAGGATAATCACAATGCAGAGGTTCTCCCCAAGGAGTGAGGTGTCCAAGCCCCACCTCAGGCTCCTCACCCTGGGAGTCCTGCACTGGGAGGACGAGCCCCCCAGAACATTTGGCTGTGAAGGCCAATAGGGCTTGCTTTCAGGAGAGGCAGAGCACTGTAGGAAACGGAGACCCCTCTCTCAAAGGGCTCACACGAAATGTCACCTGCTCTGAGACCCAGGGCAAAAGCAGTAACTGAAAGGAGCCTGGGTCGACCCACTTACTTCTTGAAGAGCCTCCCAAAGAGGGAGGAGGCAGCTGGGTCTCACTCTGGGGACATATCAATAGACGCTGGTGGCAGCCGTTTTGGGGAGCTCATTCTGTCACCAGGACACTGGTGCTGGCAAGCACCATTCTGGCATCTTCTCTCTAGCTTATTAGTGCCAGGACCTGGCCCTGCCCACCAGTAGGCCAGCTGCCATGGGACACAGCCCAGACCACCAGAAGGCCCAGAACCATCAACAGACGAATGGATAGAGAAGATGCAGTACATATATAGAATCGAGTATTTCTCAGCCATAAAAAAGAATGAAATCTAACCATTTGTGACATGGATGGACCTAGAGGCTGGCATGCTAAGTGAAATAAGTCAGACAGAGGAAGACAAATACAGTATGAGTTCATTTATATATGGAATCTAGAGAACAAAACAAATGAACAAACATAATAAAATAGAAACAGACTCATGAATACAGGGAACAAACAGGAAGTTGCCAGAGGGGAGGTGGGAGGGGGGGAAACAGAAAAAGGTCAGGGAGATTAAGAGGTCCAAACTTCCAGCTACAAAATATATGAGTCAGGGTATGTAATGTACAGTGTGGGGAATATAATCAATAACTATGAATATCTTTACGTGGTGACAGATGGTAACTAGACTTATTGTGGTGATCATTTAATACTGAATCACTATGTTGCATAACAGGAACTAAAATAGTGTTGCAGGTCAATTATACTTCAAAAACAAACACACAGAAAAAGAGATCAGGTTTGTGGTTACCAGAGGCAGGGGGTGGGGGATGGGGAATTGGATCAAAGTAGTCGAAGGGTACAAACTCCCAGTTGTAAGATAAATAAGCACTAGGGCTGTTATGCACAACATGATGAATATAATTAACACTGCTGTATGCTATATATGAAAGTTGTTGAGAGTAAATCCTCAGAGCTCTCATCACAAGGAAAAAATTTTTTCTATTTCTTTCATTTTGTATCTATATGAGATGAATATTCACTAAACCTGATGTGCTAATCAATGCATGATGTAAGTCAATTTTTTTTTTGGGGGGGGGGCCACACCGCATGCGGGATCTTAGTTCCCTGACCAGAGATTGAACCTGTGCCCCCTACAATGGGAGTGCAGTGTCCTAACCACTGGACCACCAGGGAATTCCCGTAAGTCAAATTATGCTGCACACCTTAAATTTATACAGTGGCGTATGTCAATTATATCTCAATAAAACTGGAAGAAAAAAGAAGGAAAAAAAAAAGAAAGACAATACCTATACAAAGGAATGCCAGTAAGACTGAGAGCTATTTTCTCTACAGCAACAATGGGATCCCAAGTAGAATGTGCCAAACTGATGAAAGAAAGTAACTGTCAATGCCGACCTCTAAATCCAGTGAAATTAGCTTTTGAGAACTAAGGTGAAATAATAAATATTTATAAATATTAAAAGAGTTACTACCAACAGACCCTCACTAAAGGAACTTCTGCTTTAGGAACAGGAAAACTAGTACCAGAAGAAATATTTCAGATGTAAGAAGTGGTATCTTTCTGCCTCATTGGACACTCCTGAGTATATCATCTTCATTTTACACTCATCAAAACTGCAGATACAGAAGGAAAGTCAACCTATCTGTAGAAAAAAAGAGTGCTCTAGTGCACCTAGATGTACTAGAGTAAGATAGGCTCTTCTCCTGACAATCCTGAAACTGTGTCTGTCACTGCTATGGCAGCCCCTGGGAAAAACTTAAAGTATTGAGAAAAGTACAGAAGGTGCAAAGATGGAGACAGAGAAAAAACTTTAGAGAAGCCAGGAGAATAGGAGAGTGACCTCGGGGGCAGAGCTCTGGCCAGAGCAAGGCTGTACGTCCTTCTCCCATGGCGGATGAAATTTCACAAGTTAGGAATAGACTACATTTCTTAAACCTCTGTAAAAGTTATTCTTTTATACTTTACATGGTTATAATTATTTATATTTTAACACAAATTACCTTACTACGTTTGCCTATCTGTGTGGCTTTGGAGAACTCAACCAGGATCAACGATTAAAAATTATAGTAAGATATATATTTTCACTCAATAGAATTAAGAACATTATAACAATCAAAGAAATACAACTATGGAGAGACTTTTCTGTTATATAGTGAGCTCTCTGCATTGGAAGTTCCAAAGGTGTTTCATTATTAAATAAATGAGCATATAAGATCCCTTCAAGGAATGAGAGGTCCACAAGTTGTCTTTCTCATGTATACAACAAATATGTTCTCCTTCCTGGTTTTCTTCCATATTCGAAACACCTATTCAAGAAAATTTCTCCTTGCTTTTCCCAGCTCTTTCTCTTCCATCTGTGAACCCGTAATGTTCTAAGTATACTCAGGTCTAAAGCAATGTTTCTTAAAGTGTTCATAGATCTCCTGCATCAGAAAGCCCTGGTGCTTACTGAAAATGCAAACTCCACGCCCCACTGTGGACATACTGATTCAAAAACTGGTCACATTTTAAGTAAGCTCTCCAGGGTGATTCTTATACACCCTGAAATTTGAGAACTCCCCTCTGAGGCAACGAAGTTTACAGTTTCTATAAACCACTGTCTATTCTTTCACCTAATGGAGAGACTGCCAGAAGAAACCTTAAACTTTTTGCAGCTTCCACTGACCTTATCAGTCTCTGATAGAGCAGACAGAACTGATTTTGGCTCTGCCTAACACAGATTCCCTTGTTATTAAGGGTGGTGAAAATTAAACGTACTAATGTCAGAATCAGGACAAGTAGAAATAATTTTATCTGAATAGATGACCATTTCAAAACAAGGCTTTTAAAGATTAGAGTAACTGGGGGAGGAGGTACGTAATACGAGGAAAGAAGGGATATACAAGAATGGGAGTTCCCAAATAGAGAAAGGCACATGAAGGAAGAGAGGTGCAGCCAGACATATTTATTCCTACGTTCAAACATTCATTGATCAACTGCAATGTGCCACAAACAATTACAGACACTTGGGAGACATTAATGGCAAACATCCCTACTCTCATGGAGCTTACAATCTAGCAATGGAAGATAAACAATACATATAATAAATACATTATAGAATATCTTAGAAGGCAGTAAATTTTATGGAACAAAAAAAATGAACACGGTAAACAGGTCGTGAGTATAAGCTGAGTAGGGATACTTTTACAAAGGTGGTTAAGAAAGCAAATATTTCAGCAAAAACTTTATGGAAGTGAACAAGTCAGCTTTGCAGATATCTGGGGGAAGACCATTTAAGGCAGAAGGAATAGCCAATACAAAGTCAGGAGAATGCCTGGCCTCAGGAAGACCAGGGTGCTGGGAAAGAATACACAAAGGAGTGAGGAGATAAAGAGTGAGAGATATTAGAGACCAGATTATATGCTATTTTAAGGACTCTTGGTTTTACTGTGGAAAAAAATCAAAAGCTAGTGAAGAGTTCTAAGCAGGAGACTGAAATGATCAACTTTTTTTTTTTTTTTTTTTTTTCGGTACGCAGGCCTCTCACTGCTGTGGCCTCTCCCGTTGCGGAGCACAGGCTCCGGACGCGCAGGCTCAGCGGCCATGGCTCACGGGCCCAGCCGCTCCGTGGCCTGTGGGATCTTCCCAGACCGGAGCACGAACCCGTGTCCCCTGCATCGGCAGGCGGATTCTCAACCACTGCGCCACCAGGGAAGCCCTGAAATGATCAACTTTTTTTTTTTCAAGGTATCACTCTGGCTACTGAGCTGAAAATAGATTAAAGGTGGAAAGAGAGAGAGTAGTCAAGAAACCACCACTGTAGTAATCTAGGCAAGGGATGATGGCAGCTCAAGCCAAGTGGTGGCTATGGAGATAAGGCATCAGATCTGTATGTATTTGTAAGGGAGAGCCAACAGGATTCCCTGACAGAATGTGATGTGTAAGGAAATGGAAATAATGAAATACCACCAAGGTTTTGGCCTAAGCAACTAACAGAATAGAAATAAGAAAGATTGAAAACAGGCAGGTTTCTAAGGAGGGGGCTCAGTTCAGTACTGGACAGGCTGAATTTGCAGTTTCTAAGACATCCAAGGTAGACATACCTAGCAGGCAGCTGAATACATGAGTGTGGTGTTCAGAGCAGAGTTCTGTGCTGGAGATGTAAATTTGGGAGTCATCAGCACGTAGATGATATTTAAAGCTGTAAGACTGGATGAAATAACCATTTGAGTGGCCATAGGTAGAGAAGAGAAGCAAAGCCTAACTCCTGGCACACTCCAATACTGGGGCTGAAGGGTCAGGGAAAGGCGAGAAATCAGCAAAGGAGACGGAGAAGGAAAAACTTAAGTGCTCTGAAAGCCACACGAAAAAAGTTTTCTAAGAATGAGATAGTGATCAACTGTCGATGCTGTTGATAGATGGAGTAAGACTGCAGTTTTACCACTGGATTTAGCGACGTGGAAGTCATTGGCTACCCTGAAGAGTGTGTTTTGGTGGAGTGTTGGGAGGAAAAGACTTACTGAAATATCTTTTAGGAGAAAGGGCTGAGGGGAAAGAGAAGTAGACAGCTCTTCAGAGGAGTTCTGCAGCAACTGGGAGCAAAGAAAGTTTTTCAATGACAGAGATGTGAGAATTAGACTCGAAAGGGAAACAAGGTTAACATAAAGTTTTGTTACAAAGTTACAGTAATCAGGACAGTGTGAGACGGGCATAGGGATAGACACAGATCAACAGAGTAGAATTTAGAGCCCAAAAATATGCCCTTACATTAACCATCAATTGATTTTCATCAAGAGTGCCAAAATAATCCAATGCGGAAGAAGTCTTTTCAAAAAATGGTGCTAGAACAAGTGGATATCCACATGTAAAAGAAAGAAGCTGGAAACCTATCTCACACCATTCATGAAAATTAATTCAAAATGGATCATAGGGCTTCCCTGGGGGCGCAGTGGTTAAGAATCCACCTGCCAATGCAGGGGACACGGGTTCGAGCCCTGGTCCAGGAAGATCCCACATGCCGCGAAGCAACTAAGCCTGTGTGCCACAACTACTGAGCCGGCACTCTAGAGCCTGTAAGCCACAACTACTGAGCCCACGCGCCACAACTATTGAAGCCCGGGCGCCTAGACCCCGTGCTCTGCAACAAGAGAGGCCACCACAATGAGAAGCCCGTGCACCGCAATGAAGAGCAGCCCCCACTCGCTGCAACTAGAGAAAGCCCGCGGGCAGCAACAAAGACCCAACGCAGCCAAAAATAAATAAATAAATAAATAAATGTTTAAAAAATGGATCATAAACCTAAATGTAAGCACCAAAACTATACAACTCTTAGAAGAAAACTTAGGAGTCAATCTTTATGACCTTGAATTAGGCAGTGGCTTCTTACATATGACACCAAAAACAGAAGCAACCAAAGAAAAAATATACAAATGTGACACCAAAATTTAAAACTTCTGTGTTGTCAAAGAACACTATCAGGAAAGTGAAAAGACACCCCACAGAATCGGAGAAAATACTTGAACAATGCAAGGGTTAGGCACTGATCCTCCACACAGCTGGAAATCCACGTATAACTTTAGAGCCGGCCCTACATATCCGAGGTTCTGCATCGGGGATTCAATTAATCACTGATTGTGTAGTACTGTACTATGTATTTAGTGAAAGGAATTCACATGTATGTGGACCCCCATAGTTCAAACCTGCATTGTCCAAGGGTCAACTGTATCTGCAAATCACTTATTTCATAAGTGACCTGTATCTAATATCATGTATTCAATATCAAAAAGAAAATCCAATTTTAAGATGAGCAAAGAATCTGGACACTTCTCCAAAGATAACATACGAATGGCCAATAAGCACATGAAAAAAAAATGTTCAACATCATTAGCCATCAGGGAAATGCAAACCAAAACCACAAGGATATATCACTGCACATCCGCTAAGATGGCTGTAAGCAAAAAGTCAGACAATAACAAATTTGGCAAGGATGTGAAGATATTGGAACCCTTCTACACTGCTGATTAGATTATAAAATGGTGCAGCCACTTTGTTAAACAGCCTGGTAGTTCCTCAAAAAGTTAAACATATTATTATCATATGACCCTACCATTCCACTCCTATGTATATATCCAAGAGAAATGAAAACATATGTCCACACAAAAACTAGTACACAAAGGTTCAGAGCAGCCAAAAGTTGGAAACAATGTAACTGCCCATCAACTGATGAATGCATAAATAAAATGTGGTATAAAAAACCATAAAAAGGAATGAAGTACTGATATATGTCACAACATAGTTGAACCTTGAAAACATTATACTAAGTAAAAGGACCAGTTGCACAAGACCACACATTTTATGATTCCATTTATATGAAATGTCCAGAATAGGCAAATCTATAGAGACAGAAAGTAAATATATTTGCCTATGGCTGGAGAGGGAGGGGGGAATGTGAAGTAACTGATAAAGGATGCAGAGTTTCTTTCAGGGGTAGAAAAGACAAAAATATTCTAAAATTAGAATGTGGTAATGGTTGTACAACTCTATTACTACACTAAAAACATTTAATTGTATACTTTAAATGGGTGTATGGTATACTAATTATCTAATAAAGCTGTTAAATGAATAATAAATTTTTGTGATTTTTTTTTTCCTAACATAGAAGAAAACATGTTTTTATGATGATGTGAATGATCCAGTAGAAAGTGATAAAACTACTGATGTTGGAGAGGAGCAATTCAGCAAAGTTCTTAAGTGAAAGTACATGGAATCTACTGCACAAATAGAGGGAATGGCTTTAGATAGAAGCACAGACAGTTCATCTATAAGTAAAAGGCAGGAAAACAGAACACATGGGTATAAATGCTGATAGGTAGGTAGACGTGATGGTGGAAGTCTGTGGATGTTCTCTACTGGTTGCTTCAATTTTCTCAGTGAAATAAGTAAGGTCATCAACTGAGAATGAGGATAGGAGGACAGATTTTTAAAGATGAGGAGAGAGAAGAAGAGAGTGGACAATTAAATAACTAGGACATTCAGTACAACTTAGAGCTAGTTATGAACTGAAAATGAGGTCATTCAGTATGTTTACATGTGTTTCTCCATATTTAGCTGCAAGGTAAGGGCAGAGAGTATACAGAGTTGTCTTTAACCAGGGCTTGGCTTCTAGCCAAAAGATTATGTCAAAGTAAGGGGGAGAGGGGAAGGCAAGGGAGTTGAGACTCCATGGAGAGTGATTATGACAACTGGATGTGGAATTTAGGCTGAGAGAAGAGAGTAAGATGTAGATAAAGGGCAGTGACATAGTAGGATCAACAAACCAGAGGTCCTGGTGGAATTGAAAGATGTGTTGAAATTGAGGAACTAGAAGAGTAACCGAAAAGATATAAGAAATGGGAGTGAGTGACTTGAGATAACATGGAATGCAAAAATCAATGGAAGAGATGAGGTCAAGGCACTGACAGGCAGGATATTGGAAAGATCATCAATAAGAATTCAAAATAGGACAGTGGGGACTTCCTTGGCAGTCCAGTGGTTAAAACTCCACACTTCCACTGCAGGGGGCATGGGTTCGACCTCTGGCCAGGGAACTAGGATTCCGCATGCTGCGTGGTGTGGCCAAAAAAAAAAAAAAAAAAAATTATGACATTCAGGAGGAGTTCCCTGGTGACCTAGTGGTTAGGATTCCAGGCTTTCACTGCCATGGCCCAGCTTCAATCCGTGGTCAGGGAACTGAGATCCAGCAAGCTGTGCAGCGCGGACAAAAAAAAGAAAAAGAAATACATAATGGTGGATGGGGAAAATAATGACATGGGAATTTTTTTAGACAGGAAGGAGGAAGACTGTCTAGAAGCAGCAACTAGAAACAAAGACAATACCTACCCCAATTTTATGCCCAGTTGTCTGAGAACTGTGAGAGAAAAAGCAGCTAGTTTTGGAGAAGGTTACAGGGGAAGCAGTGTCCTCACAGAATGGCCAGTTTCCACAGAGCAAAGGATAAACCATTCAGAGAAAAAGATAAAGATATAAGGGATTTTGATGAAGTTGGACTCTGTTCAGGAATTAAGGAAACAGAAGGGTTCAGAATAAGAAATGTGCAGTGCATCATGAGGATTAAAATCCAGGAGATGAGGAGGAGTCTGGGGCTTCTCATAGAGAATGACATAAACAGGAATCAAAGGCATAATGAGATTAGTCCTGATAAACTTAGGGCAGTCAAGTGTTGAGGGTAGGGAGGGACAAGTGTTCTGCAGGCTCCACTTTGATCCTTTTAAATGGGCATGAAGAGATATGAAGTTATACAGTCCTAACCCTAATGTGCCATCTTATTCCCAGTCTGGCATACAAACCCGAAGGTGAACCTCAATGATTCTACCCTCCTGGTGTTCACGTCTTAATATAATACCCTCTCCTTGAGTGTATGCAGGACCTGTGACATGCTTCTAATCAACAGAATTTGGTAACAGTGATGGGATATCATTCCCTTGATTACATTATATAACATAGGGACTCCATCTTAGTAGCAAAGTGTGAGAGACTCTCTGCAGACTCTCTGAAATAAGTGGCCATGATGTTGAAGCCTGTGTGGCAAGAAACCATGCAGCCTCTAGAACTGTAGACAGCATCGATGACCTGAAGGTGGCCTCCAGCTGAAAGAGGGCCAAAAGCTGGGGCCCCCAGTCATACAATCACAAGGGTATTAATTCTGGCAACAACCTGAATGAGGTTGGAAACAGATTCTTCCCCAGTCAAGCCTCTGGATGAGAATGCAGCCCAGATCACACCTTGATCACAACGTTGTGAAACCCTGAACAAATGACCCAGTTAAGCTGTGCCCAAACTCCTGACCTACAGAAATGATAAAATAATAAATGTGTGCTTTTTCAAGCTGCTAAATTTTTAGTAATTTGTTACCCAGCAATAGAAAATGAATATACCTAGTATGAGAGGTTCATCTTGGCCCATTATAGGAGGTAAGGATAACCTAGGGAAGCCAGGCATTATGACCACACACAGTGTCTCTTTACTCCATTCAATAACCAATAAATGCCCTAAGGGAGGTGGTCTCAATGGGGTTGTGGGTTAGAAAGTAGATGACTTTAGCTGGAGCAAAAAGATTAAACAGATAGTCTGGGGAAGAAGTCTATGGAGACTCTCTACTTTCTGCTCAATTTTTCTGTAAACCTCAAACTGCTCTAAAAAATAAAGTTTATAAAAAATTAAAAATAAAAACAGATAGTCTTAAGTCAAATCATGGAGGCCCCACATGGCACACTACTATATAGGCAATGCATAAGCAATGCACACATTTCTAAGGAGAAAAGACCTAATCTGAACTTTGCCTTAAAAAAAAAAAATTCTAGTCATAGTGCAAAAAACTGATTTGAAGAAGAGAAACTGGAGACAGGTAAGTAGACAGGTCATTGTATTATCTCACATGAGTACCTGAATTAGGACAGTTTAGTAGGAATGAAAAGGACAGACAGGTAATATCTCCTGGAGGTATAAATGACAGGACGTGGCTACTGATTAGATGTAGGAAGAGAAGCTGTTTGAGCTAAAGACGACTCAGGTACTTCCAGCCAATGACACTAGAAGAACAGAAGGCAATAGTTATCATTAAATGAGACAAGAAACAAAGAAGACTGCTTTCGGAAGGGACAGATAATGAGCTCCAAGAAAGACAAGAAGCAAAGAAGAAAGAAAAAAAGAAATGCATGCTAAGGGAAAAGAAAGACAGATATTACAGTACAGAAATTGCTTTTGTGGCATTAAAAATAGGCAAGCTACTATGTACTATCCAGTCAGTGCCTGGAGCTAAAAGTTTTATCCATTTTCAAAACAAAAGCTGACATCATAAATTATTTAACTCAACATCTTCCTCTCTGCCTCCACTGTTACACATTGAAAAAAAAAAAAAGATGCCCAGAGAGGTTAGATGGCTTGTCTAAAGGTACCAACTAATTAGTGGCAAGGCCTAGATTAGAATCCAGGTCTTATGACTCTCAGTCTACTCCATGTCCTGAATTAACTTAGTCAGAGGCAGTTCTTACTTACATAAATCATTTATCTATGTCCTTTATGGTCAGAAATGACCACTTGAGCGTGCCAGTACTTGGAATTTTCTTCTCTTGGTTCTTCTTCAGATCTTGCTGCTTTATATGACAGAAATTATATATGTCAACAACTAGCAGAACAGAAAAGGAACCAAGCAACCTATTCCTGAAGAAAAAAAATATGACAGTAAACTAGGTCCTGAGAAACATCACTAAGGATTTTATCAACAGCACCACACTTCCCCCCCCACACACATAGGTCTCCCTATCCCTGTACTTCAACACCCACCAGAAGACATCCTGTCTGAAGCCGTGAATGCCATCACCAGTGGCTGAAACTAGTGAGAATCAAGCTGCAGTACGCATTTTTAACTGTTGCCTAATTTAAAAGGAAAACATTCCCCCTAAATACATAACAGTTCTCAAGGATGAGCTAATTCTTCTAGTAATTTAAGCATTAAGCTTTAGAGGGCAGGCCAGGGAAGCTACCCAAGCTCAACATAATTCCAGTGGTAACATGCATTTTGAGTTCAAACAGAAAAAAATTATTTCATAACCAAAGACTACCCTCCATTTTATAGCACATCTCAATTCAGACCACCACATTTCAACTGCTGAATAGCCTTCCAGTATACTGCCAACAGACTAAGTCTAAACTATGTGGTGTTTTATGAGGATTCCTTTCTCTGAATTTATAATACAGAATAAATTAATATGTAAATTATTAAAATTATTTAAATATTTAATTGTTACCTTCCTTAAAGCTTCCATTCAAACAGAAACTAAATATAAAAGGAAACCTAGGGCTTCCCTGGTGGCGCAGTGGATGAGAGTCTGCCTGCCGATGCAGGGGACACGGGTTCATGCCCCGGTCCGGGAAGATCCCACATGCCGCAGAGCAGCTAGGCCCGAGCCATGGCCGCTGAGCCTGCGCGTCCGGAGCCTGTGCTCTGCCACGGGAGAGGCCGCAACAGCGAGAGGCCCGCGTACCGCAAAAAAAAAAAAAAAAAAAAAAAAAAAGGAAACCTAATAAAAAAATTAAAAAGACAGGAACTTTCTAAAATCTTAAGGTTATATGCTCATTCTGCTGAAGGATCTTCCTACTTGACCTCAAGTAGCTCACCACACCTTTCTGCAACAATCTAGAAGCTTCATTTTCACAAATACTTTTCTAAGACAAACATGGATAATAGCAATCAACTAAAATAGTATCTGGACTGAGTTCTGACATATCACTTACATCAATTATCCAAGTACGTCTGCTCTTAGAAAATAGTCACAGCTGCAAAAACCGGCGGGGTGGGGGCAGGTGGGGAGTGGTGGGACAAATTTCTAAAATCATACATATAGGAAACAAAAGAATTTTGAATTTTTAAATTATTGCATCTGTATTTTCCAACATGTAAAAAGTTCAGTGGAAAATGCCTAAGTGCTCTTGTAACAATATTTTTCCTGGTTCTGACACTATCTTACTCATCAAATCTAAGAGAAGTGTTTCGTTGTAACCTGGCTTTTCATTATTGCCTAGCTACTCTCTTTCAGAAAACCTTTCCTTGACTGTCAAGTCTCAACATTTAGAACCATAATTTACATTTTTGTTTTATTCTTCCTGGATATATCTAATTCGTGTAATTTTTTAAAATCCCAGTTAGGTGAGAAATTTTCCATAGACCAGGACATTATCTTCTATTTCTTAGGCATCTGTCTCTAAAGACAGCACTAACAAAACGGAAAAGGCAAAAGCTTTACAGAAAAAAGATGAGTTACATAAACCAGTTCTGCCACTTACTAGCTGGATGACTTGCGTCTAAGATTCTTTATCAGTAAAAGGAAACAAAAAATATCCATTTTGAATGCTGTTATAAGAATTCGATAAGATAATACAAGTAAAGCATATGGCACAGAGTAGACAACTTGTTGAAGAACGTTACTACTTCTAAAAAGAATAATCTAAAGCTGCTACTGTAAAATGGTTAAACATTTGCTAGTAAAATCTTCCAAAAAATTATATAAAAACCTCCCTTTATTCTTTACCAACAAACTTTAACAGTCTTGTTCCCATCTCCACCCCCCGCCCCAGAAATTATCAAACTACATATGGTGGAATAAAATATACTGGGCTTTTCTTTTTCTCCCTTTCAACTCCTACCAAATTGCAATCTCATACATTTTCAGTTTACTATATGGTTGAGCCATATGACACTGCCATCTTTACATGTCAAAACTGGTCAACTTATTGGCCATTTCACAGGGTTCAATCTGAAACTGACATGCTCAAAGAACACTTAATGATCCCAGCCTGGGTTGCAGCTGCTACACATAAACAGAGGCTGTTAAAGTAAATGAGGGCTTTGAAATAAAGTGAAATTTTAAAGTTCACTCTTATTTTCATGCTTTTACTTTGTACAAAGCTCTTCTTAAAACTAAAAAGTTAATACATCTTGAAGAAATTTCCAAGCAAAAGCCTACACGGTCTTCTAGAATTATTTTCTAGACTATGAAAAACATACATCAGGAAGAGATGATCAAGTAAGGATCCTTATAATGACATGTAAATCCAAACACATAACTGAAGAACTTTAATATCTTTAAGAGGATGACTAACAGTTCAAGAGCCAACAATGTTTAAAATTAGGGGCCTCATGAGTGTGATATTTGAGCTAAAAACTCAAATACAGGAGACAAAATTATTTGCCAGAGAAATTTTGAGGGAGAATTCTCAACAGAACCTACCTTCAGTAGTCCTCAAACTGGCTCACAATAAAATCATCAAAAGCGCTAGAGCAGGGCTTCCCTGGTGGTGCATTGGTTGAGAGTCTGCCTGCCGATGCAGGGGACACCGGTTCGTGCCCTGGTCTGGGAAGATCCCACATGTCGCAGAGCGGCTGGGCCCGTGAGCCATGGCCGCTGAGCCTGCACGTCCGGAGCCTGTGCTCCGCAACGGGAGAGGCCACAACAGTGAGAGGCCCGCATACCGCAAAAAAAAAAAAACACTAGAGCAAAAACAAAACTGCCCTGTGAGAGATTAGAGCCCTAACAGATACTGTAATAAAGTTCTCCAGGTGCTTCTAATATTCATTCAGGGTAGAGAACCCTGTTCTTTACGGGTTTTTTCCATACTCCTTCATTTTATAAACCAAGACTACATTTTGAGAAGAATATGCTCCTAGGCTAGGTTCCAGAGGTTCTAGTCTACCAGAATAGAAAGTTAGTCCTATTCAGAATCACCTAATTCAAATGACAATCATACAAATATTCACGGTACAGTTCCAGACCAACGTCTCTCTTTGTAAGAAAACATCACCCTGTATTACCATGAAACTAACATGTATACCAAAAAACCTCTCCTGTTTAAAGAACTGTAGTAATTTTAACATATTAGAGGGGTTATTAGCAATTTAATTTGTAGAACCATCATGGTAATTTTCAATTACTAGAAATATTCCTTCCTGTTTCAATAAACTTGCTAAATTCTAAATAAAACACTAACAGCTTATTTTATATAAGTTTAACCAATCAACTAAAAAGAAACCATAGTTGAAATATAAATCCTATTTAATTTCCATTTTAATATTTAAAAGTAGTCCAATTAAGAATAGTCTTACTGTTCTAGAATCCGAGAATGGATTGTATTCATCAAGTCCTGGTGGGACATTTCTTGTCACTTGTGTAACTGATGGGTCCTGGAATAAAATTCGAAGGAGAAAAAAAAGATTACTTACCCTTTAAGATACAATTCTGATATTTACAAAGCATTTGCTTTATCTGTCCTTTTGGTCACCCAGCAAAGCTAACAGAGGAAAATAAAGAAGATTATCAGATTTACTCAGTCCCACTTCCAGAAAGTTGAAATTTAAACCCACAGCCCTCACACTCTCAAAGAAAAACAAATTAAAACTGGGTTAGATGCAAATCAGCTGCTAGCTATTATTTAAAGAATGAAAATAGACCACCTCATAACAGCTGTGTGGAACCAATTGCACAGGGCATCTCAGCAAATCTTGAGTAAACCCATCCTTTCCTCTGGGCTCCACAGAGTTCATGTTCCCCTTTTTTAAAAAATAATATCCTCAGTTTTCCCCATTGTAGATTTAAGTACCACGATACAAATCAATGTCATGTACAGGCAACATCTAGAGCATTCAAGATTAAGCACCTCTTACTTGTTTTATTCTACTACAGTACTTCCCCATGACTGTATTTATTGTTCCACATGATCCTAGACTGTCTCCCTCTTCCAAGCATAATATATTACATTATCCCAGCTTTTCAAATCTTAATACTAGGCTTTCATATAAGTAACTAAATCACAAAATCCTAGTTATTCTATTTCTCTTGACTGTGAAAGTAAGACAAATATAATGATCATCTCAACAAAATCAACAACATAATTAATGTGAAAGGCATTTGCAAACCATAATATACAGCCTCATCAGACTTCATATCCCTAGTCTCAAACTTTAACATTCACCAGAATCAAATAAAACACAGATTGCTGCACCCCACTCCCAGAGTTTCTGATTCAGTAGGTCCCGGGTGGACCTGAGAATCTGTATTTCTAACAAGTTCCCAGGTGATGCTGCTGGTCTGGGGACCACTGCTCCCTTGTCTACACTGTACATTGTCCAATCCATCTTCCTCAACACAGTCATCAAAGCTACCTTTCAAAAATGTAAAGCTAATCTTGTCATTCCCCTCCTCCAATCCCTCTCCTCTGTCCCTTATCCATTTCAGATTTTTAGAGACTCAACTATAAAATACACATTCCTCAAAATGAGATACAAAGTTTCCAACTAGCCCCTGCCTACCTTTCCAGCCTTATCAACTCTCTTATAACCACCCTCACACCTTGCCAGTCCTTTCCCTTAACCAAACAAAACAAGCTACTGGGCTTCCCTGGCGGCGCAGTGGTTAAGAATCCGCCTGCCAATGCAGGGGACATGGGTTCAAGCCCTGGTCCGGAAGATCCCTCATGCCACGGAGTAACTAAGCCCGTGCGCCACAACTACTGAGCCTGCACTCTAGAGCCCACGTGCCACAACTACTGAGCCCGCAGGCCACAACTACTGAAGCCCACGTGCCTAGAGCCCATGCTCCGCAACAAGAGAAGCCATCACAATGAGAAGGCCGCGCACCGCAACGAAGAGTAGCCCCGGCTCCCACAACTAGTGAAAGCCCACGTGCAGCAACAAAGACCTGACGCAGCCAAAAATTAATTAATTAATTAATTAATTTTTAAAAACAACAAGCTACTATATAAGGAGCCTCAAACTTGGCAATAAGCAAGCGGTAAGTATAAATTAAAAGTACAGCAGAGATGAAAAATAAAGTCTTTAGGCTTGCTCAACAATAAAATGGGAAGGGGGCAAAGAAATCACTCTACCTCCTCTCAGGGTTACCCTCCCCAGTTTATTCAAAAATGAGTAGGAAGATCATCAAGAGGGGATGTATGCTTCAGGGGGAAAATTAAGAAAATAGAAACATGAATATTTTAATCAAATTTTTAATCAAGTTGGCATTGCTGTGCTTAAATTTAGAAGTGGGCTCAGAGTCAAGAAGTGGAGACCTAGCAAATCCAGATGGTCCAGCTGCAGTCACGTCACAACGCCCAGCCCACCACAACCCACCACAAAACCAGGCGACCTGTGAATTCTCAGACACCATATTCTTCCTTGGCATTGCTTCTTCTGGCAGTAATACTCTTCCAGGCAGGGTCAGCCTAGCAATCTCCTCCTCTTCCTTAAAGACTCAACCCGAAGACTACCTCATATGCTAACCAATAATCTTCCTCATACCTTCCTGATATCCAAGTCACTCCATCCCAATCTCAATGCTCCCACAGAACTTGGTATTTATCTCCATCAGCATTTATTTCACTGAACCATGATGATCTTCATGCAAGTCTTTTTTCCCAAATTAGATTGTGACATCTCTAAATACAAGAAATATGTAAATAGGTCTTTTTAATTTAATCATACATGCGAGGTAACACTGTTTCTTGAGTGATTATTATTACGACCTCTGGGGGGGGGATCCAGAATAATTATTTGCAACAGTAGCAGCAGTAATAACCAAGAAATACTTAAAAAATTAACATAAATATGAAGTTAATTCAAAAAGTTTAAGTGAAAAGATGTTTTTAATGTTTACTCTCACTCATAAGGAGAGAAACACTAATTAAAACTATGGCTGACCCTTCAACAACATGGGGGTTAGGGCACCAACCCTCGGCTCAGTCAAAACTCCTTGTATAAGTTATAGTTGGCCCTCCCTATACTCCACATCCATGGTTCTGCATTCACAGATTCAAGCAAGCACAGATCGTGTAGTACTATAAAATTTACTATTGAAAAAAATTCACATATAAGTGGACCCACAAAGTTCAAACCTGTGTTGTTCAAGAGTCAACTGGATGCTGATGTAATCACTTCTCACGTATCAGATTAGCAAAAATCCCAAAGTCTGACATACTCTGTTGACAAAGCTGTAAGGAAATAGGATTCTCACACATTCCTAATGGGAACAGAAAGTGTTACAACCTCTGTGGAGGGAAAGTTGGCAAGTGCTAGTAAAATTACATCTGCATTTAAACTATGACCCGCAATCTCATTTCTAGGAATTTATTCCAAAGATATACTGCAAAATACTATTTGTAATAGCAAAGAATGGAAGCAAACTAAATGTCTACCAATAGAAGATGGTTGAATAAACTACAATACATCTATATGACAAAGTACTATGCAGCTGAGTATTATGCAGTTGTAAAGTGGTATAAGATCTACATGCTATGCAATAGTGAAAAAGTAAAGTGCAGAATAGTGTAAATATAATGTTGCCTTTTATCCACAAAGGAAGATAAAAATGAATGTGTCTTCATTTTTAAAAAAGAATAAATCAAAAACAAACAAAAATGATTGCCTATAGGGAGAGGAAGAGAACAGTGAGCATACAGCATAAACTTGGAAGCTAGACTACTGGGAATGTACCGTCTTTTATAGTTTTTCCTTTGGAACCATGAAAATGTTTTCCACAATTACAGAAGAAAATTAATTCAAAAAGAAAAAAGGGGGAGGCAAAATGTAGGGTCGGAAAGATGGATCTTGCTTAGCCAACATTCATGCCATCAATGTCATTCTCTCAACGCTACTTAAGTACAATGAGTTCCAACTTTCATTCTACAAATATGTATATCCAATTATCAAGTGTCCTAAAATTCAAATTCACATTAAATTCTTTTTTTTTAAATTCTACATAAGGTATAACTTAGTTCTAAAGAGGCCTAGAATGAAATCATTCTTCCAATTTTCTACTGGTGACTACAATAATTTAAATGATCTTGTTTCCTTTTAGATTCTAAAAAGTTTAATCCAGGCTGAAAGTTAACTGGCAGTTTGCCAAAATCACTGTCTCAAGTGATTTTGAGTTCAATTCTAGTCGGTCTGGAATTTCCCCTAACATAGTATTAGGTGACCAAGCAGTAGACTATATGCCAAGAATGATCTAGCCAAGAACGATTTAGGGGGCTTCCCTGGTGGCGCAGTGGTTGAGAATCTGCCTACCGACGCAGGGGACACAGGTTCGAGCCCTGGTCTGGGAAGATCCCACATGCCGTGGAGTAACTGGGCCCGTGAGCCACAACTACTGAGCCTGCGCGTCTGGAGCCTGTGCTCCGTAACACGAGAGGCCGCGATAGTGAGGGGCCCACGCACCGCAATGAAGAGTGGCCCCCGCTCGCCGCAACTAGAGAAAGCCCTCACACAGAAATGAAGACCCAACACAGCCAAAAATAAATAAATAAAAACAAAAAACTCACTCACTAAAAAAAAAAAAGAATGATTTAGGAAGATAAAGAACTAATATCTCTGAATTATCACATAATTAACATTTCAAATTAGTTTTTAATAAATGTAAACAGTGTTGAGGGAGCTATAGTCTCTAAACTGGGAGAAAAACAACAAAGCTGATGATTTAAGTAATAACAAATGATCTTTCAATGCCTATTAAGTATTGAGCACTTGTTTACATTATTTCCAACCCTTTCTATGATCCTCCCTGGTGGATGGTATTGTCGCACTTTTCAGAAAAAGAAGCTATGGCCTTAAAAAAAGAAACTTCCTCAAGGTTAATTAGCATAAATCTGAGATAAACTACGAAGCCAGGACTTCCAATGCCTATATATACTCTTTCCATCAGATATACGAAAAACAGTTTACCACAATCGTAACTTTATCCAGAGAAGACACTGGTTGAGCTCGTTGTTTATTGATTCTAAAACTTTAGCAGGAAAATATCTCACGTCCTCTCCAACACAATCAAAATGAAATTGTTTTAACTGTTAAGTTGGTTGCTTCTATGACAGTGGTTCTCAAACTTCGCAAGCACTGGAATCACCTGGACAGCTTGTTAAAACCCAAACTGCTGAGGCCCACTCTGAACGTACCTTGATGTGCAGGATGGTGGCTGAGAATTTGCGCTTCTACCAAGGAAAGCATTCTGACCTGGTCTTATTTTATTGACTTAGAGGAATATACTAGACTTCTGTATTTTACTAACTTTCAAGAATCAAGACATTCTTCAGAGTTTAAATATCCTTTTTGGACCTGACTATCCATTAAGTTATGTCATTTAGTCAAGCCGGGGATATTCTGCTAACCCTTTAGTAAGCAACTTAACTCCATGGTCATGTTTCATTAAAAATCAAGATGCACTACAAAAATAAATGTTTTTCAAAGAAAAGAATATGTAAATACTTTACATCTAGCATAATTAGCTCTTTTCTATCTTTAATCCAAGTTTCTTTACCAAACCCTCCAGGGTTGTGCACCTTCACTGTATTTCAATTGACTTCCTCCATCATGCTTTATATGTTGGACTTTCTCAATCACTGCCACATATAACCACAGGAAGATTCCAACCTGGCAAGAAAGTACTTTCACCTTCAGCTAGACATGAGGACATTAATTCAATGATAGTTTCTGCAGGGAACTAAGATCCTGCATGCCGCCTGGCTCAGCCAAAAATAATAATAATAATAATAGTTTCTTCAATAAATATTTCTTGTGAATAATCAACTCCAGTCTCTTCTCTGTATATATATATATCATTCTCAAGCTAAATAGTAGGCTAAAAACAAAAAAAGCCTACACAGATGATTGTGTACAACCATACATTATGTATCCACTTACTGTATCTGCTAACACTTAATAGGTTTGGGTTTCAAAATTAACATTCAAAACTTTGTGTCTTAGGTACTTGTTCTAAAGCAGAAAAGAGGACTAGGTCTAAGAATTAGAAACTCTGGGCTCGCTGGAAATGACTAGCCTCTGCAACCTTAAGCAAGTCACCTAAACTCTCCATTGTCTCATATGTAAAATAGGAGAAATATGATAGATGATTGTCCTGGTTAGTTGCAGCTGTGAAATGTTATGCTATAGACTATAAGTCTTTTATGGTTTGGAAAGGTGACTGCCTGTATTCAACCTTCCCCACCCCACTAATGAAAAGCTGTAAACGTTGCACAGGCACTTCATATTTCAATGTGACTCAGTTTTTTCATCAGTAAAATGTATCACATAGCTCATGAGCTAGTACATGTAAAATGCTTAATACAGTTCCTGCACATGGAAAACACTTATGTGATAGCTAAGGCTGTTATCATTATTACCAACAAAATAGGATCAAACAAAAAAAGCTGTCCATTTTTGATTAACTGAGGTATCAAGAACATATAGAGCATCCTATGTAATGAATAGGCCAAAAAACAACCACAGCCACCTTCTGTGGAAAGCAATCAGGAGTTCTCCACCTAGCCTTGTGTCATGTGACCCCAATAGCTTAGCTACATGTGAAAGGATGAAGAATGGGCCTCTGTGCCAATGGCAGCCATTTTTAGAACTGGACATGAGGGAGCCTAGCAGAACCCAACAGAAGTGACTATATTGGATAATAACTAATCAATCCAATTAGAGCCTATTTGTTGAGGCACTTGAATATGAGACATAAAGATTGTACTATAATCAGTAGCAACAGCAGATGACACTAGTTCATGGTATAAAGACAGACAAATAGAAGCTAAGTCATAAGAAGGTGACCAGAAAAGCAGCAGTAGGTTCAGCACCTGACGGGAATGGCATTTACTAGAGTTGCCAGTGAGTCACCAAAGCAAAAAGAGGGCCTAGAGAGTTACTGCTCTTCTAGCTGATGAGGAATGACTGATGTTGGAGGCGTTTTCACATGTTCCTATAGATCCTCAGAAGGGCCTCGGGAAGAAGGGAAAAGGAGGAGGAAGTGTCAGAGGGGCAGAAGAGGGGGAAAAAAGGCTGGCAGAGATCAGCCCCCTAACCTTCACTTGAATCAGTGAAGCTCGATTTTTATGTTTTATAAATACTGATTTCACCTGAAAATGGTTTCCACTGCTTGGCAGGAGGGAGGTAAAGGGCAGGGGCTATGGATTGAGGAAACACCTTGTTAGCTCTCAGAAACTGTTTCATCACAACTGCAGAGATCGACTGTGTTGGGCTTCCTTCCCTCCCCAAGAATCCAAAACAAAAAGACCTCCATCACCTGAGGTAACCTGAGTGCATCTCCATGCCTTAAAACCAGAACAGGTGGAACCAATCTTCTTTGCCATTTTGTATTCCATTAAAACTTTATGGAAAAACAGTTTACTGCCATTAACTATATTTAAATAAAATCTTCTGGGTGAGAAAGATTTTAATAAGTATAAATATTTTCTGATGCCTAGTATACACACTGATCGCAAACATACTGATCCAAAACTGCTGCTCAATCACTTTTTGTTAAAGTATAGTTGATTTACAATGTGTCAATTTCTGTACAAAGTGATCTAGTTACACATATATATACATTCTTTTTTTTAATATTCTTTTCCATTATAATTTAGCATAGGATACTGAATATAGTTCTCTGTGCTATACAGTAGGACCTTGTTTTTTATCCATTCCATGTATAATAGCTTACATCTGCTAATTCCAACCTCCCACTCCATCCCTCTCCCAACCCCCTCCCCCTTTGCAACCACAAGTCTGTTCTCTATCACTTCTTACTTTAACTCTAATTTCACCTTCTCTCTCCCTTCCAATTTAAAAGAGAGGGAGGAGAGTACAACTCTAATTTATCCTTTATTTTTCTTAGTGATAGATATTCCCCACAGTTCTAAAGTTTAAGCCAACTTGACAAAACCTTTTTAAAAAAAAAACAACAACAAACCTCTCTTTACATACAAGTTTCATCTCTTCCCATCTTTTCTCAGAATTACCCTATCAGTTACCCTTTTCTCTCATACGTTCACCTGCTTCCTCCCAACAGGATGCCTCACATCTACATTTCAAGTCTCAATCATCTTTAAAATGCACACAAGCAAAGAAAACCAAAAGCATTCCTTCACAGTCACTCTCAAGCTACTATCAGCCCCCTTCTTTCCTTCCACTTCTCCAACTCCCACCCCACACTCCCTCCCATTAGCTGCCAGTATTTCTCATATGTAAACTGCAATGGCCTTCTTACTGTTCCCCCCAGTCTTCTGACCCCTTCCCCAAGGTATTCTTCACAGTGATCCAGGATGAGCTTCTCAAAATACAATCTTGCTCGTCACATCTACAGATTTGATGAATGTGAAGAGAACAAACATATATTAAGTTTGGTTTATGCTCTCAATAATCGAAGAGCATATTTTGGGCCTATGAAAATTTACAAATCTTTGGGAATGGACAATGAATAACTGGTAAAATCATTTATGGGATAGAGATTGCAAAGATGGGTAAATTCTTACCATCCACATAAGTGACTGCTAAGGCATGAAGACAAGCTTTAAACCAGTGATAACCATTGACAGTTTTATCACACACAGCTAAAGCCCACTACTGCTGTAATATTATATTTTACTCATGTAGACCTTTGCTATATAATGTAGTGGCCACTAGCCACATGTAGCTCTTGAAATATATCTAGTCCAAATTGAAATGTGCTGAAACTATAAGACATACCATGTTTTTTACTTCAAAACACAATGTAAAATATCAATAACTGTTAGGTTGATTATGTGTTGAAAGATATTTTGTATATACGGGGTTAAATATATTATTAAGATTAATTTCACCTGATTTTTTTCCATATGGCTACTGCAAAAATTTTAAATTACAAGTGGCACAAATATTTGCATTCAACAGTCCTGATCTAGTCATTATAATTTATTCAAGAATGGCTAATAATTTCACTTTCATCCATTTAGGCAAATTCAGTATGTTACAAAAAGGAAAACAAACTCAGACTTAAAGCTAAATTCCCTTGAAGTTTTTCAAAATTACAAAAGATGACAAGATACCTGATCAGAAGTTTTCCAAGCCAAAGTTCTTATACAACACAGTAGCAGACTTTCACTGTACTTTTTCACTTTCCTCACACTTTTTCACAAGATACCAGAGAACAATTATTCAAATATTTTTTAAAATTTAGAAAAAAATGAATATTTACAATTCTATCAAGGAAACCTATGGGAAATTGAAGACAGCTAAAGCAAAGACAGACTGAAGGAGAGAGAAAGAATTCATCTAGTTTAGCACAATACTAGATTTTTAAATTATCTCATGTAATCCTCAGAGCACCCCATGACTTAGATTCTATATCCTTTCTTTCACTGCTGAGAACACTAGCTCAGAGATATTTAAGTAATTTGCCCAAAGTCATAGAGTTAACAAGTGACATGGTCAAGATTCAATTTCAAATCTGACTCCAAAGACCAAGTTTTTAGAAGAAAATCTGATAAAGAATACAAATTTATGTTTCAAACAATGTCTTCAAAAGAAAAAGGCTGAATTAAACACTGCATTGCTCCACAAAACTTAATTAAAACACTCAATAGCTCTGCTTAATCCAATCAATATTACACACTAGACTAGGCAACTTGATTAAACGAGAAAAGTCCCAAACTAGGGGCTATGAGAGGTGCTACCTTCAGAGAGTAAAATTTTTTTCCTACTCTATACTTCTCAAAGCTATTGTAATCATATGAATTTAAAAGAATTTCAAGGGGGGAGGGGTAACTACTACAAGAAGCCATTAAAAATCTCGGCAAGACTCTAAAACAACATTTAGCAAAACTTCTATAACTCATTATAAGGAGTGCTTAATAATCACTAGGAATTATTCAATAAATCATGATGTTGAAAAATTAATATTCATTGTCACTGCAAGTCATGACAATCTTAACTCAAACCTGAAAGAGACTCAAAACTAACTTTTTATGCACCAGAGCTCTCCTTAGTAAATTAGAAACAACTGAAGCAAACACACCCAAGCAGATTTACCTCATAAGTGTAATTTAAAAGTTAACAAACCACACCTTAAATTGCAATTTTTGTCCATGTTAACACCAGCATTAAGTGCCAAAAAAAAAATTATTTCACTATCTAGCCCCTCTACATTCTAAAGAAAGAATTCTTTGGAAACAAAACATAATTTCTGAACATAATATAATTTGGTGAAAATTTCATCCAGATAATTAATGATCTATGGAAGGGACTTAAATAATATAGAAAGCAAGAAACTCTAGTTTCTTAGCCCACAGTCAAAATGAAATTAAGAGATCTGGTGCTTTCTATTCTATATTATATTGTGTATATATATGTTCTATTTTATATTGCCAACAGCACTCTGAGCAGTTGCTTTAAGAAATCCTCTATCCTTATTAAAGCCATTCATGGAATAGTTTTCGTCCAAGTTCTGTAATTCCTGACTAAATTTGGAACCATTAACCTCTGTGTCTGAATTTTCCCACCTATAAAATGAAGGAGGCAAACTATAACAACACCTAAGCTTTCTGCCTCAGACTCTGCATTCAGGGGAACTGAGGCTACAATACTGACCAATTCTTCTTTCTCCTTCAAAGCACTTAATCGCACATTATGTCTCCCAACTCAAGTGTGGATCCTTAACATCAGGGACTCTTCATCTCTGTATTCCTAGTGATTATCACAGTGTCTGATTCACTTTCAGTGCTCCATAAATTTTTGGCTAAATAAATAATCTACTCTTGTTCCATCTTCAATGATAATAACCTCTTGAAGACAACTGAATTTGAAACTGTTTAATCTCTAATACGATCACAGCAATTACACAAAAACTTTAAGTAACTATAAAGACCTTATCAAACTGGCAAATACTACAGTTTAAATATAATGGTGATAAAGACTGAGAATATGCTTCGCTTGTTTTTCAAATTATGCCACTGGATCCACATTAACCATCTAACCAAAATAACAGAAAATAGTCCACTGGCAAAAGAATTAGCAAATGCCGTGAGATATCACTAAAGTAAAGGGGTCCTACAATTCCAAATTGCATATTTATTATGTGGCACCATTTCTGAGCTACATGAACTACATGAAAGCCAGACAAAAGAAGACACTATGTCTAAAGATAGAGCAGTGGCTAGAAACCTGAACAAATGACTTCTTAAACCAACAGGGTAAAGAACTGAACATTAAGATAGTATCAAAGTGTCCTACATCTATAATAAATCCTTAAGAAAGATTTTTAAAGTTAAGTAACTTTAAATAGAGAACTGACACCACTGACCATATACAAAAATTAACTCAAAATGAATCAAAGCCCAAAATATATGCACTAAAATTATAAAACTCTTAGAAGAAAACACAGGAGTAAATCTTCATGACCTTGGGTTAGACAATGTCTTCTTAGATATAACACCAAAAGCACAAGCAAAAGAAAAAAACCAGATAATTGGACTTCATCAAAATTTAAGGGGCTTCCCTGGTGGCACAGTGGTTGAGAGTCCACCTGCCGATGCAGGGGACACGGGTTTGTGCCCCAGTCCGGGAAGATCCCACATGCCACGGAGCGGCTAGGCCCGTGAGCCATGGCCGCTGAGCCTGTGCGTCCAGAGCCTATGCTCCGCAATGGGAGAGGCCACAACAGTGAGAGGCCCGCGTACCGCAAAAAAAAAAAAAAAAAAAAAAAAAAATTAAAACTTTCCTGCTATAAAGTACACCATCAAGAAAGTAAAAAGACAACCTACAAAACTGGAGAAAATTTTCACATATATTTGATAAGTGACCTAGAATATATATAAAAAAATGTTATCTCAGTAATAAAAAGACAACAATTTTTAAATGGGCAAAGGATCTGAATAGACATTTCTCTAAAGAAAATGTACAAATGGCCACTAAGCACATGAAAAGACACTCAGCATCACTAGCTATCAGGGAAATGCAAATCAAAACCATAATGAGATACCACTTCACACTACTAGAATAGCTATAATAAAAAAGATAGTATTGGCAAGGATGTCAAAAAACTAGAATCCTTACACTCTCCTGGTAAGAACGTAAAATGGTACAGCCATTTTGGAAAATACTTTGGCAATTACCAAATGACCTAGCAATTCCACTCCTAGGTATATGTCCATACGTCCACTTGTAAAAAACTTGTACAGATATTCATAGCAGCATGATTCCTAACAACCAAAAGTTGGAAACAACCCAAATTTATATCAACTGACAAATGTACAAATAAAATGTAGTATACCCATGCAATGGAATTATAATTTGACAATAAAAAGAAATGAAGTCCTGATACATGCTATAATATGGATGAACCTTAAACACATGATGTTATATGAAAGCTACCAGTCATAAAGACTACATACTGTATGATTCCATATGTATGAAATGTCCAGAAAGAATATTAGTGGCTGCCTAGTGCTGAAGAAGTTGGGAGGGAAATGGGGAATGGCTGCTAAAGGGTATGGGGTTTCTTTTTGGGGTGATGAAAATATTCAAAAATTGATAGTAGTAATGACTGCACAACTAAAAATCACTAAACTGTACCTGTTAAATTGGTAAACTGTATGGTATATGAATTATATCTCAGAGTTGTGTTTTAAAAAGATAATCAAAAAGATAATCAGATGTAACATTTCTTAGAAGAAATGTTGCCAACCAGCTATAAATCCACATGTCTTCAAAATCTAAGTACCAAATCACTCACTGCCCTCATTAAATAGAGAAACGCTCATTAGTTAAGTAAAAAGGGATGGGGTAGGGGGATTGGCAAACAGAGACTACACTGACACCAGAGTTTGAATACTTACAAACTGGATACTTTATTTTAGCATTCTATTATATGGAATCATGAAAATTTCTTCTGAAATTTGAGAAATTGGGTAGCTAAAAGAGCTAGGTGCCCCAATACTAATGCACAGACATAAAAAGAAAAAGGCTGATCACAAAGAACAGGAAAATATTGGTCATATGTCTGTTCAACTGACTGCCAAGCTCAAATGACCACTAATGAATGAGCCACTGAACTGATATCCTAAGGATGGGAGGACATCCCTTATTTCCAATAAACTCTCAAGAGATTTTTGCAACAAAAAGTTTGTTTTATCATACATAGTGGTTCTCCACCAAGATTAATGAGTTTTCTGTCATTCATATTAAATACTGAAATAGCAAAGCAATTATCGCTAAATGTGGCAAGCAAAGACCTGTGAAAAAATTTTTTAAAGTCTTAGTATTTTGGTCATATTATAGGCAGTTAACTTTTATTTTTTAACATCTTTATTGGAGTATATTTGCTTTACAACGGTGTGTTAGTTTCTGCTGTATAACAAAGTGAATCAGCTATACATATACATATGTCCCCATATCTCCTCCCTCTTGCCTCTCCCTCCCACCCTCCCTATCCAACCCCTCTAGGTGGACACAAAGCACCGAGCTAATCTCCCTGTGCTATGTGGGGCTTCACACTAGCTATTTTACATTTGGTAGTGTATATATGTCCATGCCACTCTCACTTCATCCCAGCTTACCCTTACCCTTCCCCGTTTCCTCAAGTCCATTCTCTACATCTGCATCTTTATTCCTGTCCTGCCCCTAGGTTCTTCAGAACCATTTTTTTTTTCAGATTCCACATATATGCATTAGCATACAGTATGTTTTTCTTTCTGACTTACTTCACTCTGTATGACAGACTCTAGGTCCATCCACCTCACTACAAATAACTCAATTTCGTTTCTTTTTATGGCTGAGTAATATTCCATTGTATATATGTGCCACATCTTTATCCATTCATCTGTTGATGGACACTTAGCTTGCTTCCATGTCCTGGTTACTGTAAATAGAGCTGCAGTGAATATTGTGGTACAGACTCTTTTTGAATTATGGTTTTCTCAGGGTATATGCCCAGTAGTGAGATTGCTGGGTCATATGGTAGTTCTATTTGTAGTTTTTTAAGAAACCTCCATACTGTTGTGCAAGAGGGTTCCCTTTTCTCCACACCCTCTCCAGCATTTATTGTTTGTAGATTTTTTGCTGGTAGCCATTCTGACCGGTGTGAGGTGATACCTCATTGTAGTTTTGATTTGCATTTCTCTAACGATTAGTGATGTTGAGCATCCTTTCATGTGTTTGTTAGCAATACATTTTGGAGAAATGTCTATTTAAGTCTTCTGCCCATTTTTGGACTGGGTTGTTTGTTTTTTTGATATTGAGCTGCATGAGCTGCGGCAGTCAACTTTTAAATGGAGTTTTTCCACCTCAGATTAAATATATGTATTACAGAACATCTTTTTTTTTTTAATTTATTTATTTATTTATTTTTGGCTGCGTTGGGTCTTCATTGCTGTGCACGGGCTTTCTCTAGTTGCAGAGAGCGGGGGCTACTTTTCATCACAGTGCGCAGGCTTCTCATTGCAGTGGCTTCTCTTGTTGCATGGGCTCTAGGCGTGGGCTTTAGTGGTTGTGGCTCGTGGGCTCCAGAGCACAGGCTCAGTAGTTGTGGCATATGGGCTTAGTTGCTCCACGACATGTGGGATCTTCCCAGACCAAGGCTCGAACCCGTGTCCCCTGCACTGACAGGCAGATTATTAACCACTGCACCACCAGGCAAGCCCCCAGATAATTTTCTTATGAAATGATTTCTGGCTAAATGACCTACTCTTGTTAACTTAGTGGTTAAGCTCTTCAGACCAGTACTTAAAATCATACCACCAAATCCAAATCTACAACAATATATCCATGGGGAGAAAATGTTCAGAGTTCCAACTGTGACACCAGAGATTCATCTCCTGCTAGCTTCCCATGATGTCAAAAAGTAATCATAATCACAACTTTAAAAAATATTAGACTCAAATATAATAAAAAGAACACTAGATATCCTTTTCAAAAATCATCAACATTAAACAACCAAGTGTACAACTTTCCAACATTTAAACAAAGTTTACATCAAAAGGTGATTTGTCATAAAAATAAAATGAGCTCTATTATTACCCTCAATTCAAAGGTAATATATAATAGCTTCTAAAATTCCCACACTTTGTAAGACAACCAGTAATTTCTATGTTTTGTTTTTGTTGCTATTTCTCTTAATACCCAAAGTTTAAAAGTTAATAAAAACTAGAGTCTGCCTTAGGAAACATAAGCAATTTAGGGATAAAATAAACGAGAAGAATAAATAATCACATGTTGCAACCAAAGATAATCTTGCACCATAATTTATTTCCTTTATCTGTTATTTTAAGAGCTTCTCATCTTTGTCTTAATTCAAAAGCTAAACTTCTGGAATTATAAGAAACGTAAAAAAATTAAAAAATAAATACTGAAGACAGAAAAATTAAGCAATTTGCCTAAGGTCACCTAGCTAGGAGGAGGACAAGCAAATCTAGGCTGCCTGGTTCCAAAGCCACCCTTTTACCAACTCCCCTGGGCCACCTCTGTAAACTTCATTAACTTCTTCCTCTAAGCCCCCAGCACCAGGTTAAGAACACAGAAATGTTTGTCTGCAATATATATAGCTCACAGAATATTTTCTTATGGACTCAACTCTAAATGGTGGTTAAGTTCCCCTGAGATTCAAATATAAACATTTCCATAAAATTTTTTTAATCAAGTAGAAAAAGCATGTAACACTTCTTTGAAGCTTAGAGAATACATTAATTTACATCTTTATAATATGCCACTTACTTGTAAGCAATTCACTAAAATTTATGACTATTTGAGATGCCAAAAATTAGGTATGCTAGGCCATAAATAAAACCACAAGACTGGCTAAATCAACCCAAAAGAAGCATCAACAGCTTCGGGAAAATTGCTAGATGGTAGTAAAATTATACTAGTACACCAGCCCCTGCCGTGACTGGCCCATATTCTTGATGCTTTTCTCCTATCACCTACCGCCTTCCACATATATTCCACATCACTATATGAGAATTCTAACCACCACTGGAGGGTTCCCACAGATAACATGACTGCCAGTAGCATATACACAACTCTGACTTCGCTTATTTCTCTTGAACCACGTGGAAACATCCAGTATTTGTTGTGTACATATTGTTTTTTCTATGATATGCAGTGTTTTGGCTGTGTTTGATAAGAAAAAATCTTTAATACCTACATATACTAAATCACTTGCATTCAAATGTCTGATTTATTTTTCTTCTATTAACAATCAATTTAGAATTATAATGCATACCTATCACAAATCCTTTCTTCCTAGTTTGATATCACCAATACTCAAAATGCACTACACTTTATAATATACACTACACTTTATAATATACACTTATTTCTTGCTTTATTCTTTTAAGAGGTTCCAACAGTTCTACTGATATGCAAAAAAAAATCAGTAATTCATCTCTACTCTGTAAATTAAATGGAAGTGTTTCTTTTAAAGAAAAGGAAAAGTATCAAGGTGGTAATATTGATGTATTTAGAATTACATTCTAAAAACAAGTATAAAACCCACTATTACACTTTTTTTTTTTTTTAAGTTTTGAAACAAGCAGAGATTAGAAGGAGTTGCAACACTAGCTCTGGCAATTTGGGAAGCTGGGAAAGCTAATATACATACTCTAGGGACGTCAGCAGGCATTTGGGAGCCATTTTGCGTGAACTACGAAGGGCTTTTTTAACTAAAATATTTCATTTCTTTTGCAAGAACACAGATTAAGAATAGAGCTTTTTCAACGAGGGTGCCAAGATCATTCAAAGGAGAAAGAACAGTCTGTTCAACAAATGGTGTTGGAACAACTGGACATCCACATTCAGAAGAATGAAGTTCGACCTTACTTCACACCCTATACAAAAATTAACTCAAAATGAATCATAAAGCTAAATGTAAGAGCTAAAACTATAAAGCTCTTGGAAGAAAACACAGGGATAAATGTTCATTACCTCAGGTTTGGCAAAGGATTCTTGGTTACAATATCAAAACAAAAGCCACTAAATATAGATAATTTGAACTTAATCAGAATTTAGAACTTTTGTGCTTCAAAGGACATTAACAAGAAAGTAAAAAAGTAATTGACAAAATGGGAGCAAATATTTGTAAATCGTATATCTGGATAAAGGACTTATATCCAAAATATATTTTAAAAATCACTTACAACTCAATAATAAAAAGACAAATAACCCAATTTTAAAATGAGCAAAGGATCTGAATAGACATTTCTCCAAAGATGATATACAAATGGCCAATAAACACATAAAATGTTCAACATCATACAGTCATCAGGGGAATGCAAATCAAAACCAAAATTAGATACTTCACACTCACTAGGATGGCTAGAATTATTAACAGGTAACAACAAATGTTGACTAGGATGTAGAGAAAGCAGAACCCTCATACACTGCTTGTAGGAATATAAAATGGTGCAGCCACTTTGGAAAACTGCCTGGCAGTTCCTCAAATGATTCAACATTGTTACCAGAAGACCCAGAGATTCTACTCCTAGGTATATACCCAACAGAAATTAAAACAAGTGTTCAAACAAAAACTTGTATACAGAAGTTTACAGCACCATTATTCATAATAGTCAAAAGGTGGAAACAACCCAAATGTCCATCAACTGATGAACTGGCATTACTAATTCTTATAAGCACCCCATGCCAAACGCCAGGGAGAAGGAGGTTATTGAGATTGCTATCTGCATACACACTTACAAGGATTTCTTGTGGCATTTCTTGCACAGGGAAGACACTTGGTACAAAGTCAAATCCAACCAATCTCCACATCGTCTTTTACGCCCATACCTATTAAAAGCTGGGAAATTTCCTTCTTGTGATTTATTTTTGGCTGCGTTGGGTCTTCATTGCTGCGCGCGGGCCTTCTCTAGTTGCAGTGAGCAGGGGCTACTCTTCGTTGCGGTGCACAGGCTTCTCGTGGTGGCTTGTCTTTGATGTGAAGCAAGGGCTCTAGGCATGCAGACTTCAGTAGTTGTGGCACGTGGGCTCAGTAGTTGTGGCTTGCAGGCTCTAGAGCACAGGCTCAGTAGTTGTAGCGCCCGGACTTAGTTGCACTGTGGCATGTGGGATCTTCCCAGACCAGGGGTCAAACTCGTGTCCCCTGCATTGGCAGGTGGATTCTTAACCACTGCACCACCAGGGAAGTCCCTAAATACAGGTTTGATTCTTTTTTTTTTTTTTTTTTTGGCTGCAATGGGTCTTCATTGCTACACACAGCTTTCTCTAGTTGTGGCGAGCGGGAGCTACTCTTTGTTGCACAGGCTTCTCAGTGTGGTGGCTTCTCTTGTTGTGGAGCATGGGCTCTAGGTGCGCGGGCTTCAGTAGTTGTGGCTCGTGGGCTCTAGAGCGCAGGCTCAGTAGTTGTGGTGCATGGACATAGTTGCTCCGCGGCATGTGGGATCTTCCCCAACCACAAATCGAACCCGTATCCCCAGCATTGGCAGGCAGATTCTTAACCATTGCGCCACCAGGGAAGTCCCTACAGGTTTGATTCTATTGCTATTTGGGCAAGAAGATATTGCTTTGCATTTACCTTTAGGCAATTCTGGTTGAAAGAAACAGACTCTGCACACAGAAAGACAGATGCCAGGTTTCACAGAGGCTGGAATTCTTCAAAACATGGCAAGATCGCTTGTAGTTCAAGAGCAGCTCGAATAAGGGACTGGAATTCTATAAAATGACCTCAGAAGCCCTGGTCAGACGATTCCTACTCCAGTGCTTCATGATATGCATGGTAGATAATTTGACTCTTTCCTCATGTCTTTCCGTGGTTATTCCCACTACAACTACCTGACTTTTTCTCTGTGCTCTCAGTTCACGTTCCTGAGAAAGATAGCTCAGTTAACTATCACTGTTCTTTTTGGGGCCAAGTTCTTGGACCAAGCAATCGTATCTGCTCCTGATCAGCTCAAAGACTGGCTTCTGCTTGATAAGATCAGTCAGCTAAGACCAGCATGGCAAGCATCACACGGTAAAGGACATGATCGCCTATGTGTAAGTAATCACTTCAGGCTGCTCCCTCAGTAGATGCTGGGGCTCAGAGAATAGCATCCTAGAACATAAACCCTCTTCTCTGAGATGATCAGACTCAATTCCAATATCCAGTAGATTAAAACATGAGAGAATTTATGCATTCACAAAATGGTCTATAAGGGTACAAAAATGTAACAATTAGAGAATTTTAAAGTAGAAAAAAAACTTGAGACACAAATCTCTGCCTTAGCACCTGTGATAGGTCATTGAAATTCTGTTTGAATTCCTTCAAGTGCTGGGGAACTCCATACCAAAAGAGCATTGTCAGGCTATTCTAATAGATTTTTTTAAATCTTTATGTTAGGACAAAATCTATTTTCATATAAACTCTGCCAAATAGCCTTTTTTTCCTGAAGCAAGAACAAATTTATTCATTCAACCAACTAAAAACCCTTCAAGCATCTGTATATCTCAAACTTCCCTTTAGCCTTCTGTAGACTAAACCCATTGAGTAAACTTAATTTTCCTAGGACTTGATTCCAGACCCATGGTCATTCTGTTTTCTTCTTGGGAACAACCTATCTTGTGCAAACCAGTCTTTAAATACGCACTTGGAACTGAAGACAACATTCACTGGATGGACAAGAACACAATACTGTAGATTCATTTTTAAGAACTGGTCACTAACTTCATTAATCCAATATATATTTTCAGAAAATACATAACACTGTGATTCATATTAAGAAAATATCCAGTAAGTTTCCTGGATCTGCATTCAACACCAGTAAATATTAAGTGCACTCCAAAAAAACCTTTCTGGTGGGGGGGGTGGGTGGCAACATCAGCAAAAGAACAGTTTATAGTCAAAATTTTCACTCACCATCATTTCTGTTACAATTATTGTTAAAGCCAAGGACCAAAATAAAACATGCTCAAACACTAGTTTTGTCATTTAGCATTTGTGAGAGGTACCCCACCCACACTAGCAGTCTCCCATTGTACCTGCCTGGGAGCTTACACTGCTGTAGGAGATACTCAATCTAGACAAAAGGTTTTCACATATCTTAAGAGGTTGATCCATAGCACCCTGACACTATACCCTAAATAAAGAAGACTATCTCAAAAAGAATTACAGATGTGTTTTAAGTGGTAGTTTGAACCCAGATAAGATTAACAAATTGTTAAGAGAGTTGTACCAGCCTGGACTAAAAGAAACAGAGACATTTCAAATTGAAAAGAAGTTTCTGGACTCCCAATTTTCAATGGGAAGGAAGCAGAATGAAAATACTACTCAGTTACAAACTGGGGTAATTTACAGAAAAGAAGGACTTCTCAGAGGGTAGAGCCAAAAGCAGAAGAAAATAAGATTAGAAAAAGACTTCCAAGGTAGTAGAACTGGGCCCTAATCAAAGAACTCTCATTGCCCCCAAAGCAGGACACCCTGACTAATGAGCCAGGCTGGATTTCAGACCTGCTATTTGTACCAGAGACTGATACATGCCTCCCACTCCTCCTCCATTTGATGGGAGTTCTATTGAGGTTATCCTGTACCTGTCTCACCATTTTACACTGGGTTTATCTTTTCAGTTCCTAGGTCTATATCAAGAAGGACAGAGTTCCTTTCATCAAGATGTGAAGTCTAATCCTCCCACTCCTTTTCTGAATCTCGGCTGGTTTTGCGGCTTGTTTCGACTAAAAGAATGTAGCAGAAGTGAACTGACTCAAGAAGCCTTGTGGCTTTCACTCTTGTCCTCTTGGAACACTGCTACCACCACATAAAAAGCCCAGGCTATTCCTAGGAAAGGCCACATGAAAGAGCACCAATCACTGCCTCCACTGACAGCCCCAGGTAACTGCCAGGTACTTGAGCGAGGACATTTTAACCATCCCACTCTAGTCAAGCTGCCGGATGATTGAAGCCACATGAGTGACTCTAGACAATAACATTTAAAAACAAACGGTCCAGCTAAATGTAGCTCAAATAACAAAATACTGAGCAAATAATTTTTGTTTCAAGCCACTACATTTTGGGATTACAGTCAATCGTCCCTTGCTAAAAGTAGGGTATTGGTTCCAGGAGCCCCCTTGGATACCAAAATCCTCAGATGCTCAAGTCCCTTATATAAACTGGTGTAACGCAGTCGGCCTCCATATCTGCGGATTTTGCATGTATTTGTTACACAGCAATAGATAACTGAAACAGAGGTAAATAATGATGCATTTTAATTTGATGAAATATAATCAGCAGCTCAATGGACTCTTTTTTAAAATATCGACCTGAGGAAAAGAGAGTGGGAACTCATGCAGTTCACATGAACATAAAATACCATAGACCATAAATTACTACCGCTATATTCCAGATTAATGCTGAAAGATAAAGAAAAAATCCTTTCCTGTTGCTATCCAATCTCCAGTCTTAAAATTTTAAATGGCTAAGGGAAGAGTGGCATCCACTTAATTGTAGATGAAAACAAAATGGGTAACATCCTTGAATTATGGGTCTTTTTTTTTGGCTACGTTGGGTCTTCATTGCTGCGTGCGGGTTTTCTCTAGTTGCGGCGAGCGGGGGCCACTCTTCGTTGTGGTGCGCGGGCTTCTCATTGCGGTGGCTTCTCTTGTTGCAGAGCACGGACCCTAGGCTTGCGGGCTTCAGTAGTTGTGGCTTGCGGGCTCTAGAGCACAGGCTCAGTAGTTGTGGTGCACAGACTTAGCTGCTCCACGGCATGTGGGATCTTCCCAGACCAGGGCTCGAACCCGTGTCCCCTGCATTGGCAGGCGGATTCTTAGCCACTGCACCACGAGGGAAGCCCATGGGTTTCTTTTTAAAACAAAGTTTTCAATTTTCAACTTCAACTAAACTCTTAGGATACCACTGATATTACTGCAACTAAAAGATAAAAAGAACACTGAATTGTACGCCATTTAAAATAGATTATTTCAATACAGTAGAATTAATGTTTGAGGCCAAAATAAAATGGACAGTTGCTCAATTTTAATATAGAGTTCTTTTATCAGGGAGGAAGCATGTGAAGTGACAAAGCACTAGGATTCAGGCAACCTGGGTCTACTCTTAGTAGGGTGACCTAGGGCAAACCACTTAATTATTTTTAGCCTTGATTCCTCAACTATGATCCGCCAAACAGCTATTAGCACTCTAGAAGATTCAAAGGTAACATGAACTTCACCAAATTAATAAGCTAAGAATAATATCGTCAACTATAATTAAATACAGTTCCTTGAATTCCTATTAATACCACCTATTATTATCTAATTAAAGGCACCATGCATTGAGCACTGATAACACACTAAATGTATGTTCACCTAATCCTACTAACAATCCTATGGAGAAGGTACTATTGATATTATTCTATTCTACATATTAGTAAACTAAAGGTATAGAGAGGCTAAGTAACTTTCCAAGGTTTCACAGCTGGTCAGTGACAAAGCCAAGATTAAATGCAGTTTTGGGTTTTTGTTGTTTGTTTTTTTAACTCTTGAGCCAAAACTTTTAAATACTACATGAGAGCCTCAAGTCCAAGCTCCAAACACAAAACAAGAATTTTGGTGAAAGAAATGCAAACAGAGAGAATATATAGTGCCATCAGCAATTGACCAGGAATCAGGTGATATAAATTCCAATGCCAATTCTGCACTACCTACACCTCGATGTAAGACAATGGGCAAGTTAGCAAGTTAGCAATAGAAATCAAAGTTTTTAATCAAGAAGAAATTAGGATGGTTGCCAAATGTGAAATATATATTTTGAAAATATGAAATTTAATTTTGAATACTGAAATATTTCAAATATTGAAAATAAGAACAGATTTGAAAAGAAAGATGACGATAAAGTAACACAAAGATGCACCTGAGAACTTTTTATATGTACGTAGAGAGAACCAGAAATGTTATTTCAAAAATCACATTTACATAGAAGGAAACCAACAGTAGAAAGAATAAAGAATATGCTATAAATGTAAAGCTTTACTTTGAGAGGAGGAAGGGCAGCTGAATTTAAGTAGAAAAATAAAAGGTCAGATACACAATGCTCTGACAGTCACTGAAAACAGGGAAAGATCATAAACAGAAAGGTGTACAACCAAGTCTTCTTTAGGCCTAAATTATCCATCCTTTGAGGCATTTTATGAACCTAAATAATCACTGTCCTCTGAATGCACCCACTTATAAAGAACAAAAAAGTTTATAATTTTATGTCACAATGAATATTTAAAGCTACTTTTGGGTTTAGAATTATTACAGCAACCTTCTGTACAGCAGAAGAGGAGAGTGTCATGGCAACATTACATGTCACACAAAAGCGGTCTGGGCTAAGAAGCCGACAATGTCTTGCCCTAACAAGAGAACTAGCTACGTAAATTAAGCCAGGAAATGGAATGACAGAAGACAGCCAAATTGTCAGATGCTGAATAAACAACATCAATGATTTGAATTAGGAAGAGCTAACAGGTTCTTAATGTTATACCTCGAAATATTCTAAAATAATACCCGTTTGGCAAGTTATGAGATGTCTCTTTAGAATGTTTATGATTTAAGAATAATCCGATTTTCCACAACATGGGATGATGGAATACTAAATTAGTATTTAGTATTCTGGGGGGAAAAAATTCTACTCAAAGTATAACCATATCATCTTTAAAAACCTAAAAGTTTCAGGCCAGGTGTAGAGAATTTTCTTAAGTGATATTAGAGGCAAAGGAATAATTGACTGAGTCTATTCTACATTTCTACAGTGAGTCAAGCTGTCAATAATAATCAGAATTATTTAGTTAAGGTAATCCTCCATGAAATTAACAGGCGAACAATCAGAAAAGGGATGTTTTTCCTTTTCTAGAATTCTTAATAAGAGATAAAACCAGGAGTAAAAGAAGAGATGTAAACTCAACAAGCCAGAAGTGACCCTTGTATGACCACAAATTAAAGTTACTATTGTACATAACCAGGAGAAATTAACCAACTTCGAGCAATAAAAACAAATTACACGTGCTAAACAACAGCACTCATTATGAAAACTGGAGTGGTACTTTTTAAGATATTTATATAGACGTTGCATTAATTTAGGCGCAGATAATGAACACCTTAGTCGTCTTCCTTTGCCGGTTTCTATGCCAAGCCCTCTCGAAGCTGGGATCCAAAAGGTAGACTCCAAGAAAGAAAGAAGCTCATGTGGGAAATGGTATCCTCATACAGCCCAGAGAACAGCTGACGCACAAGGAGCTTGGAAAATATCCCGTCGTTTACCTTACTAAGAGCGGTTAGGAAGGAAGATGATCGTCCACGTGCACTATTGTTTCCAGGTGTGTTTATTTATATTTAACTTACGCTTTGATATCAGTACCCTCAACCTCAGACAAATGGTGGAGAGGAGGGATGGCAGCGCCGCTGGTGGCACCTGAGCGCAACACAAGTTTAAAAAATAAAAACAAAAACCTTTTATTTTTAATGGCAGCGTACTCGGTGCCCTCACCTCTCCTCCACATCTCTGCCATCACCCACGCAGCTCCTCTCAGCGCCGCCTCGGGTCCCCATAACAACCCCTCCCGAGGGTGAGCCCCCCTCCGCCGCGTCCCGGCCCCCGCCCCTGCCCGGCCAGCCACACTTACCTGACAGGTGACAACTCCACCTGCTCTAGGCTCTCACTCTCCCCGCTCCCGAGAGGCGGGCCGGGAACCCCGAAGCCCCGGGAACCCTCACTCCCGAGCCAGGGCACGACCCTCTCCAGTCGGGGACGCGGGGAGGGCCGGCCGTATGGGGAGCTTGGTAGGTTCCACTCCGACCCCAAAACGAGCGACGCGTGGGCCGGAGCGCGACCCCCCAGAGGGGTGCGGCGGCCCCGAGCCCCTGTCTTAAGGGGCTGAAGGGGGCCGAGTGGCGGGCGCGAAGGAACTTGTCGGTTTAAACAAACAACGACGCGTCACGGTGGCGGGAGATGCTGGGGACGACGCTCACCTTGAAAGGGTTGTTGAGATCCGGGTCTGCAAACGGGTTACTATCAAAATCCGACATCTCGCGCTCGGCGTCACCCACCCGACCCAGGCGCAGAGAGAGAGAGGAGGCGAGGCCGCCGCCCCCCTGCGCGCTCACGTCGCCGCCGCAGCCGCCGAGCAGATCCGGGTGCAACTCGCGAGGCCACCCAGCCGGCCGTGCCACTGAGCATGCCCGGTGCGACGGGCTGCCGGACGCTGGCGCCGCTCTTAGTTCGCCATCCCGTTCCTCCGGGCCGCATTCCAGTACTCCGGACTTTAAGTACGACCGAGTAGGAACTAGGGGCGGAGGAAGCTGGGAACGGTGGAAGAAGCGCGGAGGTGTTCTGTGCTAAGCGCATTTGGATGAGCGGAGCGTCTGCTGGATTTGGTTGTGTTATCGATTTAAAATCGGCGCCGTGTGGCCGAGCATGACTTACGGGAGAGGTGGCACTTTGTAGGCAAGGAAGACGTACACTGAGACCACTTCCCCAGGTTGGGGAGGCAGCTTGGGACGCAGGCTGCACACCTGGGGAAAGAGTGGCAGCTTAACTGGGCTCAGAGGCGCGGAGACCTAGAGAAGCTCCGCACCTGTAACCACAGATAACGCCCGGTGGGGCCTTGTCCTCACTAATGAATTTCGCACACCCCTGATTCCACCTGGGAATCCCTGCCTCCCGTCTTCCGGTTTTTTCCGACTCTAGGTTGTTGCTAAGTCACGGAGACCAGCCGTGGTGCTACCGATCCGGACTGGCTCCGCAGACGTTTGGGAAAGAGAGATTCAGTACCAGGGTCCGACCCTTGGTACCGTTCTCCAGAATCTGCAAAATGGCTACTTCTCCAGAAATGATCGCGGGGTAGCACAGGTCCAAAGATCAAGGCCCTTAAATTAATGTTAGTGGATGACAAAAAGATGCCGGTTTTGTTTTCGTTCAAGCATTCAGGCGCAAAATATACACTTCTGATTTTACCTATCCACTGCCCAACACCAGAAATTACCAAAAAATGAGTATGTGTGTGGAATTTATTTGTACCATTCGTTGCCCCACCCTTGAACTTAATGAGGGGGCATGTCTTTCCCCCGCTCTCACCTTCCTTTTGCTCTAACAGCAAAACACTTAGCAGATAAAGCTATAAAAGGCCAGAATTATTTTCACTTGATAGGTGCCTAAGAATTGGAAGGAACTAGAGTTAGTCTTCTTGGTCTTCTTGCACTATTCAAAATCATCTGGGAAATAGTTTCTCCCCACTGTGAAAACCCTAGCTAGTGACGATAGACAAAAAAGCACATTTGCTGTAATCTCACTTTGGCGGGATCCAGGTTGGGATATATGACAAAGAAGCTGCTTCTAGGCAGCCGACTAGGACTGTCAACTAATAAGTGACAACAGACTGGAACGATCATGGCCAAGCTGCAAGATTGTGGACATGAAAAAGAGCAAACCATCTATTGTGCTTGCCCTCCTATCCTCAGCAGCTGCCCGGAGTCTAGTTTACAGCTGAGTGCTCAAAATATGCATGGGGTTCAAATCCCAATTTTGATACTACTTGTGCTACGCGCGTCACCTCTCTGAGTTTGTAAAGGGTTATTTTAGAATTGAATGAAATAAGATAGAGAAAAGTGCCCTGCATGTATATAGTGCCTAACAAATACTGTTGAATGTTTGAAAATGCCAAGGGAGCCCAGTCCATTGTTCTTATGTGTTTTTCCTCATGGCTCCTGAGCCTGACCTTGCCCAGCTGATCGACTTCTCCCACCACTTTGGCCCTCACTCCCTCCACCTGTCCTCCAAATGACTCAAATAATCAGCAGCTATTTATTATGCATCTACTATGTTCCAAGACAATGAAGATCAGCTGAACCGGCATTCCAACGAAGCTGTGTTTACAGCTAATGATATTAGCACTTAATGCAAAGATTTACAGATTTCGTTGTTACAGAATCACTTGGAATATTTGTTAATGATGCACCTCTCCATATCACCTATCCCTGAGATTTGGCTTTACAGTAGGGGCCATGGATCTGCATTTTTTATTCTATTTTTAAATGTCTTTATATATGAATATATTCTTTTATATAAATGCATAAATGGGTTCATAGCATACACACCAGTGTTTTCACCTTTTTAAAAATTTTTTTATTTTTTGTCCTCCTTCCTCTCTTCCGTATGTTAACAACCCAGTATGTTCCTTTCAATATTCTTATAATACTGTATATCTACAAGCATATAATGTAACTCACATAATCGTATACAAACATATAATACATATTCATGCAGACATGCTTATGCATAGTCATACAGAATTTTGGTATTGTCTTGAAAAAAGGGGATCATTTTTCTTTTTTTGAAACTTGTTTTTCTCACTCAGTGGCACAGTTTCTCAGTGAGAGGGGAATTGGCAAAGAGACAGTCTAAAATTTCTTACCCCAGTACACCACATAAATATTATCACTTTTTATGTGTACCATTACTATAAAGGCGGGAAGTGTTAGGAAGCATAGCTTAATGGAAATCCCTCCAAATCAACAACTACCTGTCTAATTTATTCTTTTTAACAATTACAAAATCAGCATAGTTAAAGGACCCCAGGTGATTCTGATAGAGGTGATGCAATGACCACACTTCAAGGACACTGATATAAGGATATTCAGACATACAGTCCACAGGTGAGCTTATTAGAACCTTTCATGAAATTTAGAATCACAGGACAGGAGAACTGAAAGAACCTTTAGCCCCTCTCACGACCAAAAAAGAAACTGAGTTTGAACAGGTTAAGTCATTTGCCTCAGTTACAAAGGAAGTGAACGGAGGAACTAGGAACAGAACTCGAGTCTCTCAACTCACATTTCAGACATTAAATTGATATATTTGGTTGGTAATATTTCATATAGGAAGAAGAAATGCTATGTGCAAGGTAGAGAGAAAGCATACAGGAGGCTTCATTCATTGGAGTAGTTCATTTTTTAGGAGCTGCCTCCTAAATTTGATAGAGCAAAGAATGAAGAGTCAAAACTAGTTGCTAGATCCAGCTCTACCATAAACCAGCTGAGTGACCTTGATCATATCAGTTCACCTCTCTGACCTGAGTTTCCGTACTAGTCAGTCAACAAGTATTTACTGAGCACCTACAAAGTGGTGAACACTGTTTTAGGTGTTGGGGATAAAGCAGTGAACAAGCTGTAAGGGGAGGCTCTGTTCCCAAGAAACTTCCTAAAAGGCCCAGAACATGGCTAAATGGTATCTTGGGTCCTTTAAACAGCTAGAACATTCTGTTAATCTGTGCCAGTGACCCACCCCTCCCTAACTCTGTTTCTTTCTCTCCTTAGGGTATGCCTCACCCCACCATCATGCTGCTTCTCCCTCAGTCTGACAAATTTAATTTGTGAATCCTTTGGGCAAGGGCTATAATCTGAATTCCATGTTTTTGATACTGACAGCCGGTGAGTATTGAGAAAACGTCAAGTTAGGAAGTTATATTTCTTACCTCAAAAGTTTCACTGGACTCTGGGTTCACTAATGGGTTAAAACTGAAATCCATCATCTCTGGAGAATACAGTCTCCAGCCATGCTGCTGTGACTGCTGCTACTGATACCCACCACACACTAACAGGAACATATGTGGCCCTCTGTTCTGCCACTGGCTACACTTCCAGGAGGTATCCAAGCAGCTGAAGGCACTGTGTGGTAGGCCTAATAATGATCCCCCAAAGATGTTGACACTCTACTCTCTGGTACCTGTGAATATGTCACCTTACATGGCAAAAGGGACTTTACGATTAAGGTTAAGGACTTTGAGATGGGGAGATTGTCCTGGATTATCCAGGTAAGCCCAATGGAATCACATGAGTCCTTAAAAGTGGCAGGGGAAGGAAGAAGAGTTGCTGGTTTTGCATATGGAGGAAGGTGTTCATGAGCCAAGACATGTGAGTGGCCTTTAGAAGCTGGGGACAGCCCTCAGCTGACAGCCAACAAGGAAATGGAGACATCAGTCCTCAAATCATGAGGACTAATTCTGCCAACGACTTAAATGAGCAAGGAAACATTTCTCCCTGAGAGTGTCCAAAAAGGAACCCAGCCCCGCTGACACCTTGATTATAGCCTCATGAGACCCATAAACATATTCACAGCACCACCCATTACCCAGCTCACTGCCTTCCAAACTCACCACCTAAGCTAAACCCAGCCCAGCCAGCTCTCTCTTATCACATTTTCCCCTGTGATTTTACGCTGTTGAAGAGGCTGATGGTCTGAGTATCCTTCAGATAATTATTTCATAGTGGCATTCTTTTATGCTTCATTGGATAAAAGTATTGTGTAGTATGGAAACACAATACATTTACCAAAAATAAATGTATGTTTTGAGTCTCAGTTTACCTATGACTGTACATGCACATACAGTCCCTGCTACAAAGAATGTCCTTCTCCCAGTCAGTTCTCACTTGTCAAAGTCCAATCAATCATTCATGGCCAGTTTCAAATAACATGCCTTGAATAAATCCTTACTGGCTATCCCTAATCCAAACTTGTCTCTCCTTTCCCATAGTATCTGAACAATTCTGTATCTTTGTTATAGAACTCACAATGTACCATCTCCTATGGGTATAAAGTTGTTACTACATGCCCAGCACGTACGGTAGCTCTTAATATTTGGAGTGAATTAATGTATCTGTCTCTCTCCACGATGTGAGCTTCTAAAGGCAGGGAGAAATTTCATCTTTGTATTATTTACAGAGCCTAGCACAGCATCTTGTTCAAAGAAGGTACTCAAGAGATAATTGTGTTTACTGTTAAAATGTCTTAGCTTATAAAAGAGATTGCCACTTAACATCTTTGGTCAGAGTGAGTTCAAGTATAAAATTAAGAGTGAGCATTTAAGTAGTCAGTACAAACAGAATTGTACAGCTACTGTGATAAAATCTTCTGGTCTGAAAATCTAAACAATGACTTCATAGAAAGACCATGGAACATTTCAAAGGGTATGGACCAATGAGATGTAAGAACTAACTGTGAAGTTCATTTTATTACCTAGAATATTCTGCATAAGAACATTATGGTGAAATTATCCTCATTTTGCAAGACAGAAAGACATTATTGCACATACGTATACATTATGTAACACACAACATGTATACATATACCTAAATATTAAGGAGGCATTTACCAATAATCATATTTAAAATACTATTTTTAAAAAGCGAAACAGTATTATAGTGAAATATATAAATTATATAGTAAATTGTATGGTATATAATGTATACTATAATATGTGGTAAATTATATAGTAATAGTAAAATATATAAATATAGCAATATATAGTCATATGTAGTAATATATACAGTAACATATAAATGTAGTAAAATAGTAAAAGAAGCATTACAGTCCTGTGACTTTTTTGGATATACTATTTGTTCTTGTGTGAACAGACAGAAAGAAGACTACTATTATTTTTATCTAGGTACATTTTCAGAAAACTGATTTTGTTTTTTTCATGAACCATGAATTATATAATCATACTTGATATGACCTAATGTCTATGCAATTTCATAAAAGTCTTCAAAGCAAGGACAGTTTATAATTCTTAGATTGCAAAATTAGGCATAAATTTTCAGGGGGACTCTTATAAGTGAGGAAATAATCAGAGCAATCTAACCCATTTTCTCCCATCCAAGTACTAACCAGGCCTGACCCTGCTTAGCTTCCAAGATCAGAAGAGATCGGGTACGTTCACGGTGGTATGACCCATTTTCTGATCTCCTGAAAGAAATACCCCAAATCTGATTATTAGGTCTTTAAGGAAAGAAAGATTGCTTTCAGGTTCTCCCTTTACTTTAATGTTGAGAATTTTAAGAAAGAAATCAGATTTATTTAAAATGGCTATTCTCAAAATAAATAAATAAATAAATAAATAAATAAAAATAAAAAATAAAATGGCTATTCTCTTCCTTACCTCATGAGAAGAGAGGGTAGAGACAGCTAAAATTTCTTGAATGCCTGGCATATGTCAGGCACTGAGATGCTGGAGGCTCAACAGACATTTTCGCATATGCAACATACCTTTGGGAGGTAAGTATTATTATTTCCATTTTACAAATGAGAAAATGGAAACTCAGAGAAGTGAGTGAATCTGAAAGTAATTTTTTTAACTGTGTGCTTTTTATTTGGTTACATAAATAATATGTAAAAGATTCAGATAATCCAGAACAGAACATAAAGTCCCCTTTACCATTCCCTCCCACGCCCAGCCTCCCAGTGCCTCCCTGCAAGTAACCACTGTCAACAAACAGGCGGCTCCCTTCCAGTCCCCTTTCAACGCCTTTACACTCTTACACACGTCTTTTATGTATGTTGGACCTTATTATACATCTGTTCTGCAACTTCCCTTTTTTTTTTTATTTTAAGAATTATGTTGAGAAATAGAGGCCTAAAGCTGGGGGTTTGTGTTGTTTGTCCTTGCATTCTACATTAGGCTTTATTATATTGCCCAAATGGAGAAGTCCATGTTGGTTTTTTTTAAAGAAGTGGCATAGTCTTGTTGGTTCATTAAGCATGACATGGTAACTCATGCTTGCCCAGTGTCCAACTACCAGATGACCAGGGAGAAATGGTGACTGCGTTGTGGATAACCATATTCATAGTCTCTGAGTCTGAGAACCAGAGCTCTCACCCAACCCCCACTGCATAACTGCCTCATCTGCCCAGTTCATAGGGCAGCTGCCATAGTTGGCTTCCTGCCATTTGTGGCCTCAGGAACTTCGATGGTTCTGCCTGCCTCTTGGCATGGTTAGAGGCTCTAGAGCCGAGGAAATACATTGTTCCTCCCATCAACACCAGTATGGACCTGCTCAGACCTCATACTCTCCAGAGGTCTCAGGCAAAGCACTGGGTTTTCCTGGGGGATGGGCCTTCCCCAGGGAGGTTCTCGTAATTTTAGGGTTTTTTTTACAATGATTTGATGAATCACAACTTTTCCTTTTGACCTTCTCTTTAAATTTTTACAGCCCTTCTCTCATGGAACCTGACACACATTCTCCTGGGAGCTTGGTAACAAGACAACAGAAAGCCACCACACATTGTTGCAAGCAAATTGTCCTTTCATCCCTGACCACAACCATTATCCCTGGACCAAGCCTGGATATCTTGACATTCTCCTACCTCAAAGCATCCTCCCTGGTCCAGGGTTGTTTTCAAAGGTCAAAGTGTAGAACTGTTCCTTTTCTTAGTTCTAAAAGCTACTTAGTCTGAGAACTGGGCATTAGCTCCACCTTATCATTCACTCCTCCAGAAAGCCTAGAAAGGCTCAGGCATGTATAAGTCACGCAAATAACAGGAGATATGCAAAGTAGCCTCTATTATATCATCCCAGAACTATATATCTCATATTGAGCTATAGTTAAAGAAATTGGAGAGCTTTATCTTTCAACTATCAGTTTCGAATTTCTCCCTTTCTTTGGCTCCTGCAAATAGTCTTTCCTGGCAACTCCTACCAAGACAATTAGTTGCTCCATCCTCTGTAGAACAAGAGAACTCTGTTTATACCTTCATCATCTACAGATATTATTACTTTGTATTAATAATACAAGAATTGGGTTTGACCAAAAGCAGGATCTGGGGTAAAAGTGATGAGCTTGAGTACACATAGTCTATTTGGGTGGTGTTCCCAGGAAGCCAGAGTGAGGAAGAGGGAAGGATGAGACAGATAAAGAGGGAAAGCCAATAATGGAGGAATTATTAAGCAGTTTACAACTGTGGGTAATTAGGGCTCAATCCCAACACACACACACACACACACACACACACACACACACACACACACACACAGAGGCAGAGAGTAGCTTCAGGGAGATCCCTGAGGCAGTAAAGCTGAGAGACTCAGTGGACACTAGGAGTGAGAAGCCTTCATGGGACATCCCTGGTGGCCCAGTGGTTAAGAATCTGCCTTCCAATGCAGGGGACGCAGGTTCGACCCCTGATTGGGGAACGGAACTAAGATCCCACATGCCGGAGGGCAACTGAGCCCATGTGCCATAACTAGAGAGCCTACATGCCACAATTACAGGGCCCACACGCTCTGGAACCCATGCACCACAACTAGAGAGAAACCTGTGTGCTGCAAGGAAAGATCCCACATGCCACAACTAAGACCCGACTAAGCCAAAAATTAATTAATTAATTAATTTAAAACAAAAAAGAAGGCTTCAACATACATGGCACTGTCTACCACAACTCAAGTTAGAGGTAGCCAAAGGAATGTGACCTGGGGCATCAACAATGTCTATAATACCTCTTGACACATCTCTGTCCCCCTTTAGATTATATATCTCTCTGGGGCACACACCATATCTTGATCATTTTCATATTCTTGATACCCAGCACAGCATCTGGCATAATGTGCAAACTAAATGACTGCATGGATGGATGGATGGATGGAGTTAAGAAAGAAGTTTCTTTCACATGAGATTTGCACTCACCTAACAGCTTTTCTAACCTCTTTTTATTACTTACTTTGTTAATAGTAGTTTTTACCATACCTTCTGAAGCTTTGCCATAAAGGCTACATTTTATCATAGTACATAAAAGCTGTAGGAAAAGTTTCTAAAAAGATTTTTTAAGAACAATGAAATGTCTAAATAAAAATTAAAAAATTATTTCCCTTCCTTTTGCCTGCTTTGTCACCCACTTTTCACCATAAAGGGCATGGGAAGAAGAGTGAACATAAAATAAAAACAGAAAACATCTACTTCGTCAGGCAAGGTTCCAAAGAAATTAATCACATTTTCACAAGGGTATTAGACTAGTTTCCTGATTAAATTGTAGTTTGGTACACAAATGAATTTGAAAAATAAACTCAGTGGAGATTTAGTGATGTGAGATTTTAAAATTAGTGTTAACAAAAGAATAATCAAGTCCAATAATTTCTAAATCAGTGGAGTGTGGGTCCCAGAACATTAGCTCAAGTTGAGAAATTGAGAACTCAGACAGGTCTAAACATGTCAGGGTAGCCTGTAGACAGGCCCACCAGAGCACAACTTTAAGAGGACCGAGGAGCATCATGGAAAGAACAGTGGGAGATGCTGACAGCCAACCTCTAGGCCTGAGGCCCTGAAACCACTGGGGAGGAGAAACTCTTCCTTTATCCTCTGACCGGCAATGTACTTGGTAGGGAAAGAGTTCTACCCCAGAGGAGGGAATGAGAGAACCAGGCTTGTTAAGTGGACAGGGCTGAGGTCTAAGAAGGAGGACAAATCTGGATGCAGCATGAGAGGCAGCACTTGATTGCCTTCCTATCCAGCCCTCGGAAACTCATGCCAAATTCCTAGGGAGACAAAAGCTGTAATAGAGAGGAAGCTAAATAAAGAACTATTATCACTAGAATCACAGCAAGACACTGAGAACAGATAGCTCTGTGTCACGTGAGGAAAGAAATAACCTCACTTCAGAACCAAGAACCTTGCCAATATTGGGAGAACGGAGAGAAGGGGTTAGGCTGAGCAACAGGGGCGCAACGTCGTGTACTTCTAAGCGGAAGAAGAGGGAGGTCATGATGGAATGACCTACAGAGAAAAGTAGTACATCAAGAGGAAGGGTGGAGGCATCCAGGCCACCAGCTAGGAGGCAGAACTGAGATTAAAACCCCACTTCCTGCCTTCTGGGTGGCAGAATCATAAAGAACATCCTCTCACCCTCTAACCTTGTGACTGCCCATCTCAGGTCAATCCACACTGCCCAAGACAATCACTCCTTACTAGACAACATTGATTTTTGTTCCTTCCTTATGTGGAAATCTTCTGAAAACTCGATTTGATTAAACATACAAAAGAGACATAGCATTAAATATTTCTTAGTATTTGTCAAGGTGAAGAAAATTATAAATAAGAAAGCTTATTTGACTTGATTATTAAATTTAATTCATATGTAAATACATGTGTTTTATTATATAAGCAATTGATATCTATTAGAAGAAAGGTTCTGGATTACCCTATGGTTTGCATAGATTTGAAAAAAAAATGTTTGAAGTGGCATTCTGGTGCATTATCCCACCAAACAAAGAAATAAAAACATTATTTGAGAAAAATATAGAAAACTAAAGTCAAATGGTAAAATCAACAATGCTAAATCCATGCAAGAATTATTATATAACCATCAAAATGATGGTTATTTTGTTTGTTGCGGTACGCGGGCCTCTTCCTGCTGCGGCCTCTCCCGTTGCGGAGCACAGGGTCCGGACGCGCAGGCCCAGCGGCCACGGCTCACGGGCCCAGCCGCTCCGCGGCACGCGGGATCCTCCCGGACCGGGGCGCGAACCCGGTTCCCCCGCATCGGCAGGCGGACGCGCAACCACTGCGCCACCAGGGAAGCGCTGGGCCTACGCGTCCGGACCCTGTGCTCCGCAACGGGAGAGGCCGCAGCAGGGGGAGGCCCGCGTACCGCAACAAACAAAATAACCATCATTTTGATGGTTATATAATAATTCTTGCATGGATTTAGCATTGTTGATTTTACCATTTGACTTTAGTTTTCTATATTTTTCTCAAATAATGTTTTTATTTCTTTGTTTGGTGGGATAATGCACCAGAATGCCACTTCAAACATTTTTTTTTCAAATCTATGCAAACCATAGGGTAATCCAGAACCTTTCTTCTAATAGATATCAATTGCTTATATAATAAAACACATGTATTTACATATGAATTAAATTTAATAATCAAGTCAAATAAGCTTTCTTATTTATAATTTTCTTCACCTTGACAAATACTAAGAAATATTTAATGCTATGTCTCTTTTGTATGTTTAATCAAATCGAGTTTTCAGAAGATTTCCACATAAGGAAGGAACAAAAATCAATGTTGTCTAGTAAGGAGTGATTGTCTTGGGCAGTGTGGATTGACCTGAGATGGGCAGTCACAAGGTTAGAGGGTGAGAGGATGTTCTTTATGATTCTGCCACCCAGAAGGCAGGAAGTGGGGTTTTAATCTCAGTTCTGCCTCCTAGCTGGTGGCCTGGATGCCTCCACCCTTCCTCTTGATGTACTACTTTTCTCTGTAGGTCATTCCATCATGACCTCCCTCTTCTTCCGCTTAGAAGTACACGACGTTGCGCCCCTGTTGCTCAGCCTAACCCCTTCTCTCCGTTCTCCCAATATTGGCAAGGTTCTTGGTTCTGAAGTGAGGTTATTTCTTTCCTCACGTGACACAGAGCTATCTGTTCTCAGTGTCTTGCTGTGATTCTAGTGATAATAGTTCTTTATTTAGCTTCCTCTCTATTACAGCTTTTGTCTCCCTAGGAATTTGGCATGAGTTTCCGAGGGCTGGATAGGAAGGCAATCAAGTGCTGCCTCTCATGCTGCATCCAGATTTGTCCTCCTTCTTAGACCTCAGCCCTGTCCACTTAACAAGCCTGGTTCTCTCATTCCCTCCTCTGGGGTAGAACTCTTTCCCTACCAAGTACATTGCCGGTCAGAGGATAAAGGAAGAGTTTCTCCTCCCCAGTGGTTTCAGGGCCTCAGGCCTAGAGGTTGGCTGTCAGCATCTCCCACTGTTCTTTCCATGATGCTCCTCGGTCCTCTTAAAGTTGTGCTCTGGTGGGCCTGTCTACAGGCTACCCTGACATGTTTAGACCTGTCTGAGTTCTCAATTTCTCAACTTGAGCTAATGTTCTGGGACCCACACTCCACTGATTTAGAAATTATTGGACTTGATTATTCTTTTGTTAACACTAATTTTAAAATCTCACATCACTAAATCTCCACTGAGTTTATTTTTCAAATTCATTTGTGTACCAAACTACAATTTAATCAGGAAACTAGTCTAATACCCTTGTGAAAATGTGATTAATTTCTTTGGAACCTTGCCTGACGAAGTAGATGTTTTCTGTTTTTATTTTATGTTCACTCTTCTTCCCATGCCCTTTATGGTGAAAAGTGGGTGACAAAGCAGGCAAAAGGAAGGGAAATAATTTTTTAATTTTTATTTAGACATTTCATTGTTCTTAAAAAATCTTTTTAGAAACTTTTCCTACAGCTTTTATGTACTATGATAAAATGTAGCCTTTATGGCAAAGCTTCAGAAGGTATGGTAAAAACTACTATTAACAAAGCAAGTAATAAAAAGAGGTTAGAAAAGCTGTTAGGTGAGTGCAAATCTCATGTGAAAGAAACTTCTTTCTTAACTCCATCCATCCATCCATCCATGCAGTCATTTAGTTTGCACATTATGCCAGATGCTGGGAAGCGCTGGGCCTACGCGTCCGGACCCTGTGCTCCGCAACGGGAGAGGCCGCAGCAGGGGGAGGCCCGCATTCCACAAAAAAAAAAAAAAAAAAAAAAAAAAAAAAAAAAAAATTGTGTAATAACTTGAAAAAACAAGTATAATGATGAATGGGGGAAAGATAAGATATATTGAATATAAAGAGTAGAGATACAACTTAATTTTTAAAACCTAAAATTAGAAGATAGATGAGACAATGGACTATTTGTTTTCTTTTTCTACTTTGCCTTCTATTTATTCAATGACCATCCATTATGTTAACAACTTGAAAATAGGCACAGGAGAAAGAATATGGCTTAGTTTTAAATTAAATGATTGTGTAAAAAAAAAAACACCAAATCTTCACAGGGCTTAGATTTGAAAAAAATGACTTTACAGATCTAGAATAAACTGTTTTGAATCAAATAATTCTGTGCCTTAGTTAGAAAATCACCTTTCTCTCCTGCATTGTCTGGAACAAATATGTGAAAGATTGGAGAATTGTATGCCTGGCATTTACCTTGCTGAAAGGAGGCCCTCGATAAACATTTGTTAACGGCATGGTAAGTCCGTACTACCTGCTCTTTCACAAAATTTAATCACCCTACTCGGTGCAAAACAAAACAAAACAATGTTCAGAGGTTTAAATCCAGCCTTAGCAAGGCGACTCCCTATGTATCATCCTTTTTGTTACCAGTATCATTTGCCTGTGAATGTCTTAGAACGAAACACTGATACTGGCATTAACTATATTTTAAATTTTTAATTAATTAATTTTTGATCAGCAGGTACAAAAATGCTTCTGGAAGGTGATCTATGTCATAACTAATAGGATTGTCTTTGTTTAGGATGCAAGCTGGCCATACCAGAGAAACGAACCACATGATTTGAGTCACACGGTATCAGTTGTCTGAGTTCAACCACATAAGCAAGAAATCAGTCAATTATGCCTGTGGAATAAAACTCCATTAAAACTCTGGACACAAAAGCTCAGCTGATCTTCCCTGGTAATACTCCTGGCATATTGACAAACATCAGTGCTGGGAAGTTAGTGGGTCATAACTCCATGGGAGAGGACAACAAAAGCTTTGTGTTTGGAGCTCTCCCAAACTGTGGCCTATGTGTCCCTTCCTTTGGCTGATTTTAATGTGTCATTTCCCGTAATAAACCAGAATCATGAGTATAATAATTTTCAGTGAGTTCTATGAAGACTTCTAATGAATTATCAAACCAGAGGGTGGTTTTAGGAACCTCTCAAACTTTCAGTTGGCATCAGAACTGAGAGCAGTCCTTAGGGGCTGTGCCTTCAAACTTTGCAGTTTGAATAACTCCAGGCATGAAGATAATATGTAAACAAATGGATGTGACTGAACTGGCCCTTGGGTTTGCCAACCCCTGTTCTAGCTCATTAAAATAGCTGTACAACGTAAGTTCCACACATATGTTTTGCTGTGATGCATAACTGTGTCCAAACAAGTACAATATTCTACCAATCAAAATAAAATCTGTAATTGTCAAAATTTGCAGATATTTTATATATACACAGAGTAACGGAACTGCAACATTTTTGTGACAAAACTGATGCTGAAAACAAAATAATATATAGATTTTAGTATGTGCCCATCTCTTTCCTGCCCATCTCCAATTAGATTTTTTCATTGTTTGTGCTTTTGAAGACTATAATACTTTGTACATCAACCTAACTTTCCCACAGTGCTATTGTAGTAAGCAAATAATCCCCTCAGCATGTGTTTAGAACAGCATAATAGGAATCCTGACAAGAAAAAAAAAGCACAGAAAACACTGGGTTATTAACAATCTTGAGTGTTCTAGAATTTTCCTAGGAAACAGGAAGAATTTATACCTTTGGCCCACAAAAAAAGAGATGCCAAACAACATCTGTCTTTAACATATAGACATTTGTCCACATGTCTTGGTCAACATGTTCCTTTATTCTAGTCAAAGAGATTATAGGGAAAAAATCCTATGGGAAACAGGCTGCATTCACTTTAAATCTGGTTTTCTTTTGGTATAAAATCAATTTTCTGTTCTTGTCATATTCTTTCTCAACATTAGACATTTTTGAGAAGGTAATAAACTCATTATTTTATTATTAATTATTAACCATGAGTAATTTAGTTCTTCATTGAATTTTCTGTGGTAGTTATTGAATACCACAAGCTGGTACAGCTTAATTGCCAAGATATCCTATCTGGCATGAATGACTTTTTCTATGTGACGGACGTACTGTAACTAAAATATCTACTGGCTAGATAGTCTCATGTATATGATATCAGAATATCTCCCAACGCTGACCAACTTCCTCCTTTTGGAATATTAGCAGGGAAGATGTCTCACATTGGTAATATAGCGGCCACTTGCACTCAGCTATTGCCTGGTGTATGACAAATACTCTCTACTCAGTCAAGAGGTCCATTCAATTTTCTGACAACTACTACCAAGCTGACTTCAGAGGAGAGGGCAGAATGGGGGAAAACTCACATTCCTCCACCGCTCCATTTCAGCAGTGAACACAGACTTATTCCTAATGCCCCACAACATGAATAACACTGGACCGTAGCACTTGAAATTTTAGTGAAGGCTGAAAAATATTAAAGGAGACTTAGAACATACAAAAGAAAAAATGTAAAATAGAAATTTAGATATTAGTACTAGAGTCAATCAGCCATTGCTCTGCACTGAGGATCCACTTGAGCCATTTCCCTCTTTAGCGCGTAGCATGAAACAAGTAGCCAACGCCATCTTATCTTCCACAGTCATTTATCTCTATCATGTCCTCCTTAACCAGAGTTACATCCCACTGCCTCCAACCAGGAGAGAGGATGAATTCCTCCCTTTCTTAATCCACGACTATTTTTATTCTTTCTCCAGGAAACTAACAATGGATCCACCATTTTCTTCAGGAGAGATATCCCCACCCTCACCTCAGATCCTTTGGACCTCTTAACCTATACAAAGTAAACAAGTACAGTATTTCAAAGTACACATCCCAAACTCTGACTCATTCAGTTATAAATGGTACTTCATGTGAGACATTAATTATTCAGTACATGGTAGGCTGCAACAATCCAGTGCAGTTTGGGGCAGAAATAGAGACAAAGATGTAGAAAACAAATGTATGGACACCAAGTGGGGAAAGTGGCGGGGGGGTGGTATGATGAATTGGGAGATTGGGATTGACATATATACACTAATATGTATAAAATGGGTAACTAAAAAGAACCTGCTGTTTAAAAAAAAATTATTAAAAAAAAAACTAAAAAAAAATCCAGTGCAGTTTCATTTCATAGTCTTTCAGTATGCAGAAAGGAGGAAATTAGACCCATGCATTCCCTCCGGTGTGGTCCTAGTCTCATGATTTCCTGTGAGGAAATAACTGAATAAAAAGGCACTCATCTCTCAAAAACAATTCTCTTTGAATTAGTAGAAAGATTCCCCCTAAATCTGAAGTGGCCTCATCCTAGAAAGACATAATGCAATTTTTACTGCTAAACAAAAATTAATATTTAAATCAGAAATATCTGCATTTGGTTCAGTGTATCCATAAGAGCAATGGCCAGTACTTGTCTACAGCAAAACTATTTTAAAAGTTCACCAAAGCAGCCACAACCAGAACAAGGAAGAGAAAGGTTCCAGATTCAAGGACAAATTCTAGAATTCAAGAATGTAGAAACTGCTCACCGCTATCCCAAATGGTTTTCCAGTTTCAACAATTTTCCCAAGGCACCATTTACACCGGGGTGTGATTATAGTCTGGCTGAGTCTTGGCTGGTTGAATTCTCTTGTGGTTTAGTTGTCCAGAAGCTCAGTTAGTTGTACAGAGTCCAAAGTCCAGAAACCCCAGTTAGAGTGAAGAACATGTATATGTTTTTCTATTTCAATTAGTACTTCTTTTCCAACAATATACTATTAATATTTAATTGATTCTGCTATAGAAATGCTTATAAACATACCTCCACCCTAGAGATGACTGAAAATACAGGCATACTGATATTATATGGCTTATTCCAACAACATTTGTGTGAATGAAACAGAAATGTTATGAAATAGAAACTATTGAATATTAAGCATTATTATGTTAGAAGAGCAATTATAATAGTGTAACCTATGTAAAGTCCTAGATATGGCCTAGTTTATCTACAAAACTGTGACTTTGACCAAAATATGTCTATTTTACTAGTCTTCATAAAGAACTATCTTGAAGAACAAAAACATAACATATGACTTTTTAAAAGGGAGTTTATAGATTGTTTTTCTTCTTTCTAATTCATTAATGTCTGTATCTTTTATTAATTCTATTTTTTACATTTATTTTGCAATTATTTTCCTGGATTCTTGAGATGAATGCCTAGTTATTTATCTTAAAAAACTTTTAAATGATAAAAACATTTATATCTACAAATTGGCCTTTAAATATAGGAACCACTCTGATGTGTTTTAAATATGTTATCATCATTAATGTCCAAATTATCTGTAGTTTCCTAGATATCCCATGTACATGCACTGGAAGAATTAATATTGTTTAAATGTCCATACTACCCGCAGCAATCTACAGATGTAATGCAATCCCTATCAAAATGCCCATGATATTTTCCACAGAACTAGAACAAATGATCCTAAAATTTGTATGGAACCAAAAAAGACCCTGAATTGCCAAAGCAATCTTGAGAAAAAAGAACAAAGCTGGAGGTATCACACTCCCTGACTTCGGACTATACTACAAAGCTGCAGTAATCAAAACGGCATGGTACTGGCACAAAAACAGACACATAGATCAATGGAAAAGAATAGACAGCCCAGAAATAAACTCACGTAATTATGGTCAATTAATCTAGGCAAGAAAGGAGACAAGAATATACAATGGAGAAAGGACAATCTCTTCAATAAGGGGTGTTGGGAAAAACTGAAACTACATGTAAAAAAATGAAATTAAACATTTTCTCACACCATATACAAAAATAAACTCAGAATGCATTAAAGACCTAAAGGTAAGATCTGAATCCATAAAACTCTTAGATAAGAACATAGGCAGAATACTCTTTGACATAAATTGTAGCAATATTTTTTTTTTATCTCTCTCCTAAGGCAAAAGAGACAAAAGCAAAAATAAACAAATGGGACTTAATTAAGAGTTCTTGCACAGCAAAAGGAGCCATTGACAAAACAAAAAGACAACCTACTGAACAGGAGAAAATATTTGCAAATGATATGACTGACAAAAGGTTAATATACAAAATATATAAATGGCTCATATAACTCAATATCAGAAAAACAAACAACCCAAGTAAAAAATGGGCAGGAGACCTGAATAGACATTTTTCCAAAGAAAATATACTACACAGATGGCCAACAGGCACATGAAAAGATACTCAATATCACTAATCATCAGAGAAATGCACATCAAAACCATAATGAACTATCACCTCACACCTGTCAGAACAGGTGACACCTATCATCAAAAAGTCTACAAATAATAAATGTTAGTGAGTATGTAGAGAAAGGAGAACCCTAGTACACTGTTGGTGGGAATTTTAATTGTCACAGTCACTATTTAAAACATGTGGAGGTGCCTCAAAAAGCTAAAAATAGAACTACCATATGATTCAGCAATTCCATTACTGGGTATATATCTGAAGAAAATGAAAACAGAACTTCAAAAACATACGTTCACCCCAATGTTTATAGCTGCATTATTTACAATAGTTAAGATATGGAAGCAATCTATGTGTCCCTCAACAGATGAATGGATAAATAAAGAAGATGTGATATATATATATGAATATATATGATATAATATTACTCAGCCATAAAAAAAATGAAATTCTCCCCTTTGCAACAATATGGAAGGATGGAGAGGGTATTATATTTAGTGAAATAAGTTAGATAAAGGCAAATACAAATGATCTGTAATTTCCATTTTAATTTTATTTTTTGAATCCAATAGTTATTTAAGAGGGTGTTTCTAAATTTCAAAATATTAGAATTTACTGCATTTTGTGATCTGAGGATGTAGCCAATACAAATTATACCCTTTGCAATATTTTCTTTTGGCCTAAAATATGATTTTTTCATAAGTATTGCATGGCAATGTAACAAAAAGTGAGTATTCACTGCTTGTATGGTACATATATATTCATATTTTTTAATAAAATTATTTATTAATTATGCTCAGTGGGTTCAGCCACAGATTTGAGCTGGCATAAGAATGAATCAGTCAATTGAGATTATCTAGTCTGAGGAATAGAAAGAAAAAAGAATGAAGAAAAATGAACAGATAAAATAAGTCACAGGGATGTAATATACAGCACAGCAAATATAGTCAATAATATTGTAATAATTTTGTATGGTAACAGATGGTAACTAGACTTATCATGGTGATCATTTCATAGTATGTAAAAATATTGAATCACTATGTTGTACACCTGAAACTAATATAATATTGTAAGTAGATTACACTTTTGTAAGAAAAGAAAAAGAAAAATGAACAAATCCTAAGAGACCTTCAGGACTTCATAAAGCATACCAACATATGTATAAGGAAAATCTCAGAAGGAGAGGAAAGAGGCAGAGAGAACAAAATAATAGCCAAAAATGAACCAAATTTGATAAAAGACATTAATCCACACCTCCAAGATGTGCAATGGATTCCAAGTAGGATAAATTCAAAGAGTTCCAAACATAGATATATTATAGGCAAGCTGTCAAAAGACAAAGACAAAGAGAGACTCCTGAAAGCAGCAAGAGAAAAGTGACTCACAAGTACAAGGGGTACTCAGTAAAATTTACAGCTGACTTCTCATCAGAAACTATGGAGGCCAGAATGTAGTAGAATAATATATTCAAACTGCTGAAGAAAAAAGACGGTCAACCAAGAATTCCATATCCAAGGAGAAATTTAAAAATAAAGAGAAATTCAGACATTGCCAATTAAAAAAATGCAAAACAGCAGATTTCTCATTAGCAAACTTGCCCCACAAGAGAAACTACAGGGAGTCCATGCTGAAATTAAAGGACATGGGATGGTAACTCAAATTCACCCACAAAATAAAGAGCACCAATAACGCTTACTACATAGGTGAATATGAAAGACTGTATGAATTATTTTTGTTTATAGCTTTTTTGTCTCCTGATTTAAAAGACAGCTGCACAAAGCCAAAATTATAAAATCACGTTCATAGGCTTATAATACATAAACATGTAATGTATATGTATATAACAATAATAGCACAAAGGAGCTATATTGAGGCAAAGTTTTTGTATACTACTAAAATTAAGTTGCTATTGATCTAAACTTAATTGTTGCAAGTTAATATACTAATTGTAATTTCCTAGGCAACCACTAAGAAAGTAACTCAAAAAACAATATAGTAAGAGAGACTGTAAAAAAAAGGCATGGGGACTTCCCTGGTGGTGCAGTGGTTAAGAATCTGCCTGCCAATGCAGGAGACATGGGTTCGAGCCCTGGTCCGGGAAGATCCTACATGCCACAGAGCAACTAAGCCCACACACCACAACTACTGAGCCTGCACTCTAGAGCCCACGAGCCACAACTACTGAGCCCGTGTGCCACAACTAGCGAAGCACGTGCGCCTAGAGTCCATGCTCCGCAACAAGAGAAGCCACCGCAATGAGAAGCCCATGCACCGCAACAAAGAGTAGCCCCTGCTCTCCACAACTAAAGAAAGCTCATGCACAGCAATGAAAACCCAACACAGCCAAAAATTAATTAATTAATTAA
>NC_041221.1:79315872-79329945 GCF_002837175.3 Physeter macrocephalus | reverse complement strand
GCCAAAAATTAATTAATTAATTAAAAAAATAAAAATAAAAAAGCATGAAATGATGCTCATCATTAGTCATTAGGGAAATGCAAATCAAAACCACAATGTTATACCACTTCAGACCCACTAGGATGGCTATGTATAATTAAAAAGATGAGCAATAATCAGTGTTGATGAGGATGTGGAGAAATTGGAACCTTCATACATTGCTGGTGGGAATGTAAAATGGTGCAGCCTCTTTAGAAAAAATTTTGCAGTCTCTCAAAGGACCAAACATGGAGTTACTATAAAAGCCAGCAATTTCACTCATAGTTATATAAGCATGATTATTGAAAACATAGATGCATGCAAAAACTTGTACATGAATGTTCATAGCAGCATTATACATAGTGGTCAAAATCAAGGAAATATAACTGAATGCAGTTTGTAAAATTTTCCTCTGTCACAAGCCCTAGGTATTACATATATATGAAGCTATTCTACAGCCTTGTATAGAATTTAAGTTAGTATCAATAAATGAAGGATGGAGAAAGCAGAAGGTAAGAGGCAGAATGGAAGAAGGCAGAACAGAAGATGAATGATCACTAGATAGGGAAGGTAAGTACAGAAATAGAGAAGAAAAAAAAAAGATGCCCAGATATTTCTTCTTCATGATATCGGTGTCCCACAGTCTTTTTTTCCCTCCCCTAAGAGATATTGCTACATATAAAAGTGGAAACAGAATAATAAGGATGAAATTAACATGCTAAATAGTTCTACAGCTGTTCTTACTCTACTACTGGTGTTAACTTATATGAGACACACTCTCAGACTTTTTGTTTAAATAAAAATGTCTGACTATGGCAGATATGAAGAGTCTCTGTCCAGACCCCCCTTCAAGAAAGGACTTTATGCCTAGCAGTGGGGAGTATAGCCAGCAGGCAGCCTCCAGCTCCGAGCTTTTTCCAGAGAGCTGCTTTGCCAGCAGCCTCCCTCTTCTTGGGGCAGCCTGCATCTGGTGACTGAGTGAGGTAGCGATATAAAGTCTTCACCATTTGGGGTCCTAGTCTCCCAGAGTTCCATACCAGGGCAGATGAAGTTTTTGGACGTGTAGAGTGGTTCTGCTTCTCTCTCTGCCCGGTCCTGTGTAACTTCCCTGCTCTTCACAAGTATTGCTCCTAATAAAACAACTTGCTTCCAAAGCTCTGCCTCACTATTTGCTTGTAGAGAACCTAACCTGTGTTGTGATACAGTCATTTTGTTTTACCATCGTGCATGAGAGAAAAAAGAGAAGCCCCCAAATCCTCTGTTCAACAAAGAAAATTCACAAGTATTTATGTCTTCTGGAAACCAAGGATGTCAATTTAAGTATTTATTACTAGGCAACACATTATTAATAAGACAACCAGTTTATAAACTTTTAAGGATTAAGGATTGCTTTCACAGGCCATAGCAACAATCTTGAGCCCTGATGTCTAACAGGAGTTGGCAGCTAGAGTCAGAAAACTACTGCCCAGTCCAGCTTCCTGTTTTTGTAGATAAAGTTTTATTGGAACATAGCCACACCCATTCATTTGGCTGCTTTTCATTAGCAGAATTGAGGAGTAGCAATAATGACCACAAGGCCTGGAAACCTCAAATATTTACTATCTGGACCTTTAAGAAAGAGAAGATTCTTTTGATGGAAATAACTTCTGCAAGGGTGGTTTTATGATGCAAAATACTATCTGCTGGGGCTTCCCTGGTGGCGCAGTGGTTGCGCGTCCGCCTGCCTTTGCAGGGGAACCGGGTTCGCGCCCCGGTCTGGGAGGATCCCACATGCCGCGGAGCGGCTGGGCCCGTGAGCCATGGCCGCTGAGCCTGCGCGTCCGGAGCCTGTGCCCCGCAACGGGAGAGGCCACAACAGAGGGAGGCCCGCATACCACAAAAAAAAAAAAAAAAAAAAAAAAAAATACTATCTGCTTTTCTCTTCAGCTGCAGAAAGAGGGAGCAGTTACAAGTCCCTCCAGTTTTTAAAGGCCACACCTGGGATTCCATTAACTGGCACTGAGGAGAAGAAAGCAATCTCAAGAAACCCAAAACAATATGGAAAGAATGAGGCAAAATAGGATTATTAACGAATGAAATAAGGAGTGTATATTATTTTGAATCTACACTGATCAGAAGCTAAAAATATGAAAGGGGTTTTAGGTGTCTCAGGGCCAAGTCTGAGAAGATTGGGTTTGGGAATAGAATGACAAAAAGGAAATGGATGGACTGTGACTTGTTCTGTCATAAATTTTATCAAAAATCAAAATGAGGAACCTCCCTGGTGGTGCAGGGGTGAGGAATCCGCCTGCCAATGCAGGGGACATGGGTTCGAGTCCTGGTCCGGGAAGATCCCACATGCTGCGGAGCAAGTAAGCCTGTGTGCCACAACTACTGAGCGTGCGCTCTAGAGCCCTCGTGCTACAACTACTGAAGCCCGTGCGCCTAGAGCCCGTGCTCCGCAACAAGAGAAGCCACCGCAATGAGAAGCACGTGCACCGCAATGAGGAGTAGGCCCTGCTCGCCGCAACTAGAGAAAGCCTGTGTGCAGCAACGAAGACCCAATGCAGCCAAAAATAAATAAATAAAATAAATTTATATATTAAAAAAAAGACTCCGCAATCCCAATGCAGGGGGCCCAGGTTCGATCCCTGGTCAGGGAACTAGATCCGACATTCATGCCACAACTAAGAGTTCATGTGCCACAACTAAGGAGCTGCCGAGCTGCAACTAAGGAGCAGGCAAGCCGCAACTAAGGAGGCTGCCTGCCGCAACCAAGACCCAATGCAACCAAATAAATAAATAAACAAACAAAATGAGCAGGGAGGGGCAATGTAGGGGTACGAGGTTAAGAGGTGTAAACTATTAGGTATAAAATAAGCTATAAGGATATATTGTACAACATGGGGAATATATCCAATATTTTATTGTATAATAACTACAAATGGAGTATAACCTTTAAAAATTGTGAATCACAATATTGTACACCTGTAACTTATATAATATTGTACAGCAACTATACTTCAATAAAAACAAACAAACAAGCAAAAAAACTGAAATGTGAACAGCATAAACAAAAGATACAGTTAAGTGAGCAAGACCTTCTGGTGACTTCTTTCAGATCCTCTTTGGGATGCATCAAGGTGAAGACACATGGTGAGGAATTCTCTGGGTCCGATGATGCCCAGATAAAGGAACCCGAAGGAGAGTTCTGTGCTCCCAGCCAGCAGAGCCACATCAGTACCTGGAAACAGTTTACAGTTCACCCAGACTCCATGTCTGGGCTCCCCAGGTTCTGAGATTCTTGCTGTCCCATACTTATCAAGTCCTTCCCTGTTCTGCTCTTTTAACATGGGACCTATGAATTTTCAATGTATAGCCCATTTACGGTCTTTATCATGGCCACAAATAATCAGAAAAGAAACTCAGGGCATGCAGCATGTTCTGAAATCTCTTTTCCAGCCTCTGTTTCTTTCACTTAACTACTCATCCTTTCAGGTCTCCCAGGCTCCCTTCTTACCCTAGTACCTAAGTCATTCTGCATTCTCTCAATTGCTGTTCATAGAAATGGGCAAAAAAAAAAAAAAGATGCATCATTCATTTATTAATTTTCTTCAAGTAATACTTATTGCAGGCATGTTACAGCTTGACACTTGACACAAGGCCTTAGAAATATTTTAAAATCATACACATAGCTTTTCCAACCAGCTTTCCTGTGCCTTCCAGTAACAGCAGAGCTTTCATTCTGGGCAAAACAGATTACCAAATACCAGTCTTAAGGGCATGTGTTTTCTGTGAAAAAGGGTTAGAAAATGTGTCTAGTCATCGATTTGACATGTGATCTGTGCCTCTTCAGTCACATGTCACATTTCTCTGGCATTGTTCCCTTTTGCTCTTTATGAAAAGTGCTTATCTATCATTTATAATGATCTCACTTTTTAATGTTATACGTTCCTTTTCCAAAACCTATTTATATACCACTAAATCAAGCTGTGATAAGACACCACTTTTCATTCAATTCTGATTCTACATAATAATTTCTTATTTGAAACAAGTTATTTTATCAAGAAGAAGCAGCTGCAAACACAGCAATTCCTCCAAACTACCATTAATAGAATGTTCTCAGCTGTCAAGCCAGATGTTTAGCTCTAAATATTGAGCTTTCTAGAGCTGAGACTGGCGGCTCTCCTCTGAGATTGGGGTGCGGACCCTCTGCCAGGCTTGCTAACACCGGAGACAGAGTACCCTTCCCCTCACTCCTTGCCTTTTGACCCTATTCTCCCTGGACCTCCCACCCTCACTTCCTCAGGAAGTTCTCAAATGTCAGTTGTATCACCTGAGTTCAACTGTTCACATCTGTCATTCCAGAGAATTCAAGTGTTATAAAAAGTCATAGAGACACAAATGAACCTATCTACAAAACAGAAACAGACTCACAGACAGAGGACAGACTTGTGGTTGCCAAGCGGGAGAGGGGCTGGGGGAGGGAAGGATTGGGAGTTTGGGATTAGTAGATGCAAATTGTTATATATTGGATGGATAAATAACAAGGTCCTACTGTATAGCACAGGGAACTATATTCAATATCCTGTGATAAACCATAATGGAAAAGAATATGACAAAGAATGTGTACATATGTATAACTGAATCACTTTGCTGTACAGCAGAAACTAACACAGCATTGTAAATCAACTATACATCAATTTAAAAAAAATTTTTTTAAGTCAGAGAGGATTAAACGTATTAATGCACTAGTGTCCACAGCTTCTTTCCCTCTCCCCAGAAGCTAATTAAAATTCTGGAGCTGTTCATTTTCTAGGCATTTTTCCACTTACCTTTCTTCTGGGCCTGTTAGAGAGATTCGGGAGGGGAAGAACATCTACAGCAGTTGACACGCGGTCTTGGTGGAAGGTCTTGACTGGGAGCTGACAATGGGGGGATAGGGTTTTCAGGGGCAGCTGCTCGAGAATGGCAGAGGCGTACACAGAGGATTTTTCAGTACATTGGCTGTGCCTGCTCAAAATTGTGAGAATTATGATTATACGATAGAAGGTAAATGTCTTGAACTGGAGGAGGATGAAGAGATGGATAGGAATCTGAGGGTACTAATGTTCTCATCTTTTAAAGCAGAGAGTCCTTGATGATCCATCCAATTGAAATGTGTGTTTTTTTTTTAAGCACAGTGACTCTAGCCTTTTAATATTTTAGAATATTTAGAATCCTTTAGAAAATAATATATCTTGTGGTAGAGAAATATCTATTTGAAGTTCGACAATTCCTTCAATTTCTCTTTTCTTTTATTAAATTCAAGTAAGATTAACTTTAATGTTTAATATGAATAGTGTGATCCCAAGTTTACAAAAATATTGTTTCTATTTGTGTATGTGTTTAGAAAGATGTATATAATAATATTCTTCTAAAAGTAATAATGGTTATTTCTGGGTGGTAACTTTGGAGTGATTTTTGAACTTTTATCTTTGTGCAATTCTGTTATATGAATTCCTATAATAAGTATGAAAATAGAGTAATTTGTCTTTTAAAATGTGAGAAAAAATGCCAATATGATAATAGTGTTTAGTTCTGGAAGGTGGGAATATGGATGATTATTATTTTTTCTTTGTGCTTGTCTTAGTCCATTTGGGCTGCTATAACAAAATACCATAGACTTGGTAGCTTATAAACAACAGACATTTATTTCTTATAGTTCTGGAGGCTAGAATTTCAAGATCAAGGTACCAGCATGGCCACCTTCTGATAAGAACTCTTTTTCTGATTCATAGCCAGCAGCTTCTGGCTGTGTCCTCACTTGGTGAAAGAGGCTAGGGATCTGTCTGGTGCCTCTTTTATAAGAACACTAATCCTATTCTTTTTTTTTTTAATTGAAGTATAGTTGATTTACAATGTTGTGTTAAATTCTGCTGTACAGCAAAGTGGTTCAGTTATACACGTATATATATACATTCTTTTTTTTAATATTCTTTTCCATTATGGTTTAGCATAAGATACTGAATATAGTTCCCTGTGCTATACAGTAGGACTTTGTTGTTTATCCATTCCATATATAATAGCTTACATATGCTAATCCCAACCTCCCACTCCATCCTTCCCCCAATCCCCTCCTCCTTGACAACCACAAATCTGTTCTTTACGTCTGTTAATTCTTTTTTGTAGATAGCTTCATTTGTGTTGTATTTTAGATTCCACATATAAGAGATATTATATGGTATTTGTCTTTCTCTTTCTGACTTACTTCATTTAGTATGATAATCTCTAGTTGCACAGGACACTAATCCTATTCTTGAAGTCTCCACTATCATGGTCTAAGCATCACCCAAAGGTCCCACCTCCTATCACCTTACCTCAAGGATCAAGATTTCAACATATGAATTTTGGAGGAGGAAACAAACATTCAGGCCATAGCAGTGTTTCTCTATATTTTCTAAATTTCCAAAAATTAAGTTATACAATTAAAATGACAGGAATACCCAACATTGCTATTATACATTCCTTCTCTGTTAATATTTGTTTACTTATTCCATGGCAGTTTTATGAAGATGATAATAGCAAAACATTATATTTTAACACAGAACCCTTCAACCAAAGATGATTTTTACAGACATACATTTAAAACGTGTCACTGATTCCAAAATAAATCATTATTCATCTAAAGATTGGCATGTACAGATGTAAAGAAATAGCAGCAATAATTGCTGTGTCTAAGAAACAGACTCTGAGGAGGGCAAACTAAGTCTAGGAGAAAGAGAATTGGAATGTCAGAGGATTTCAGAACTCTTGTGAAAATTACCCCAGCAATCAAATAAATGACTAATAGTAAATAACTAACAGAATCAAATATCTAACTAGTAACATGTAACCTTTTTCATGCCTCAGGAATCTATTCTATAAAGTAGAGATAATGATTTCTTTTTTAGGTTAAATAACATCAGGAGGTTAAGAGAGCATTGCCCGGTTAAGTCCTGGTCCTCAAGACAACTCAACAACGTGGGGGAGGTGGAGGTTAGTTGCAGTCTCACTTTGAGATTTGTATCAAACGTGTGGTCCCGAATCTACTCTCTTCCATGAATTAATGCTCTATATTTTCAATATATTATTTTCAAAGCACAATTTTAATGTATATAAAAGGAAATGTAAAAAAATAAATAAAAATTAAAACCCCTCAGTTTTTCTTTCATGTCTTCATCGACCCTCCTTTTACTTTTTCTTTCCTCCATCTGTTTAAAAAATATTTTTCTCGGGCTTCCCTGGTGGCGCAGTGGTTGAGAGTCCGCCTGCCGATGTAGGGGATACGGGTTCGTGCCCCGGTCTGGGAAGATCCCACATGCCGCAGAGCGGCTAGGCCCGTGAGCCATGGCCGCTGAGCCTGTGTGTCCGGAGCCTGTGCTCCGCAACGGGAGAGGCCACAACAGTGAGAGGCCCGCGTACCATAAAAAAATATATATATATTTTTTTTTCTCTTCTTATTTTTTCATTATTTTTCCTTGCAGACTCATTTATTCCTGGTTATTTTCAACCAATATCTTCTTTCTCTCTTAAGTAAGTGTGCACTTTTTTTCTGATTTTCTTTTAAATATTCATCTCTGTAGAAAACCATACTGAAATTTCACTGCACTGGTTTAAATGGAGCCACCCTGCAACTTTTTCTTTTCTTTTCTTTTCTTTTTTTGCTAGAGCAGTTTCCTGGAAAACCACTCATATCAATACTCTTGATGCAAAACTGACTCACATGCTGGTCTCCTGCTTCCTCCTCCTCACAGATGATGTGCAGATGGTACCATGGCTTGTCCTCCTCACCCCTCTCCAGACCCAGTACCACTAGTCTGCCCCTCCTCTCCTCCACCTCCAGACTATGCACCACTGCTCTCTCTCCGTGAAACACTGCAATTCTCTCAAGTTTGCTCTCCTCTTTTCAATCTCTGTGCTTTCACCTCATTCCTCTCTTCTCACAGCTGAAAGCTATGGCCTTTTGCAGCCCTGTTTACAGCCTTTCAATAGCCCTCATCGTGGAACAGGCTAAAGTCCAAACAACTGGCACTGTAGGCCCTCTGTCATCTGACAACTGTCTACTTCTCTAAGCCTCATTTTTCTTGAAGTCGTACTCTCATCCCCTATAATGAGCAATTTCAGTCCCCCAAAACATCCTGATACTGTGCAATTAATAGATGTATGCCATTGCTCACAGTTTGCCCTCTGCTGAACACTGATTTATCTTTTAAGATTAGATTCAAAGACATATATAAAAGATGTTTAATCTCACAAGAAGTCAGGGAAGTGAAAACTTTAAAAAATAAGTTTTCCCTTATCTGACAATCAAAATATTAAAAGATTTTAAACATTCTATTTCTGGTTTCCAGTTCTGTATGTAAGGAACTTGGAAGTTGCCATTCCATCCGAACAACAAGTAAAAAACTGAACAGACTGAAAAATCAACAGTTCTCCTTGGATCTGTAAAAGAGGAGGACACAGAGAAAACCACTGCCCCCAAGACTGGAGAGACAGGAGAATACAGTGAGTGGTAGCTTGCTGGAGCAGAGACTCACAAGCAGAAATTGCCAAGGGAACCAGCGCCCGGGTAGGAAAACCTGAACGGTAATTGATGACTTGCTGGAGACTCAAGGAGGACAAGTCTGACAGTTAAATACTCCAGGATGACCCAGTCATTAGGGAGCCTCCATACTTTTGCCTCCAAGAGCTCGACCAGGTTCTTACAGTGACTATCAGAGGAAAATCCCTTCATGCTTTTGGCAGAAGGAGGGGAAACTGAACCAATTTGTAATGCCAGAGCACTGTGTTCTTAACAAGGGCTGCCCTCAGGAGAAACAAATTAACTAGAGCCTCACCTGATGGGGTATTATCAGAGCCTAATCGACCTGGAAGAAGGGATATAGCCAACTCCAGCCCACTTGTTCCATTTAAAAGGGGGAAAAAAAGCTGAGAAACACTTGTGAAGTTCACAGTCCAGAGATAATACGCTCAATAAAAGACTGAGACCTAATCCTAGGACTACAGACGCTTCCCCTTCCCCACTCTTCACTACCACATTTACTAAAGCCTGTTTACAGCAGTTCCTTACACCAGATACATCATGTCCTGTTATCAAGAAAAAAATTCAAGGCGTATCAAAAGGCAAAAAACACAATTTGAAGACATAGAGCAAGCATCAAAGACAGACATGGGGCAGGGATGTTGGGATTATTAGACCAGGGATTTAGAAAATCTATGATTAATATGTTAAGGGCCCATGCCCTTAACATGCAAGAGCAGATTAGCAAAGTAAGCAGAGAGATGAAAATCCTAAGAAAGAACCAAACAGAAATGCTAGAGGTGAAAAACACTGCAACAGAAATGAAGGCTGCCTTTGATGAGTTTATTAGTAGACTGTACATGGCTGAGGAAAGAATCTCTGAGTTTGAGAATATCTTGACAGAAACCTCCAAAACTGAAAAGCAAACAGAAAAGAGACTGAAAAAACAGAATATCTAAGGACTGTGGGACAAAAGATGTAACATACACATAATGGGAATACCAGAAGGAAAAGAAAAGAAACAGAAGAAATATTAGAAAAAATAGACTTGAGAATTTCCTCCAAATTAATATCAGACACCAAATCACAGATCTGAGAACCTCAGACAACACCAAGCAGGATAAATGCCTAAAAATCTATATATATGCAAGTCATATTCAAACCACAAAGAGCACTTAAAACTCAGCAATAAGAAAACACAGTCCCATTAAAAATTGAGCCAAAGATCTTAACAGACACTCCCTCAAAGAAGATATACGGATGGCAAACAAACATACAAAAAGATGATGTACATCATATGTAACTAGGGAATTGCAAATTAAAACAACAATAAAGTACCACTACAGATCTATTAGAATGACCAACATCTGGAACACTGACAACACCGAATGCTGGCAAGACCGTGGAGCAACAGGAACTCTCATTTACTGTTGGTGGGAATGCAAATTTGTACAGCAACTTTGGAAGACAGTTTAGCAGTTTCTTACAAAATTAAACATATACTTACTATATGATCCTGCAGTCGCTCTTCTTGGTATTTACCCAAAGGAGCTGAAAACTTATGTCAACACAAAACCCTGCACACAGATGTTGACAGCAGCTTTGTTCATACTTGTCAAAACTTGGAAGTCATCAAGATGTTTTTCAGTAGGTGAATGAATAAATAAATTGTGTACATCTAGACAATGGAAAATTATTCAGCACTAAAAAGAAATGAGCTATCAAGCCATCAAAAGACATGAAGGAGGGCTTCCCTGGTGGCGCAGTGGTTGAGAGTCCGCCTGCCGATGCGGGGGACACGGGTTCGTGCCCCGGTCCGGGAAGATCCCACATGCCGCGGAGCGGCTGGGCCCGTGAGCCATGGCCGCTGAGCCTGCGCGTCTGGAGTCTGTCCTGTGCTCCGCAACGGGAGAGGCCACAACAGTGAGAGGCCCGCGTACAGCAAAAAAAAAGACAAGAAGGCACCTTAAGTGCATATCACTAAGTGAGAGAAGCCAGTTTGAAAAGGCTGCATACTGTATGATTCCAACTATGTCAACTGTTTGATGTTCTGGAAAAGGAAAAACTTTGGAGACAGTAGAAAGATCTGTGGTTGCCAGGGATTGGGGGCAGGTGGAAGATGGTTTGACAGAGAAAAGAGAATGTTTAGGGCAGTGAAAGTACTCTACGTAATACTAAAACGATAGATATATGTTATTATGCATTTGTCTAAACCGATAGAATGTAAAACACCAAGAGTGCACCCAAATGTAAGCTACAGACTTTGGGTGATGATGATGTGTCAATGTAGGTTTATTAATTGTAGCAAATGTATTGATACCACTCTAGTGGGGATATTGGTAATGGCGGAGGCTACGCATGTGTAGGGGTAGGGTGTATATGGGAAAATCTCTGTACTTTCCTCTCAATTTTGCTAAAACTACTCTAAAAAAAGTCTTCAGAAAAGATTTACAATGCTCTCAACTGGTAAAGGTATGAGGAAAGAGGCAGTCTTCTACCAAGTTGATAGGTATACATATTGCTACATGTGTTTTGAAAGACAATGTGACCACATTTATCATGATTTTAAACTATTTATTCCACTGTTGGGTATATGGTCTACAGAAACACTCACACATGTGCAGAAGAATGTTTGTGGGTGCTCATTTCATTATATGTAATAGTGAAAATTTCGGAGGAAATTCTAAATTTCTACCCATAGGGGATTGGCTAAATAAATACAGTAATCCCAACTTCTGGACTTTGATATAGAAGCACTGTAATGAAACAATACCCATGACAATTATTAAATGAAAAAACAAATTGAAAAGCAATATTTATTTTTATCATTTGTGTATAATTATATATGCATATATGTTCATACATGTATATAGGTAAATGCAAATATATCAATATACTTAAATGTACAGAAAAAGTTCTGGAAACATACATACAATGTGTTAAAAGTGCTACCTCTAAGTAGAAGAATAATGGGGAGCAGGATGAAGAAAGGCTTCTACTATTTACATACTTTTGTATTTCAATATTTTGATAAACTGAAATACATTCATGTATAACTGGTTAAGAAAATGTATACACTATTTTTTAAAGTTTTGAGCAAAGGTTAGCTGGATGAAGAAATGAAGGAAGGGTATCATAGGAAGAGGGAACAGAATGAAAAAAGGGGGACAAATGCTCCAGCATTTCTTCCTCAATAGACTTTCTGCCCCATGCTCACCCATTCCCTCATTCTCCACTCTTCCCTCGTACCCCATCAAATCCGGAGGTACTTCTAACCCAGAAGCCATAACAACTAATGGCACCCATTTGTTTACAAATATGTCTCCAACCAGACTGTAAACCACTTGAAGACAGGGACCTTATCCTATTTGCTTTTGTAACCCTAGGTCCTAGTCTAGCGCCTGGCAAAGAACAGATGGGCATCCAGGTATTTGATGAAAGGGCAAATGAATGAATGGATAGATGGATGGATATAAGGTCTCCATCCAGGAAAATTTAGTTGTGAAAGTACAAAATAATTCCAATATAAGGCACTTCTTTTAATCTTTGTGTTGAGTAATGATTAACAGCACAAGTTTCAACAATTTGGGTGGGAAAATATTCTGGGCTAACTCCAGTCGAAAGCTCTGTAATATTCAGTCACAGAAGCTCAAAAGAAATAATAATCTAATGAAGACTCAAATATGACATTAAACATGAGCACCCTCTGGCATACTTAACGCAAAGCACGGATTTGTGAATTGAGCACAGCTTTCAATGTGCTTTTTACATTTACTGCTGCTTTTACCTCTTCGTTATACAGAGAACTATCCTCTAAGTTGCACTTATATGTTCTCAGAGCTATTCTGAGTAAAAATGGTTTACTATTAAAAATACTTTTAGAAGTTTTATTTTCTAAAAGTATTTTTTGCTCACTTAATTAGTTTAACCAAAGGATCTAATGACTACTTGGTTTGCATTATAATCATGTTAATTATTTTCCTGAAGTTTTCCTCCCAGGGGCATGGCTTTTGCTGGTTTCATTATTCATTTCTCAATACCCTTCGAGATAAATTAACCAATAATTTACATCTGGAAATCCCTATGTTCTCTTTGACAAATGATAGTCCCTAACTGCGAAACCTCAAAGAAACAACCTCAGAAGGATCTTTATTTGCTGCTATGCTCTGTTACTTCATGCTTCTCTAGAAGCTCTTGTCACCATAATGGGGTAAGTTTATTTAGTATGCTGTTCAGTGGAAAAACAGTTATAGCATTTGCATGTTAGCATAGAGGGAAATATAGAACATTTTCACCTCTCTTATCATGTGAAAAGTTTCTGGTGAGGGAAGATGAACTTTTAAGGTTGGGTGTTGTTGGCAAGATAAGTCGGCATGTTTAGGTTGTTGCAGTTTATGGGGCAGCTATGAATCTAAGTATGGCCCTGCTTCTCATCTTGGCTCTTTATTTGGGAGTATTCAGGCAATGGGAAAATTGGATTCAAATGATATTTGTGTCCACATGAGAATTATTTCACTTGAAGACTTGTTCACTGATCCTGAATTTAGATTTTTTTTTTTAGGAGTGACTTTTGGGAAATCTTCTCTAGGGTCAGATCCAGGACAGACGTGGGGTGGAGTGGGGTGGGTACAGCTGGTCAGCTCAAGAGACAATTCCAAGGGGGGCTCAGGACGCAGCTATATTGCATGTGTGTACAAAGCCTGTGTGAAGATTTTCATCTGGTTGGCCCTTTGGGGAGAGGGGAGGATGGAAAAATTGTTTTTACTCCAAGCTGCAGAAACTAGCTCTTGGCAACACGGAATGGTTCAAATCTTCCTTCTTCAATAAGGTCTTTCTAATTATAGTCTGTCTTCTTTACTTTGATGCATAGCAGTGTTATCCAGTACAATTTTCTGCCATGAGGACTTGCTCCATAATTTGCCAGTCCCGGTGCAAAATGAAAATGTTGGGCCCTTTGTTTTAAAATTATTAAGAATTTCAAGATAGCAACAGCAAAGCATTAAACCAAACATGGGCTCTTGGAAGCTTGGGGCCCTGTGCATGCCCATGAAGCTGGTCCCTTTTATCACGATCGAACCATTGAATACGGTAGCCACGAGACACATACGGCATTTATACACTAATGTAATATGGCTAATGCAATTGTGGAGCCGAATTTTTTTCATTTTAATTAATGGTAGTTTAAATAAACATATGTGGCTCATGGCTACCATATTTGACAGTGCAGCACCTAATAGATTATAAATTATTTGGGGAAAATTACTTAATCTCACTGTTATTCAAATGTCACCTGTAAAATGGATGTAATAATAATACCTACCTCCCAGGTTTATTTTGAGAATTAAGTAAATTAACTTATCTAGAGCTCTTACAAAAGTGTCTGGTATATAAAAATTGTTAGGTTTAACAATATTTATTATTATTAACATAACCCAATTTATTTTTATTTATTTATTTATTTTTAACATCTTTATTGGAGTATAACTGTTTTACAATAGTGTGTTAGTTTCTCCTTTATAACAAAGTGAATCAGT
>NC_041221.1:79311164-79311575 GCF_002837175.3 Physeter macrocephalus | reverse complement strand
CTTTAATCCGCTGCTTCTGAGGCTGCTGGGAGAGACCTCCCCCTCTCCTCTTTGTTCGCACAGCTCCTGGGGTTCAGCTTTGGACTTGGCCCCGCCTCTGCGCGTATGTCGTCCGAGGGCGTCTGCCCTTCGCTCAGACAGGACGGGGTTAAAGGAGCAGCTGATTCGGGGGCTCTGGCTCTCTCAGGCCCAGTGGGGAGGTAGGGGTACGGAGGCGGGGCGAGCTTGGGGCGGCAGAGGCCGGCGTGACGCTGCACCGGCCCGGGGCGCGCCACGCTTTCTCCCGGGGAAGCTGTCCCTGGATCCCGGGACCCTGGCGGTGGTGGGCTGCACAGGCTCCCGGGAGGGGCGGCGTGGAGAGTGACCTGTGCTCGCACACAGGCCTCTTGGTGGCGGCAGCAGCAACCCTAG
>NC_041221.1:79295198-79310964 GCF_002837175.3 Physeter macrocephalus | reverse complement strand
AGCCGCGGCTCGCGCCCGTTTCTGGAGCTCCTTTACGCGGTGCACTTAATCCCCTCTCCTCGCGCCCCAGGAAGTAAAGAGGCAAGAAAAAGTCTCTTGTCCCTTCGGTAGCTCCGCGCCCGTTTCTGGAGCTCCTTTAAGCGGCGCGCTTAAACCCCTCCCCTCGCGCACCGGGAAGCAAAGAGGGAAGAAAAGGTCTCTTCCCTCTTCGGCAGCTCCAGACTTCAGCCGGACTCCCTCCCGGCCAGCCGTGGCGCACTAGCCCCTTCAGGCTGTTTTCACTCTGCCAACTCCAGACCTTTCCCTGGGATCCGACTGAAGCCCCAGGCTCAGCTCCCAGTCCCCGTCCGCCCCGGCGGGTGAGCAGACAAGCCTCTCGGGCTGGTGAGTGCCGGTCGGCACCGATCCTCTGTGCGGGAATCTCTCCGCTTTGCCCTCCGCACCCCGCTGCTGCGCTCTCCTCCGAGGCTCCGGAGCTTCCCCCTCCGCCACCCACAGTCTCCGCCCGCGAAGGGGCTTCTAGGGTGTGGGAACCTTTCCTCCTTCACGGCTCCCTCCCACGGGTGCAGGTCCCGTCCCTATTCTTTGTCTCTGTTTATTCTTTTTTCTTTTGCCTACCCAGGTACGTGGGGGGTTTCTTGCCTTTTGTGAGGTCTGAGGTCTTCTGCCAGCGTTCGGTGGGTGTTCTATAGGAGAAGTTCCACGTGTAGCTGTATTTCTGATGTATCTGTGAGGAGGAAGGTGATCTTCTCCGCTTACTACTCTTCCACCATCTTGCCTCGATCCCCCCAATTTATTTTTAAAGTATTTCCTGACCTGGAGTAAATCCAGCAAGTCATAGTCATCCTATTACCCTTGGCTAAGACTGGTTTAGCCCTGGGCATAAGCTGAGGTCTGCTGGGGGTTTGGGGAAAGGTTCTGAGAATCTCAGTAATTGTAAATAAATCAAATGATATAGAATTCGATAAAGTAAGAAGTAAAAGCTCCTGGAAAGTAATACCACCTCATCTCTCAAAACACACAATTAATACTTTACCTTTTAATATGTGTAAGGTGCTAGATAAAATACAGGATGCCCCATTAAATTTGAATTTCAGCTAAACAATGAATAATCTTTTAGTATAAATATGTCACAAATATTGCATGGGATATAAAAAAGTTGTCCATTAATGATCTGAAATTCAATTTTAATCCCATGTCTGTATTTTTATTTACTAAATTTGCCAAACTTAGATATATGGCTTCTTAAACTAATTGTAAAAATTTTTTTATAAAAAATTATAAAAATTGTCATTTTTCTGAACTCAGCCAGACTGGGTTAATTTATAATCCATGTAAGATTTGATAGAGAAATTATTGTCCCACTCTTATGTGTATTGTACCAAGAACAGGGGGTTGGAGTTCAAGGGCAAGGCATTTCACATCTCTGGGCCTCAGGCAGTTTTGCTTCTAAAATGGATGTTGGACCAGGTTGCCCCGGAGGTTTAAAATATTATAGAGGTTAGAGCAGGGGCAATAGAATCAGACATTCTATTAGGTTGGCCAAAAAGTTCATTCAAGTTTTTCTGTTACAACCACGAAATATCCGAACGAACTTTTTGGCCAGGTCAATAGGTTGGAATCATAACAGTCACCAGCTGGGTGAGCTTTAGCAAGGTGCTTAACCCCCAAGTGCTTGGGTTTCTCCACCTGTAAGAAGGGGAATAATTAAAATCCATACCTCTTAGGCTGCTGTGAAAGTTAAATGAGTTAACATGCTTAAAGTTCCTAGAACTTTAAGTTTGGCACACAAGAAGTGTTCCATAAAATGCTAGCTCTCACTGTTATTCCAGCTCTGGCTTTCATTGTCTCTTCAATCTTGAACAACCTTCCCAAGACTCAGAGACTTAAGACGTCAGATCTTGGTAGGGAAAAATGCTACCAAGAGGAACATTGGGTATGAAACACAACTTTTAAATTACATATCTGCTTAGAAATGAATTTAATGAATAGTATTTGAGATTACATTAAAATACGTTTTGAAATTGTAATAGATTCTAAAATATTGCTACTGAAAATTGAAATAGCTATACTTTATTGGCAAGCAGACTTACCATTGGTCTCAACATGGGAATTCTCATCAAAACCTGTTTTTCCACCCAGAAAATGGGCACATTTTGTAATGCAAATTATTATAGAGGAGAAGGCAATCTTCAGTAATGGAAGGAACTATGCAAATAAACGTATTTAAGGAATGAACAGTGTTTATATGTCTATTTTTCTAGCTAGAAGAGCTACAATTCATTAGTTAACATTGGAAAAAATCAGATGTCAGGACTCAGAAATTTTTGTGTGATCAGTAGTTTGGAAAGGCTGCAACCTTCTCTTTAGTTTTCAATAATACAGATTCCAACGTTAAAATTTCAGCTTTTATTTTCCTTTTATGGCAGTTGGTTCATTTTCTGTAGAGGTTCAATTTGTTGCCAGAGAGTCGTCACTAATTTGAATAATTATATACTGAACTGTAGGGTAGAACTGAAATTGGGGTTGATTGAGAGGGCTGGAAACAGAGCAAACTCCTTCTGCCATAAGAATTACAGATTCCTACGTAGCAAAACACGGCAGTACAAGTAAGCATTTTCAATGAATTTAATTTGTTTTGTAGGAAATAGCAAAAAAAAAACCTCCAACAGCAGCTCAACTTCACTTATAATTGGAGAGCAGCAAACTAAAACTGCACCAAGATACCATTTCAACAATCTATCAGAGGGGCTTCCCTGGTGGCGCAGTGGTTGAGAATCTGCCTGCCAATGCAGGGGACACGGGTTCGAGCCCTAGTCTGGGAAGATTCCACATGCCGCAGAGCAACTAGGCCCGTGAGCCACAACTCCTGAGCCTGCGCGTCCGGAGCTTGTGCTCCGCAACAAGAGAGGCCGCGATAGTGAGAGGCCCGCGCACCGCGATAAAGAGTGGCCCCTGCTTTCCGCAACTAGAGAAAGCCCTCACACAGAAACAAAGACCCAACACAGCCAAAAATAATTAATTAATTAATTAATTAATTAATTTTTAAAAAATCTATCAGTGATAAAACTCTAAAACTTTGACAACACATTCCATTGGCAAGGCTATGGGAAAACAAGCCCTCCTGTACATGTTGATGGGAGAATAAACTGGCATATCCACACCTGGTTAATTAATTAATTAATTAATTTTAAAAAAATCTATCAGAGTGATAAAACTCTAAAACTTTGACAACACATTCCATTGGCAAGGCTATGGGGAAACAAGCCCTCCTGTACATGTTGATGGGAGAATAAACTGGCATATCCACACCTGGAGAAAAATTCAGCAAAATCTATGAAAATTACAAATTAAAAGTGCATATGACCTTTGACCCACCAATTCCACTTCTTGGATTTTAGCCTACAAAAATAACTACACTTATATGAAATGATACATACAAAAGTTTTTAAAATTGAAATGCAGGTACTTTCCTGTGGCACAGTGGTTAAGAATCTGCCTGCCAATGCGGGGCACATGGGTTTGATTCCTGGTCTGTGAAGATCCCACATGCCATGGAGCAACTAAGCCAGTGTGCCACAACTACTGAGCCTATGCACCGCAACTACTGAAGCCTGCGTGCCTAGAGCCTGTGCTCCCCAACAAGAGAAGCCACCGCAATGAGAAGGCTGTGCACCACAACAAAGAGTAGCCCCCGCTCACCGCAACTAGAGAAAGGCCGCGCACAGCAACGAAGGCCCAACACAACCCAAAGAAAAGGAATACAATTCACATGTCCTAAAATTCACTATTTTAAAATGTATAATTCAGTGATTTGTAGTATATTCAAAAGTTTATACAATCAACACCACTGTCTAATTCCAGAACACTGTCATCACTCTTAAAATATCCCTGTACCCATTAGCAGTCACTTCCCATTCCCCCAACCCGTAAAAAAACTGCGCGGGCTTCCTCTAGTTGCAGTGAGCCGGGGCTACTCTTCCTTGTGGTGTGCGGGCTTCTTATTGTGGTGGCTTCTCTTGTTGTGGAGCACAGGCTCTAGGCGAGTGGGCTTCAGTAGTCGTGGTATGCGGGCTCTAGAGCGCAGACTCAGTAGTTGTGGCGCACTGGCTTAGTTGCTCTGTGGCATGTGAGATTTTCCTGGACCAGGGATCAAACCCGTGTCCCGTGCATTGGCAGGTGGATTCTTAACCACTGCACCACCAGCCCAACCCGTAACCAGTTACTGCGCGGGCTTCCTCTAGTTGCAGTGAGCCGGGGCTACTCTTCCTTGTGGTGTGCGGGCTTCTTATTGCGGTGGCTTCTCTTGTTGTGGAGCACAGGCTCTAGGCGAGTGGGCTTCAGTAGTCGTGGTATGCGGGCTCTAGAGCGCAGACTCAGTAGTTGTGGCGCACTGGCTTAGTTGCTCTGTGGCATGTGAGATTTTCCTGGACCAGGGATCAAACCTGTGTCCCGTGCATTGGCAGGTGGATTCTTAACCACTGCACCACCAGGGAAGTCCCCACTAACTTACTTTCTGTCTTTATGGATATGTGGCCTTTTTTGTCTGGCTTCTTTTACTTAGCATAATGTTTCCAAGATTCATCCACGTTGTAGTAGTATTTTTATGGCTAAATAATATCCCATTGTATGGATATACCACATTTTCTTTATCCATTCTTCAGTTATGACATTTCCACTTTTTGACTTATGAATAATGTTGATGTGAACATTTGTGTAAAAAGTTTTCGTGTGAATGTATTCTATTGGGTATATGCCTAGGAGTGACATTGTTAGATCATATGTCAAACTCTACGTTTAACTAAATGTTACTTCTTGCAGCATTATTTGTAACAGCAAAAACAGTTGGAGCAACCAATGTATTCATCAATAGAGGACGGGTTAAATAAACCAGGTCACACCCACGCAGTGGAATGCTGTGCAGCTTTAAAAACAAGAGAACAATCTATGCGCTATGAAGGAAAGATTTTTAAGATGTGTTAACTTGAAAAAAACAAGGTGCAGAAGAGTTTGTGCTCTAGCTTAGCTTTGGTATAAGAAAAACATAAAGGAACCTTGAAAGGATGCACAACAACCTGAGAGAATTAAGGGACAAAGGGCAAGAAGTGACTGCATTACTTCTAATCTATATCATTTAACACTGTTTTGAGTTTTAAACCAGGAGAATGTATTATCCACTCAAATAAACTTAAAAAAATTTTTTTGTAGAACATGCAGTGATGAGAGTCACCATTTGGGGTGTCTCCAAGTGACCGATCTGGAAGTACCCTACATTAATGGGGCACTATTTTAAGGAAGCAACTAAGTAATATTTTACAGTTATAAATATAGTTTATGCATTATCCAGTTCAACAATATTTAACCAAAGGCTAAGTCCATAAGAAAAAAATGTGGCACGAAAGAGTTAATAGCAGTTTCTAATTAAGTTTTGGAATATGAGGCATCAACATTAGAATGTCTGGGAGTACTTGCTAAGAACAAAGACCGTTTAGACCAACTGAGTCAGACTCTCTAGATCTTGGGCCTAGGATCCTGCAATCCTAGCTTATTGCACTGCACGCAAAAATTTAAGAACCTTTGACCTAATAAAGTACACAGAAAGATTTTTTTAAGTAGTACCTACTATACTTCATATTAGTTACATTATAGTCTGAGTTTTCTCCATGAAAGAATTCCACAGGCTTGTCATCCTGTTAAAAACATGTGATTTTAGCCTGACATTGAGGGGAACTACATGGGGTCAACTTCAGAACTCCTAGCCCCATGGAAACAAGGCTGGTTCAACCAGATTGATCATTGTTTTCCTGGCATCAAACTCAGTGTCTGTGCTGGAAGTGGCATCTAAGAAACATTTTACTAATTCTCCCCGTGTCACTCAGTCCTGATGGCTAATTTAGTTTTAGACTAATGCAAGGGCGGTGGGTGAAGTTTGAAAAGGCTCTGAGAGCAAGAAGGGAAGGAAACACCTCACAAAGCATTATCTACAGCAGTATTAAGTGTCTCATGTATAAGATCCCAACACTGTCGTTTGGCAATGCCAATTACATTCTCTTGACTTTAATCATAAAATAACATTTATATACGTAAAACTAGGTAGAACCACAGAATGTAAAACCAACTAGGTTGAAGTTTCCATCTTATAAATGAGATCAAGTGACTTGCCCTGGTTTACAAATGTTGAATTAGTGGAGTTGGAATCACTGAAGATTTTCTCTGCTTGGCAATGCCCATTGCAGAAATTCAAACGAGAATCATGAAATAAAGCATGGCTAAATTCAACTCTCTCATCTTATTGGTGAGGAGATGAAGGCCCAGAAAAGTGACGTGGCCACATTTGGACTTGAAACAGTCCTCTGACTTTAATCCCTGTGGTCTCTTGACAATATCAAGCCAATTTATTCACCAAAGTGTGCATTTTCCAACATATCACTCTTATACTTTAGACTTGGTTGGTTCACACCCAGTTTGGATTACTAGGGCCAATTTTCATAATGTCTTACCTAATCTAACACTTTTTAGTACCATTAAACTGGATAGTAGAAACTATCTGGTATATATATATATATATATAAAACAATAGCACATTTCCAAAGTATTTTACAACTGGCTCTTTTTAAATGTCTAGAAGAGGCCTCCTCTTAATCTGCCCCCCAAGCTGTGTAAAGAGGCACATGGAAGAGTGAGAGTGGTTGTGAAGCTAAATCAACTATTAGAACTATCAGGGAAACACCCTTTGTAAAAAATTTCTTCATTATATTATCCTACGTTTCTATATGCTTGAAATTTTCCATAATTAAAAGCTTTTAAAAAGGAGCTAATTATTTGAAATTCACCATAGAGAAAATGGTGGTTAGGGAAGGCTTTAGAGCTACATTGAAATTGAAGCTAAATTTTAAAGGAAGAAGATTAGAGAAGAGCCTCAAGAGTGTGTCAGGTAGGAAGAATCAAATTCAATTCCATAAAAAGATACTGAGCACGATGTACTATGTCTAGCAGTTAGGAGTAAATTCATCTGGCTTTGAGGCGATGGAAATGTATTTCTTGTTCATGTAAAAGAAGTCCAGGCATGGGCAGACTAGAATTAGCATGGCATCCTGAGGGATGTCCTGAGGGAACATTAGGATATTCTCCTCAACCTCCAGCCCTGGCATCCATCCTCAAGGTGATCTGATGGGCCAAGATTGTTACTAAAGCTCCAGACGTCACATTTACATGTCATGAAACAGGGATGGGGTGGAAGGGAGAAGTTCCATAAAACACTCCATTTACATAATATATGTTTTGTATACTTTCTAGTCATATGCTCATCCTTACCTGCAAGGGAGGCTGAAAAACAGCCTCAGCTGAGCAATGTGCTTAGCTAAAAATCCAAGTTCTGTTACAATAAGAAAGAGGGAGAGAATGGATATTTGGTAGGCAAAAACAGCTCCTGCCACAAGCTTTGTAGGGAGTGTAACATAGTTGGTAAGAGTGCTGGATGGGGTAACAGAAGCCAGACTTTGAATCCAGGCCCTACAGCTTATTAGTTATGTGACCTTGGAAACTAAAACTAAAATTACCTAAGCATCAGATTTCTCATCTGTAAATAAAAAGCAGTTAATGACTGAAAATAATGTTTATAAAACATCTGGCACAAAAGAGGGGCTCGCTGAATCACTGTCATTTTACCTGTGATTTGTTAGAGATTTAGTGATTAAAAAAAAAGATTTTTGGGCTTCCCTGGTAGCACAGTGGTTAAGAATCTTCCTGCCAATGCAGGGGACATGGGTTTGAGCCCTGGTCCAGGAAGATTCCACGTGCAGCGGAGCAGCTAAGCCCGTGCACTGCAACTACTGAGCCCACGAGCCACAACTACTGAAGCCCGCATGCTTAGAGACCGTGCTCCACAACAAGAGAAGCCACCGCAATGAGAAGCTTGTGCACCGCAAGGAAGAGTAGCCCCGCTCGCCGCAACTAGAGAAAGCCTGCGTGCAGCAACGAAGACCCAACGCAGCCAAAAGAAAAGAAAAAGATTTTTTTCAGCCCCTAAAGAGTTTGCAAGATGTTGTATTGGAGAAAGAAAAATATATCACTGATAAAAGCTGATGAGATTATAAAGTCATTTTTTTTCAGTTTCATTAATATACAAGTAATATAATGGTCAGTAACATTATCTTCAAATATGAAATAAAATAGAATTTAATTGCAGTATTTAATTTTCCTGCAACACCTTTGATACGTAGTCTATGGAATTTAACAGGTGTTAAATCAAACCCCATTCCCTCTCAATTCATCTGCCCAAATAAAGTAGAAATAGACATATTCCCCATGGGTTTAAGAGTGAGATTTCTAAGACTTAGTCTTTTGAGAAACCATAAAAGAAATCTTGAGGGATCACAACATCCTAGATTAAAATAAATGTGGAAAAGGTGGGATTTCGAATTTATTTATTTTTTTGATGGAATTGAAGGCAAATAGCAGAGTTGCCAGTAATGTGAATTCAACTTTTTCTATTAGGAAGTTTGAAAGAGAGGGGAAACTGAGATGTGTGAGAAATTCAGATGGTAATGAGTTTTCACACTCGTCTCAATTTGATGAGTTTACTAGTCAAACGACTTGCCTTTTCCATGGTATTTTCACCTCTGCCACTCTCCTTTATAGATTTGCTTCATATGAATTCATTTCTGAAAATGAAAGAGGGCAGAATAAAAAGTGAATGTTAAAGCAATGACAAAATTTTTTGTATTTTCATTGGATTTAACTTATCGTAAGCCAGATTTAATTTTCTCTCCTGAGATTGTGATGACTATTGTTGTTATTTTTATTAAAGTAAGAATTACTCTTAGATTCCCCAAACTAGAGTAGACTCAAACATTATATGGTCTAACTGTCCTTCCAATGCTTAAAATCATCTTCATATGATTACTGCCCCCTGTCTCCCCAGCCCCCCTATCCCTAGCCCATGGCCACATACTTCAAGTGTCAGGGTATTCACTCTTCGTCAAGACAAGCCAGTCCTGCTATGATGACTAGAAAACTGTATCTGTCAGATCTCTTCCACTCACTAGTCCTGATTCTCTACTGTAGCCATGCAGAGAAAGCGTAATCCTTTCTCTACCTGGAAGCCTTTTAAAATATTTGAAGATATACAGTTATTACATCACCCAATGACTTATCTCCTGCAGACTAAACATATCTAGTTCCTTTAACTGTTCCCTGAGCTCTGCTTTTGAGCTCTTCACTTTGAAGTGGTTCTTCTAAGGGAACTCTTGTTTGTCTACATACACAGACTTGTTACAGACTTCTGCTCATATTTATAGGGCCTCTTACCACATGTAAAATGTGTCCCAGGCTGAGAGATTTGAGGGAGACCTTGAGATGGGTCAGGTGGATTCCCCTTCAAGGAACGACTTATTGCCCCAAGCTGCTGGCAGTGCAATCAGCAAATAGCCTTGAGCAATCAGCCCTTTGAGGGATTGCCTCAGCTGCAGTGAGCTACCATGCCCAAGGTCCTACCCTTCCCAGGGAAGCCTACATCCAATGACTGATGAAGGAAGGAGTAGACATACTACCATTTTAGCCCAATGCAGGACACCTTTTGTTTTTCTCAGTTAAAAAAATTTTTTATTGAAGTATAGTTGATTTACAATGTTGTGTTAGGTGTACAACAAAGTGATTCAGCTATGTATATACACACACACACACATATATATGTATATTCTTTTTCAGATTTTCCATTATAGATTATCACAAGATATTGAATATAGTTCCCTGTGCTATACAGTAGGACCTTGTTGTTTTTCTATTTTATATTTAGTAGTTTGTATCTGCTAATCCCAAACTCCTAATTTATCCCTCCCCCACTTTCCCCTTTGGAAACCATAAGTTTGTTTGCTATGTCTGTGCATGTTTCTGTTTTGTAAATAAGTTCATTTGTATCATATCTTAGATTCCACACATAGGTGATGTCATATGCTGTCATTCTCTGACTTAGTATGATAATCTCTAGGTCCACCCATGTTTCTGCAAATGGCATTATTTTATTCTTTTTTATGGCTGTATATATATATATATATATATATATATATATATATATATATATACACCACATCTTTATCCATTCATCTGGCAGGACAACTTTACAGGTTGTTTTTGCTCCAAAACCCTTGGTGGTGTTGGCTGAGCCTGTCATTAGTTCTGCAATGTAACCTGACTTCTCCCTCTGCCTAATCATGTTTCCTTCCCCTCCCTTCCATAGGGGATGGATCACAAAGGCACTTCCTAATAAACGTCTGCATGAGAAACTCCATTTTGGAGTGTGCTTGCCAAAACACTCAACCTGCAACTGGACCCCTAAGCGCTTCTCCCTCACTTAGAATAAAGCATCAAATCTCAACTCAGGTCTCAATACCATACAGCAATTCTATTATTTATCCTTCTTTGGGATATTTATTTATTTGTAAGCCCACTTTTAATTATGCCCTCTTTTTCTTCTTCTCTGAAAGGGCTGCCTCTGCTAATCTGCTAACATATGGGACAGTCACAATGTGAGGCCTTCCCAGCATAAGTTTGATCTTTCTAGCATAGGACTTTGTATGGGATCTCTTCCATTTGTCCCTCTAGAGCCATTTTCCACCCTCACTCTCCTCTCTGCCTGAGGAAGATCATCTGTATGGGCTGTATCATTGGAGTCATGTGCCCTCTGGCTTCCTGGTGGGTTTGGCCAATGAGGAGCCCCAGCAGGAGAAGGGAGGAATAGAGGAAAGTGAGATCCATCACAGTGTTTATACCTCTGCCTCCCTCTCTAGGAATTTGCCTTGGGCTGACTATCTGCTTGACTGGTTGTCACTGTTTGTCTCGAGTTCACATGCATTTCTCTTTTTCTAGGCTCCATTTATCTCTCCCTCCTCTTGTCCCAAGAGGTAATACAGACTCTGTTGCTGCTAGACCTGGGTTTCCCACACTGTATTTATGGTTCCCCTCACCCCTAGCCTCTTTCTGTGAATAAATCCACTTTGAATTATTTTATCTTAATTTGCGAGTACAACAGGAAAGATCCTGTTGGGGCCCTAATACAATCTTTTTGAACTTCTTAGGTCTTTACATGGAACTCTCCCAATAGGTTTCATTCTTTCTCCTCCTGACTGGCTATGCTGACCTCTGCTTTACACAGCCTCCTCACTAAGCCTCTCATTCTAACACCACTTGCCTCTCCCTCAGGAAAGCTCTATCCATTTCCAGAGGAGAAGGTTTTACTGCTTTGTTCCTTCTGTAGACTTACAAATCACATGAGGGCTTTCAGGATGAACAGAGATCGAGAAACCCGTACCAGGTGCTATGGAGAGTTTCTGAATCCAAACAAAGCAAGAAGATAGTCAGAGAAACCTTGAAATCGGTGCTATCTAAGCTGATTTTGGGTTGATGAGTAGGCAACAGACAGAACTCTGGCAGAGCGTAGAGAGAAGGACATTCCAGAGGGAGGAAAGAGCATTCTCAAAAGCCTACATAAAAGAAGAATTCAATGTGAGAGCCTGGAGCACAGATTGAATGTCTTTGTAGGATAGGGTAGAGAGGAATATTACAGGAGATGAGGTAACTGTAATCATAATTTCAGCCAACTCTAGTCCCTTCAAGATCAGTAGCTGATCCTTGTACTACTTAGCTGAGAATATATTTTTCTGTTCACATTCACAGTCATCTATATTTTTACTCATCTTTCCCTTCTTCCTTCTTTCTATTCAAGGCTATTACCATCATCTATATCTTGATTTTAGGAAGGGTGGAAACAGGGAGGCCAGTTAGTGAACTATGCAGTAATTCAGATCAGAAGTCAGCAAACTACAGTCTATGGGCCAAACGGGCCCACCCGCTGCCTGTTTTTATAAAAAAAAATTTATTGGAACACAGGCACACCTATTCATTTAAGTATTGTTTGCAGCTGCTTTCAGCCTACAACAGCAGAGTTGAATAGTTGCAACAGGCACCATAGTATGACCTGCAAAGCCTAAAATATTCATCTGTGGCCTTTTACAGACAAAGTTTGCTGATCCCTGATCAAGATGAAAAACCCAGATGAAAGTGGTTAGTGAAGTGTATTTGAGTGATAGTTATAAACAAAGGAGGTGTGATCACATTCTTGACACGTTTTATACGTAGAACCTACAGGATCTGCCAATGAATTGGATATGAAATGAAAGAGAGGAGATAAGAATGACCAAGTTTTTTTTGCCTGAGCAACTGAAAGAATAAAGTTGCCACTTGCTGAAATGGGGAAGGCTGTGGGAAAGTAGATGGAGGTGGTAGGTAAAGAAAAGTTTAGTTTTGCACATGTTCAGACATAAGTTTATGATGCCTATTAGAAAACTAAGTGGAGGGACTTCTCCGGAGGTCCAGTGGCTAAGTCTCTGCCTTCCAATGCAGGGTGCGTGGGTTTGATCCCAGGTCGGGGAACTAGGAGCCCACATGCCACGCTGTGTGGCCAAAAATTTAAAAAATGAAAGGAAAATTAAGTGGAAATATCAAGTAAGCAGTTATATGTACAAGGGTGGATTTCAGGGGAAAGGTCAGAGCTAGAAATATAAATTGGAGAGTTGTCAATACATAGATGTTATTTAAAACCATGAGACAGAATCATATCATTTAGTAATAGACTGTAAAGACAAAAGAGGACTGAAGATTGGGTCCTGGGGTACTTTCAGATGTTGGGGGTATGAGGAAGAAATAGCTAAAGGAGACAAAACAGGTAAGTGAATTAGTTGAAAAACGAGGGTGAATGGTGAGCCAAAAGCTGTGTGAAGAAAGTATGTCAAAGAGAAGAGAGTGATGAATTCTCAAAGCCGATCAAAGGGCTTATCAGTGCAATAGGGTGCCATGGTCCACTCTCTGGAGGATGGACAATAGGGAAAGTGTCACACAGTCCTTGAAGTAGTCTTTGGGCCATTTAGTCAGCCATTGTCAAGACCTTGGGTAATTAAAGTGGTTAAGAAGGGAGGTGACAGGTCTAGATGGGCACATCCCCTTGTCCTGCAGAGAGTGGTACAACCAGAGGGAAATTTAGGGCTTTCTTGCCCAAATCTAAGAGAAGGAATCATGCCTTATTCATACTTATATGGATTGTTGTAAAGATTAAATGATTGATGCATGCAAAGAACTTAGAATAGTGTTTGGAACACTCAGTAAATATTTATCTGTTGGTATTATTGTTTATATTCATAGGGTCCAGCACAGTAACTATTATATAGCAGAAAATTAATACATTTTAAATGATTTTTAAAATGAATCTAGATTTATTATTTTCTCTGATTCTTTAGATGCTCAATGAAGAGAATTCAATTTCAAGATTTCAGCTGGAGGGGGTGGGGAAGTGGGGGAGGATGGGGTGGGCATTGGGGATTAGCAGGTGCAAACTGGTACATACAGAATGGATAAACAACAAGGTCCTACTGTATAGCACAGGGAACTATATTCAATGTATTCAATATCCTGTGATAAACCATAATGGAAAAGAATATGAAAAAGAATGTATATGTATGTATAACTGAATCATTTTGCTGCACAGTAGAAATTAACACAACATTGTAAATCAACTACACTTCAGTAAAATAAATTTTAAAAAAGATTTCAATTAAAAAAAAGGTTATGCTATATTTTAAAACCACTGTTGCAGTGTGTGTGTGTGTGTGTGTGTATGTGTGTGTGTGTTTTACCCTGATGACCAACTTTTTGATTCTTTGATGACTTCTCCAAAGAATCATAGAATTTTTGATGGTCATTTGCCCAAGCTGCCTAGCAAGTTTACCGGAGCCTCACCAAATTGATTAGCCTGTGGACTGGGAGTTTGGAACCAATGTGAATCATCCCGAGGGCAATTAAAGCAAGAGGAAGTGCAGCAAGGGCATCTTACTTACAAAATAAGAAGATAGCCTCAGCCTCTATGCCCCTATCCTCAGCCTTGTCAAGAGAGCAAAATATTGCTTGTCAGTCAGACCTGTGTAATGTCTTAGCAACACAAAAAGAACCAAGGAAAGCCAAATATTGCCATTTGATTTTTCATGATTTGATTGATACCATGATTTAGTAAATTACTCTTCTGAGGGTTCTTCTCTTTTGGTTTGTTTAAAGCCAAGGAGTAAATGTAGCAATAAAAATTTAAATTACTTTGCCTCTTGCCTGAAATGCTCACTATTCCAATCCCTGTGCTTCACTGTGGTGCCAGGGAGAGGAGCTGAAGCAGTTGACAATGGTTCTGCATTACTGATTCACTCTACTCATTAGATTATATTGAAACGTTATGACTTTCTGGGCTCAGAGAGTTATTCCATTTTTGCCTCCAGCCATTTCAAGTAATTTTTTGCTACTACATAACCAAACATAAAATTATTTGGAGTAAGACTTTCTAATTGGAAATAATAATTTTTAGATAAGAAATTAAGCCTTTTACTAAATAATGTTAAATTATCATCAAAATTACATTTTCATGAATAATGAATCAATACCACTGCAGCTGTTTCGCTATTTTAGTATTGCTGAACTCTGGTAATTATTAGTTTTAGTTTAGTTGTATTCTCTTAAACTTGGTAGAAAAAATAAAATGAGGTCACACATTTTCACTGTGAAATATTATCTTGTTAGGCAAAAAGTTCACTGAATAAAAATACTGCAGGAAAGTACGTTTTTGGTAAACATATTCCAAAATGTTATGTTAGCACTTGCGGCTTCAATTTTTGTACAATTCCTTTACTTTAATCAAGACAAAGCAAAGGCTTTCCCCTAATACAGCCCCAATATAGCTTTCATGTTGTATATATCAGGGATTTTTCTATTTTTATTTTTAAGTGAATGCATGATCAGTGTAACAGACACCAGTTTTGGGTTGAATTATTTGTTTGTTCCTTCTGTCTAAAGAGGGTAAAAACAATGGGCTTTTCTTACTGATTTGACTAGGGTTGCAAACATATGAAGATAGCACACACTCATATCTATGGAGTATAGTAAAAATGCTACAGTTCATCCTGAGTATGATAAAAACAAATACAACCTAGTATAATAGGGTATTATCACCATCTCTTGACTCTTTGGCAATGTCTTAAAATGATTTTTACCGTACTTAAAATGATCAAATTTACTTGTTCTCTCTTAGGAATTTTGCCCAATTTTCCACATATCAGAAAAAAAAATGAAATATGTTAAATTGCTATTAGTATTATTTCCATCTTTGCTCTCAAGGTACCATCTAAATTATTCCTTCATCAACATTGGTGTGCTTTGCTATGTTTATAGCTTCAACTCATTTTTTTTGTGTGTGTGTGGTATGCGGGCCTCCCTCTGCTGCGGCCTCTCCCGTTGCGGAGCACAGGCTCCAGACGCGCAGGCTCAGCGGCCATGGCTCACGGGCCCAGCTGCTTCGCGGCACGTGGGATCCTCCCAGACCGGGGCGCGAACCCGGTTCCCCTGCATCAGCAGGCGGACGCGCAACCACTGCGCCACCAGGGAACCCCTCAACTCGTTTTTAACAAGTGAACTTTATAAAAGTAGGATACTCAGTGGGAAGTAAGCCTTGGGTTGTTGGGATCCTGAGAGGCACAGAAGTTTTGAAGTCAGCTTCTTTTTTTTCTCACTGCTGTGGCCTCTCCCGTTGCAGAGCACAGGCTCCGGACGCGCAGGCTCAGCAGCCATGGCTCACGGGGCCCAGCCGCTCCGCGGCATGTGGGATCTTCCCGAACCGGGGCACGAACCCGCGTCCCCTGCATCGGCAGGCGGACTCTCAACCACTGCACCACCAGGAAAG
>NC_041221.1:79257850-79295152 GCF_002837175.3 Physeter macrocephalus | reverse complement strand
GCTCCGCGGCATGTGGGATCTTCCCGAACCGGGGCACGAACCCGCGTCCCCTGCATCGGCAGGCAGACTCTCAACCACTGCACCACCAGGAAAGCCCTGAAGTCAGCTTCTTAATAGTAGCAGCTAGAATTATCACTGGCATCAGCCTAGTATTATCATTTATCTTCACCACACTTCCTTGTGGTCCAGAATGTCTAGATATTCCAGTTGGGTAGGTGTGTTGCTGGGAGACACTCAGAACAAGAAAAAGAACTAATATTTATTGAGCACCTCTAGGCGCCAGGCACTGTACAGATATTTTCACATTCCATATCTCATTTGGTCACCACTATAATCCACCATAGTTGGTGTGATTATCCTCATTTGACTGTTGGAGATATTGAAGGTGAGAATAGTTAAATAACTCACCCAGCATCCCACTAATCATGCAGTAAACGGCGCTAACTGCTCTAGCAGCAGCATTCGTTAGGGAGAAAGAAGGGACCAAATAGGTCAACGTGGATTTGGTCTTGTCCTTTTGAATGTTGACCCTAGAGTCTCATCTCAGGACACTATGGCCCTAAGGTGGTCACATGAGAGTATCTGGAATTAAATGGTTTCCAGAGGTGAATGTCTTGTGTTCATTATCCCTAGACTCTTGCTTTAAACCTCTTGTCCTAGAGTAGACATGTGTTCATCTTTATTTTTCCCATGCCACCTGCCACAGTACATTGTACATCATGATTATTTAATAAATATTTGTTAAATTTAATTTAAAATCTTCTTACAGGATCAACAGGAAACGTCATTTTATAATAGTGATATAATTATAATAGTGTCCACCCTGGGATATTTATGCTTGTCAGAGTAATTGAGGACCCAATTAGAGAGTTAAACACTGAGTAAACAAAAAAAAAGTGATAGTGTTGACCTAGAGCAAAACATACTTTCTAAAGAAAGGGAAAAGGAGAGAGAGAAGGAATTATAATACTTAAGATCAATAATTTATAAGATTTTAACATTTGAAATTATGATTAGAAGGGAAGCTCAAATATGAGTATCTCATGTTTTCTGTGAAAACAACTACCTCTGCTGCCTACAACTGGAATTACCACTTATCCCAGACAAGAGCTTCTTTTACTAATTGGGTCAGATTATATTTTTAGTACAATTTTATTCTAATGAATGTGGGCCTTTTCTATTAACCTTAACAGTCAAGAAACATGAAACAACAGGAGAATACATCATCTGGGACTTCAAAGTAACTATATATGCTAATGTGACAGGAATGACTGCTTGAGGACAATTTTATCATATCGATTGCAATTATGAAGGGAAAATAAAATCTCAAGTATTCTTCACTCTCTCTGAGTTAATTAAATTTTATAACCTTTGCTAAACTCTTCAAACAATAGAATCTTACTCAGGCAATATCAAATAATTGTAAAGAACTTTATTATTGTCCAAAATTTCCGCTGGGTTGATAGATTTAGTATGTTCCTTTATTTTCATTGCAAGAAGTTATCATCAACATCATCACTGTTGCAAGCATGATCACTAATAGCATTTATTGAATCTGTAGGGCACACTGCTAGGGAGAGAGACACCAAGAAGTGTAAGATATGGTCCCTGCCCATGAGAAATTTATAATCTAAATGGAGCTATTTAGATTGGTTAAAGTTGGTCCAAAATAATTTATTTAATCCTGTGATTTATAACAGTCATTCAGCGGGGACACATATGGGTAATATAGGACTCCCATCTTAAAGTTATCTTACAATAGATTCTACCTCCTACCTTTGCTAAGAGATAAAAATTTGTTTTGAAAATTAATGCAGATGTCATTAGTTGCCTTTTTGCAGAGAGAATGAAATCTGTTGATCCCTAGAAGTTAAAACACTAATCCTCTGGGCATTTTATTTGGGTGATTTGCGGAGGCAGTTCAAGTCCCATCTCTGCAACTAACTGGCAGTGTAACTATCACTTGTAGCACATTATTACTCCAGCTGCTAGGCTAAAGGATGGGCTCTCCATGTCTTTGATTTGAAAGAAATTCTGTATCATTGAATACAATGGCATATTTGCATCAGAAAGCCATAGTCTCACCTCCCTCCCTTTGTAACTAACCTGGCCAACAAATAATGCTGAAACTGCAGGGCACTCTATGCCTCTGATGTATTTCTAAATCAGTTTTCTGTGTGAAAACTTACCTAACATTTCCATGCCATAGACATCATGTACCAAAAAAGGTCAAGTTTTCTAATACAGAATACAATAGTACTCATCACATATTAGTATAATGAAAGTATTTAATATCATGAGATGTTTTACATTGATTTTCAATGCTTGGATTTGGGAAAAAAGAGAATTTTTTCCCTTGCAAATTGGGCATATGGAAATAATTAATGAGAATAATTGGGCAAGTATATTTCCTGAAAAAATGCTCTAAGTGTATCTTTCTGGTTCATTTTGTTTGCTTGGTAATCAGGCCTTACATGATTATCAAATTTGCTTTATAATCACATTTAATTTTAAGTTAATGATCCATTTCCTTTATCAGTGGTATTAGTGGATGACTTTTACAACATAACATGCAGTCACGCAGATCAGCAGGTTCTGTGGGTAAAGCAGGTCATTGAGGCTTTCCAGTTCACACTGCAGTCTATTCTCAATTAGGTACTTTGAAGAAGTTGCTTAGAACTTTAAGAGCCTTTACAACCTTGAGATTCTAGATATATTGCTTTCTCTTTATTCTTTTTGTTTTCACAATAAATTTTCAAACCTGTAGAAAGGTGAAAGAAGAAAACAATGGATACATGTATACTCTTCACCTAGTTCACCAAATATTAACATTTTGCCACATTTTTCTCTTGATATTATATATACCTTTAAGAAGACTTTTTTCCCCTGATCCACTTGAAAATAAGTTGCAGATATCTTTACCATAGGTGTTTCCACATGCATCTCCTAAAAACAGGACTTTATCCCACCCATCCAAAATACCATTATATCACCTAAAAAGGTGACATTAGTTTAATAACATCAGCTAATATACAGTCCATATCCACATTCCCCTAATTGTCCACAAGATATTTCTTATGATGTTGCTTTTCAAATTCAGAGTGCAATCAAGTTTTACACATTGCATTTTTTTATGTCTCTAATCTTTTTTTCCTAAAGTAGTTCCCTTGCCTTTTTACACTAATAACATAGAATTTTTTGAAGAGTCCAGGTCTGTGTGTTCTGTCGTAATAAAAAAATTAAAATTTTGAAAAAAAAGAGCACTGATAAATGGACAGTGTGTTACTTTTTCTGTTGCCAGTGCCTGAGAAAAACCTAACTATTGGGCCTAACTTCTTTAGTCCGGCAACATGACTCATTTTATATAAAAAATGTTGATAAAAAGGAGAAATCCTATAATGTGTCTGTAATAACAAGGAATGCCAGGATTTAAAACTAGCCATGAACACATAGATCATTAAAATTTTCCTAAGTCTGTTTAACTATCCAAGATAATGTCCGAATTTTTGAGCTAGAAGTACCTCAGAGGCAAATTAACTAGCTTAATTCCTTATGTTAGAAGTAAGGAAAGTGAGTCTCAAAGCGTCTGTAATTTGCCAAGGTTACACTGCCAGTTAATTGTAAAGGTGGGACTAGAAATAAGACATCTTGATTTCCAATATCCTCGTGTCCCTGATTCTCTCATCATCTTCTCTGCCATCACCATCCATCCCTTTTGTTTCCTTTCTTTTCCTTTCTTTTCTAATTCTTCCTGTCCTTCCTTTTTCTCCTTTTTATTGAGCAGGCAACAACAGATCTTTTTTTTTTTTTTTTTTTTAAATCACTTCTGCTACACTTCTGCCAGGCTTTCGCAATAGCTACACTATTGGCATTTTGGCCTAGGTATTCTTTGTTGTGGGATGCTGTCCGGTGCATTGTAAGATATTTAGCAGCATCATTGGATTCTAACCACCTGAGACCAGTAACACTCCTGTTTTTGATGATCAAAAATGTCAAATATACCTGGGGGCTGGAGGATGGGGGTAAAATTGTCTCTGATTGAGAACTACTGCCAAATGCTTCTTATTTTGGCAGTGGTTCTTGGTTTATTTATTAACTCTCCTTTTATTCCACGTCAATATGAATTCAAAATTGTATGTAGTTGTAATCAGAGTATAGATACAATTTTTCTTCTATTATTTTTACTTATTTCATAATAAGTATTTTCACTGTTGCTGTATGACATTTGTTGTTTTTGTCTACCTAGGATTCCCTGCTCCTCCTTCCAGTAATAGCACCCCTTTGTCCATTGTGGAATCGCATCTCCCTTAGTCCAATCATTTGATTCTAGGGTCCTTCCCCTTGTCCAAAGTGTACACAAAAGACTCAGGCCTGACCAGTCATAATAATCCATCTCCAAAGCCACAGTGATTAGTCTCAGTGATAGGCATATCACCCAAGTTGGGCCAATCAGAGCCCTTTCCTTTGGAATTTGCTGGAAGACTCTATGTAATTTGGGTTGCCAAACTGTGATGTTGTAAAGTTGAAGCTCCCTGCAGCTATGTCATCGGCTTGTCGGCAGTTCAGGAGAATGAAGCCAACACAGACAGAAAGCAGGGCTTAAGATGGGAGAGAAAATCCTGGTAGTATCATTTGAGTCCCTACATCCATTCACCTCTAAGGGCAATGAAACCCTTGTCCATAAATCTCTTCCCCCACATCCTTTCTTTTTTCATTTATTTTTTGCTAAGAAGGTTTGACAGGGATTCTTTCACCTGCAACAAAAAAGAGTCCTGATTAAGAAAATAGTATTCATGTTTATAATATTTAATGGTTCATATTTCCTCAAGTTGTAGTGCCATGATTTCCTTAACTGTTCTGCTAACATTAAACTTTAAAGTGATTTGAGATATTTTTCCATTATAAATGCAGTGTTCTTTTTCAGTGCCTTTTGAATGACTTCTAGTAAATTTTCCATTAGTTTCCTCAAACATGGGCCCTTGGTTTGAATTCCGAACTACAAGATTTAAAATTGATTTACCACCTAATTTAAGGCCATTTGTTTTTGCTTTATTCTCTTTTGCTTTTATACTTCTATTACAGTCATTCCACCTGTGATTATACCAGCTGTTGTGGTAGTATCTTCTCCAGCTGCGTGGACATATTTGAATGCATTAGTGTGCTATGTCAGTGGTTTAGGAAATTTTTTATGGTACCACGAAGATTAACTTCTGACCCTTGTAGTATGTATATAGTGTTTCTTTTAACTATTAACTGCAAAACCAATGTTGTTCAATGTTAAGTTTTCAAATCTTTGCATTCACTTAAGATATAGAATTACTCTATTATCCTAATGTCTGTGAAAAATGCCTCTGATTGTTTCATTACTATGAAGTCTATATGTATCTCATTTACCTGTGTAAATTAACTTTTCCATATCTAAGGTCTAGCTCAAATGTTATTGCATTCTATGTGATTTCTTTTATCACTTATTCAGTTTGTTTCCATCTCTCATTGCACTTAGTAAATCTACCTTATAACTATGAGAGATGATGCAATAATGAGGGGAGTGCCAATTTAGGGTCCTATAACAGTCATGGACTTGCCTTTCAGAGAATCATAGGTAGCAACACGCTACAAAATATATCACCATCAAATTTATGGAATCATAGTTTATAATAACAAAAAAATTAGAAATAAATCAATGTTCATCATTGGGGGGCTAATTTAATGAATTATGATACAGCCATAAAATGGAAAAGTATGCAGCTGGAAAAAAGAACAAATAAGTTTTAAATATATGGATACATCTCTAAGATATATTATTAAGTATCTGAAGAGGTGGTGTAGCAGGGTAATTAAAATTGTGGACCTTGAAGTCTGGTCTAGGTTCAAAGACCAGGTCTGCTATTTATTAGTTGTGTAAACTTGGACAAATTTCTTAAGCCTAATTCTTCAGTTTTTTCACCTATGAAATGAAGATGTAATGGTAACTACCTTACAGGATTGTATGAGGGTCAAGTGAGTTAATACATGCCAAGCACTTAGAAGACTGTCTGGTTTATAGTAAAACAATAGAACTATAACAATGGGATGTGAGTGAATGATTTTTGAATATTTAATATAACTAATAAAAGTAAAAAATTTAATCTTTTTTGAATATATTGCAATATATTGAAGATATTAATCTTTATTGAATATATTATGTATTTTCACCATTACTACCTTGTACTATAGTATTACACATATTCATGTAGAGGGTTATCTCTTCTTACTATGATGTCTGAGGAAAAGGCTTGGCTTTTCCTCAATTTTGTGCCAAGCATGATCTCCAGCACGTGCCATGTGCAAGGTAAGTTCCATATGTATTTGTTGACTGTATTAATAAAACATTCAGATTCCTCTCTGCATATAAAAATTTCAGAGCTTTCACATTTTAAGGAGTTTTAAAAAGATATCTAAGGGAGTTGATCCTATAATTTCAACATTTAGGGGCAAGTCCAGAGATTTTGTTAACATAGAAGTTAGGAAGTTTATTTGTACCTGGATGAGCAGTATTCTGAACGTATTTCCTTTCGTTAAAAGTGGCACAGTGGTTAAGAATCGGCCTGCCAATGCAGGAAACAGGGGTTCGATCCCTGGTCCGGGAAGATCTCACATGCCGCGGAGCAACTAAGCCTGTGCGCCACAACTACTGAGCCCATGTGCTGCAACTACTGAAGCCCGCGTGCCTAGAGCTCGTGCTCTGAAACAAGAGAAGCCACCGCAATGAGAAGCCTGGGCACCGCAACGAAGAGTAGCGTCCACTCGCGCAACCAGAGAAAGCCCGCACACAGCAATGAAGACCCAATGCAGCCAAAAATAAATAAATAAATTAATTTTTTTTAAAAGTGTTTTATTTTTAAATGAGGAAGAGAACTAATAGCTTTTATGAACTTTCAGTCTCAGAAAGATTAAGAACTTGCCTGCCTTTGTACATCTAGCTGGTGATGGAGTCAGGGTTCGAATCTGGATATGGTTGATTGTTCTTTCGGCTGTAAAAGGGAGGTAGAAAGGAAAGCTACATTCACTGATTTGTAAGTGAGCCTAGGAGAGAGGACATGAGGAAGATGTTCCCACTAGACTTTTACTTCAGCAGAGCTTATTTTTGCTGAGCACATCACCTAGCTAATTAAACTCCTTCCAAAACCTAGGACTGAATAAAAATATTCAATATGTTAGGAATGTGAGGAAAAATATAACAAAATCATTTTGTACAACTTAAGCCTTTGCCTCTGAGATTAAGTCCATCTAAAACTCTTAAATAAAATAAGAGAATATAAGTGGCCTAAATGTTTCCTTTGTGATATTTAGAGATAATAGTTTCTATTCTTATATCATCCTCCAAATAAATATTAGTCATTGTCTTATGTAGGGTTTATCACATTGCATTTTTCCAGATCAATTTCATTATAAAATATAATAATGAGGTCATGGCATTTTCAAAGCATAAGTTTGCAGGTGTGTACCACCTCAGAAAACCTGAAATATGAAAATCCCCAAATGCTTGGTAAATTGGAGGATTGCATAAATTCAGTTACAGAAGAGTTCTTCACATTCCAAAATAATTGATCATGGGGTTTCTTTAAACAGGAGGACATGACAACTCATATTCATTTGGCAAAAGAAACTTTGTACTCTATCTGGGAAAGCTGTCCTCTTTAACTCAATGCAAAACTTCCAGAGGGATTTGTATCACAGAGCAAGGCATAGCTAACTAAAAGGCTCAGCTGTTCCAATCAATTCTGTTTACCAATGGGGGTGAGAATCAGGGCAAGTACCAAATTAGAATGGGTGGTCAGGGAAGACCTCTGATTAGGGGAAAGTTGAGCGAACAGCTGAATAGAATAAAGCCTGAATAAAGCTGATGGAGTCAGCCTTTTGATGACCCACTGGAAGAATGTTCTGGGCAGAGAACTCAGCAAGTAAGGTCTCCCAGGTCAGAACAAGCTTGGTGGATCAAGAAACAAAACACCAGACTGTCTGGAGTGTAGTAAACTAGGGGGAGTGGCTCACAATTAAGTCCTTAGATGTAAATGAGGATCAAGCAGGACGATGGTAAGTACATGTAATTAGTTTGGATCCTGAAATATTTAAGAGCTCGATAAATGGAAACTCTTGTTATTAGAGATCAAATTATTGTTTTCTTCATAATTCAAATTTAAATGTTTTTTGAAATGGGAGCACTTAGAAAAATACTTGTGAAATTTGTACCTCATGTCTTCACTAACGCTGTAAAATTTAAATTCTATTAAAAACCATAAGAGAGTCATTTTCTAATTGTAAAGGCTGCTAAAACTATTTGTAGAAAATTTATTGTTTTATAAATATTTGTTTATTGTTTCTAGCCTAGATTTATGCTGAGAGTCTTTTTTACCCCAATCCTTTACCATCCTTAACCATCCTCAATCCTGAAAATTTTTTCCTAAAATTTATTTGCTTTGTGGTTTATTTTTGATCAATCTGGAATTTATGTTTAGATTGTGTGAGTTAGAGATTGTGGTACGCTGAATGATAACCCCTAAATATATTCAAGTCCTAATTCCTAGAAATTGTGAATGTTACCTTATATGGCAAGTGACTTTGCAGACATGATTAAAGTAAGGATTTTGAGATGAGGAGATTAGCCTGTATTTCCTGGGTAGGTCCTAAATATAATCACAAATGTCCATGTAGGAAGGAGGCAGAGGGAGACTTGTCACAGATTGGGAGAAGGCAAAGTGAAGACAGAGCAGAGAGTTTTGAAGATGTTATGCTGCTGGCCTTAAAGACGGAAGAAGGGCCCAAGAGCCAAGGAATGCAAGGAATGCAGCTCTAGCAGCTAGAACAAGCAAGGAAGGTCTTATCCCCTAGAACTCTGGAAGGTGTTGCCCTGCCCATACTTTAGAATGTATATCTTGATTTCAATCTTCTGAGCTCCAGAACTGCAAGAGAATAAATTTATGTTGTTTTAAGCTGCTAGTCTTCTGGTAATTTGTTACAGCAGCCATCAGAAATGAATACAGAAATCTAACTTTATTTTTTGCCCTATAGTTAACTAATTAATTATCCCAGTACCATTTATTGAAGCATACATTATTTCATAAGTGTTCTGAAATATTAACTTTATCAAAATGTCAATATTCACTTAGAGCTAGTCTGTTTCTATTCTATCAATCAGTCTACTGATTCTTGAGACACTACCAAACGTTTAAATTGCGATAACTTTATAGTACATTTACGTGAGTGGTAGGGTAATTCCTTCACCATGCTATACTCCACTCCCCCCCAGATTTCTTGCTCTAAGCTGCATTTATTTTTCCAGATAAACTTTAGATTCAATTTGTCTGGTAAAATTTTTAAATTTTGATGGAAGCTGGGTTAAGTATATAGAAACACTTGAATATTACTATCCAGAAACACAGACTCTCTTTTCAGGTCTTTCCCCTGCTGCCCACCCTTTTGTGAAATTTTATAGTTTTTCTTCACTTATGTCTTGTAAATTTCTTAAGGCTTATTTGTTGCTACTGTGAAATAGGGTCTTTTTAAAATTACATTTTGTAAGTAGATATTATTGGTGCATAGGAGTGCTATTGGATTTTGAATCTGGCCACTCTGCTGAATCAACGTAAAGGTCTAATAATTTTCTCTTAGATTTTCCAGCAAGATAATCATATTATCAATAAATATTATAATCTTTTCTTTCCTGCTATTTAGTTTTTTATTGATATTTCTTATCTTATTGCATTATCTAGAATCTATAGAAGAGTATTAAATGGTAATGGTGTTATTAGGCATATCTATTCTTTTACTGACTCTAGTTGGAATACTTTCATGTTTCACTATTAAATATGAATATGTGTTTTACTTTATATGTTTTGTGGAGGTATTTTAACATAATCTATACATACAACATTTGTACAGTAGTCCTCCCTTATCCATGGTGGATATGTTCAAAAACCCCAGTGGATGCCTGAAACCATGAATAGTACTGAACTGTACATATACTATGTATTTTTCTATCCATACATAGCAATGATAATATTTAATTTATAAATTAGGCACAGTAAGAGAGTATTCAAATTGCCAGCATCACTACTCCTGAACTTTGTGTCTATTATTAAATAAAATAAGGTTTACTTGAATACAAGCCCTGTGATACGGATAAGTGAGATGGCTACTAAGTGACTAACGAACAGGTAGTGTATACAGCATGGATACGCTGGACAAAGAGATGATTCATGTCCTGGGCAGAATAGAGTGCGACAGCACAAGGTTTCATCATGCTACGCAGAACAGCATGCAATTTAAAATTTATAAATTGTTTATTTCTGGAATTTTTCATTTAATACTTTTGGACTGCAGTTGACTGCAGGTAACTGAAAGTATGGAAAGCAAAACTGTGGACAAGTGGGGACTATTGTATATGCCCAATAATGGTGACACTATTTCCTTCCATTTCTTAGGTTATTAATTATGACTTTAAATCAGAAGAGCTGATTATGTTATTAAATCCATTTCTAATATCTATTGATATATATACTATATATAATAAGTGTAATAAGTTTTTAAATGTTAAAAATTATTTTATTATATGTAAAACCTACTGGGTAATTTTATGTTTTCATTTAATATTAGTTCAGTATATTATTTAGAAAGTCTATAGCTCTCCTTTTTTTGTATTAAAAAAATGTCAGGCTTGGATTTCATTAATGCTGGTCTTAACAAAATGAATTTGGAAGTGCTTTGTCTTTTTCTTTTTAAAAATTCAGTAATAGTTTAACATAACAGAAATTGGAAGTCCTTATAGGCCTAATAGAACTGTATTGTTTTAGTATCTCTCTGGTGGTAGATTTTTGACAACTTTTTCAATTTTTTCTATAATTATTTAGTCTATTCATGTTTCCTACAACTTTTTGAATCAATTTTTATAACTTACACTCTCCTAGAAAATAAAGAGAAAAGTTTAACATTCATTATTTATAATGTGCCTACAAATAAAAGAGACAGATAACTCATTTAAAAATAAGCAAATGCTAACTCTGCATAATTAATAGAAAAAAATTCAAAAGGCCAATTAATGTATGCTTTAACTCCATCCCATTTGGGGTAATCATATAGTCCTGTTTCCCTGGGAAAGGCCTGGTTTATATGTGCTCTTCCAGTAAACTTATGACTAGTGTCATAAAGAGTCTTAAAAGTTTCCAATTTGGACAATACATTATTTTGTGGACCCTAATTATAACAAATGAGATAAAAGTTTAAACAATAGTGAGGATTTTATTATTTATTTTTTGCCAATAAGATTAGCAAACATTAAAAAGATTTATAATATTTATTCCTGGAAGGGGTATGGTGAAACAGAGGAATATTTGTAGAAGAGATAAATGGTACCCTCCTTTTGGGTTATAAATTTGGCACTATTAAAATTTTAGGTGTGCACATCATTGGACCTAGCTATTGGACTTCTGAGATCTTACTTTATGGAAAAACTGATGCTAGTGTACAAACACACGTATGGCCAATGTTGTATGGGCTGTTGACTAAATACATAAAGGTGCACCCAGAGAGTGAGCTATTATGTATATGTTTAAAGCAATGTGGCAGCCATATATAATGGAATGGAAAGATTTCCATAATACATTAAAAGAAAAAATAAGATGCAGAATGATAATACATTTTTTTTGTTTGTTTTTTAGGAAAGGGATTAACATTTCATGGATTCAGAGGAAGAAAAAAGAGATCTGGAGAAAAAGAAGGGCTATTTCATAAAGAAGGGGATCAGGGGAAGTTTCAGAGTGAATTGGCAGGAAAAAAGGGACGACAGCTGTCCTGGCCCACGAACTGGTGTGAACAAAGACACAAGGGCAGAAAATTGAATTGGAGGTTGGGAGTTTAGTTGGTTTAGAGTTTGCCATAGAGGTTAAAACTAAAAGTTCAAGGACCAAGGTGCCACTGGCTGAAGGCTTTCACTGCCCACCCTGGCTCTGCTGTCTCTTTCGGGACCTGGCCAAGGACGGGGTGCCGTCATGGAGTTGACGTCCCCATAACAAGGACAGAAAGGTTTGACGCAAGGAGGCTGATAAAAGAAATGTTCACAAACTGAGATATAGGGAAGTCATTCTGGCTTATACATGAGTTAACTTTAATTTTATGCTAACTAAAATAGCCTGTTGGGGCCTATCAAACATACATTATACATCTGCTTTAATTATTAAAGAAAAAGGGCACACTGACCAAAAGTAAAGAACGTCCATGTTAAAAATAAAGATTAAATGCCCCTTTTCCTGGGACACCAATGCTGGTCCTCCTTTGATGATAAGACTCCCTTTCCACAGGCCATGGCCATGCTGACTCACTGTGTATGTCCTGTTTTTTTTTTTTTGAAACCCTGAAGAAATGTAACCCTGGCTTTTTTTTTTAAAATAAGTTTATCTTTGGCTGCGTTGGGTCTTCATTGCTGCGCGCAGGCTTTCTCTAGTTGTGGCGATCAGGGGCTGATGATACAGTTTTAACTGACATTTGGTAAAATACACACATGTATAATTTGTTTTTCTATGCTTAGATAAAAGTTTGAAAATATATATACCGAATTTAACACCTATTATCATGAGGGTTCAGATGAACAGAAGCTGAAATCAGAAAATTCAATAAAGGTTTTGTTAAAAGGTTAGGGAAAAAAATCATTTTGAAAAAGTAGCATATTTATCAATGATCCTGAGATTCTATATATGTGGGTAGGAAACAGAAAAATCTGCTTTTGGCTTGGTAACAAGCATCAAAAAATAAGTCTTTGGTTCAACTAGAGCTGATGTTTCTTCTGGTTGGAAGCATGACCATTTTTCCTGTCAGATAATGTCATGGGCTTCCCTGGTGGCGCAGTGGTTGGGAGTCTGCCTGCCAATGTAGGGGACACGGGTTTGTGCCCCGGTTCGGGAAGATCCCACATGCCGCGGAGCGGCTGGGCCCGTGAGCCATGGCCGCTGGGCCTGCGCGTCCGGAGCCTGTGCTCCGCAACGGGAGAGACCACAACAGTGAGAGGCCCGCGTACCGCAAAAAAAAAAAATAAAATAAAAAAATAAAAATAAAAAAGAAAATGTCATAAATAGATAAAAGCTTTTTGAATTCTGAAGAGATGGGAACACTAGACCTCAACGTATGTAGTTATTATTTTTATATATTTTTGTATATTTCTGTAAGAATACTTCTGTAACAGTCTTAGAATCTTAAGGCAGTAAGGGAATTCATCTTGTCAAGTCCCTAATATTTTTTCAGTGATAAAAGCAAGTTTTATCTGTTTTTCCAAAGAATATATGCTTTGCATCTTATACATAATAATCCAGAGAAGAGAAAAAGAAAGTTACCCAACAAATATTTTGAGGAATATATAATCATAATACCCACACCATTCAAGGACAATGTTAAAAAAATTGTAGTTCAATCTCCTACACTAGTCTGCATGAAAAAATTAAAATATGAAAATATTACTAAATAAAATCAAGCAGTGAAAGACAGACTCAAGAATAAAGAACTTCAAACCTATAAGGAAAACAAACTACTCAGTGTAAAATTGAGTAAATTTCTTTATGTGCAGTTCCCAGAAAAGAAAATGCAAATGGAATAATATCATAAAAAGATGCTTAAATTCATTATGAACACAAAAATGAAAATCAATTACAATAAAATAATATTCATACCTATCATATTGATGAGGATAAAAACTTTTAAGAAAACTAAGCGTTAGTGAGAATGTGAGGAAAGAAGATCTCTCATACATTGCTGTGGGAGTGTGAACTGTTAAAATTATATTGGAGAACAATTTACGATATTCAGTAAAGGTGCATATAATCTACAACCAAGAAATTCTATGCCCAGGAATATATGCCAAAGAGTCTCTAGGGTATGTGTATATCAATGTCCTTATTTCACAGTTAAATGAAAGCAAACCTTAGCTTCTTCTACTATTAAATAAATTAATGTATGAAAATCATTTATGTGCCTCGTACATACTAAGCCATCTACTAAGTATATATCATCATCATCAGGAAAAATCAGCTGTAGGTGAAAGTCCCTAAATTGATCGATATCATTGATATTGACAACAAAACATTTTAGGTGCTCCATCATTTCATCCCTGGAAGGGTATTCCAAAAGCTGAAGAAAAAACCTGCCAAGTTTTGACCAGAATATGAAGTTTGGAGGGCATTCGGTCCTCCCCCACCTAGAGCCGTGCTTTTTTCCAAAGTAACAGTGTGGCTTTTCTTTTTAAAAATAATTTTTAAAAAAAAATTAAGATTCTATTTTCTAGAATATTTTTAGGTTACAGTAAAATTGAGAGGAAGTTACAGAAATTTCCCATATATGCCCTGCCCCTACACATGCACAGCCTCCCCGGTTACCACATCTTCACCAGAGTGATCATTTGCTACAATTGATGAACCTATATCGACATATCACTATTACCCAAAGTTCATAGTTTCCATTACGGTTCACTCTTGGTGTTATTCATTCTATGGGTTTGGAGACATGTATCCATCATTATGGTATCATATAGGGCATTTTCAATGCCCTAAAAATCCTCTGTTCTCTGCCTTTCATCCCGCTTCTCCCCAACTCAATTAGTGGCAACCACTGATCTTTTTACTGTCTTCATAGTTTGGCCTTTTCCAGAAGGTCACATAATTGGAATCACAGAGTATGTAGCCTTTTCAGATTGGCTTCTTTCACTTAATAATGTGCATTTAAGTTTCCTCCATGTCTTTTCATGGTTTGATGGCTCATTTCTTTTTAGCACTGAATAATATTTAATTGTCTGGATGTACCACCGTTTGTTTATACATTCACCTACTGAAGGGCATCTTGATAACTTCCCAGTTTTGGTAATTCGGAATAAGGCTGCTATAAATATCTGTGTAGATTTTTTGCATGGACATAAGTTTTCAGCTCCTTTGGATAAGTACCAAGGAGTTCAATTGCTGGATTATATGGTAGGAGTATGTTTAATTTTGTAAGAAACTGCTCAACTATCTTCCAATGTGGCTGTGCAGTTTTGCATTCGCAGTAGCAATGAATGAGAGTTTCTGTTGCTCCCCGTCCCCACCAGCATTTGGTGGTGTCCGTGTTCTGGATTTTGGCCATTTGGGTAGGTACGTAGTGATACCTCAGTGTTGTTTCCAGTGTGGCCATTAGAGGAGGTGAGGACAGCACTCTAATCCTTGTACGACGCTCTCCCCTCCCCCACCCAGGCGCTGCCTCCCCAGACTGTGTTTCCGTAGTCCCCTGACAGTTTCTCTCAGGGCTCTAAGCTTCAAACTCTGCCTAAAGGGGAAGCAGTACGGAAAGCGTAGGGTAGGATCTGAAATCCACCCGAAACGTCAGGTTGAGGGAAGTTACTCCTGGAAAGGTTTCTCAGGTGTTACTCAGGGGCCAGGCAACTTTCTGCCTTGACTCCCCAGAAGACTTTATTTAAGTGATCCCACAAGCGGCAGAACAAAGGAAGGAGGTGCCCAGATGATAGGCTATTCCTGGTGCGTGAGGCGTACTCTATTTTATTTTATTCTACTTTTGGTAGCCAGACGCCAGTAGGAATCACTAGCTCCTTGAAACCAACGGCCGCAGGATTTTCGTTTGAAGCTTTCACTACAGTGAACACATCTGTAAGGTGGTGGATCCTCAAAGACAGGGCCCTGGAGGTTTCCTTTAAACGCAGAGGTCTGCGACAAAGGTTGCAAGGGGCAGGTGTAAGACACAGATGGTTGGAGGGAGAGGAGCAGAAACCAGCTTAAACAGGAAAAGCAATCCTGATATGTTTAGGAAAGTTGATCTGGTGTGTTAACTGGAGTCTCAGGAAAAATCTGAAAGCTACTGGTTTACAACAGGAGTCCGACAAAGAGGTGTCGGGCTCGGGAACCTCCTAGGCGATCGAAATGGATACACGGGTATTTGTCTCCAAAAAACCTTTAAAAGTCGAGAGTCTAGTCTCCAGCATGAGCGAGGCCTGCCTTCCGCAGAGCCGGGGTCCGAGCCTCTCAGCTACCTCAAAAACCCGGAGAAGGCAAATCCAGTCAGGCCCTGGAGTGCCCGGTGTGGGGTGGGGGTGGGCTCCGGCCGCCTGCACACTGGGCATGCGCAGTGGGTGGATCGCCAGGTCTGCTTTGGGAGCCGTGACGAGTCCGGAAGCGCCTGCGGGCGTCCCTCCAAAGGAGAACTAGTTTTGTTTCGCGTCGCTCGGACGGGAGTCCGTCGGAGAGAACCCCCGGCAGGGCCAACCCGACACTCGGCAGCACCGCAGCAATGTCTAGCAACAGCTTCGCTTACAGTGAGCAGTCCGGAGGAGGGGAGGCGACGGAGCTGGGTCAGGAGGCGACCTCAACTATTTCCCCCTCCGGCGCCTTCGGCCTCTTTAGCAGCGATATGAAGAAGTGAGGAGAAAGGTTTGGGGTGTGGGGACGGGACTGGGGAGCTGATGCCCGGGAGGAGCGGGCACCGAGATGGGGCTCCCGGGAGAGGGGTGGGGTCGCGCTGAGACTGCCCCGGAGCCGAGCGGCAATGTTTTCCGCAGCTGGATCAGTTGGGACTGGTGGGAGTTGTTGGGAGTTTGGGATGAGTGTGTGGAGGGGAAGCTTTAGTAGTTTTCAAACTTCAGTGAAAAAAGAACCATTTGGAGCCCTTAGGTGCTATCCCCAAAGAATTCAGATGCACAGGCATCTGAATTTTGAACAAACGCTTCAAGCTAATTTAATGTTTGCTTGATCACACCTGGAGAAATTCTCTCACTAGCGTGGAAGGGGTGTTTGGGGAGTTGAGAGGAACGTGAGAGTGTGGCTAATGGGAAACTGTTCTGTGACCCTCGAATGCAGGAGCGAGGAGGTGTTTTAGGCGCTTTCTGAAGGGACAAGCTGGTTTATACAGACATTAATGTTCTCGGGCAACGTCCTTTGCACTACAGACAAAAAACAAAACAAAACCCTAAAACAAAAAAACCCCACAAAAACCCCCACCCCAATCCCAAACACAGTAATAAGCATATGAGTAGAGATTATTTAGTGTTACTCTGAGCAAGTGGTAAAATTTTACAAATTAGTAGTGTGAATTTAAAAAATGAACACTAAACATTGTATACTTGGTTTTTTGAAAAGTTATTAAGAGTAAAAAAAAAGAATTATTAAGAGTATTTTAAGTACCACCGAAAAGGGAAAGAAACCACCCCCCGGCATTGATTTTTTTTGGGGGCGAAGGAATGGTTTTAAATTCACATAATTCTGGTAACTTTGGATTTTATTGTAATCATTTTTGCGTTTTTCTTTTTTTTAATCTCAGTGCTAACTGAACACTATGGTCACATAATAGGCTGACACTAGATTTATGCTAAATTAAGGTAAAGTAGCTGTGCTGGTGGCTTTGCGGTGTCAGAAAGATAAATTAAAATTTAATTTAAATTAAATTTCAAATTTATTTTAAAAGACATTCTGGAAGGTGCTAGTAGTTGAAATTGGGATTAACATTTTCACTGTATTAAGCTAACTGAAATCCTGTATGGAGTGTGTGAAATAGTTTTTGGTTTATTTGTTTCCTTATTCGCAGGTTAGGAAAGTTTAAAAGTAATATAACTAATTTTTCATTTTTCATTCTGTGTATTTAGATGATAGATTGTTCCAACAAGGAGCTTGTTGCAGCTCTGCTGTTCTATTAGCAGATGTTTCAACTGTTGAATTAACGTATAAGTCTGTAGAGGTCTGTTTTGCCTGTGATATGCTTACAATTGATTTACTTTTATGTTTTGTGAACTTCTAAGATTTTTTTTTTAGAGCCTTTCATTTCCTATTTTGTCAGATTTGGGCCTGATTTGGAAAAAAACGTGTGGCTTTGACTATGACCAGTGCTGTTGAGGTGACCGAGCATGTTGGATTTAAAATAAAAATAGCTAACATTTATAGAGTGCTTGTGCACTTGTGCACACTACTTTACATTTATTATTTCATTTGGTTCTCCTAACAACCCTTTGGCTGAGTGTGGCTGAGTATGGCTTATGGGAAACTATTCTGTGATGCTCAAGTGTCACAGAGGATCAAGGAGCAACCCAAAGGTACTTTTTTGATCCCACTTTGCGGATGAGAAAATTGGAGCACAAGTGGTTAATTTGCCCAAGATCACAAAGTTAGAACCACTGCACTGCCTGAATCTGAACTCAATCTAATCTTGGAGCCCATTCTCTTGAGCACTTGGATGTGCTACTTACTACTTGATGAAGTTTATTGTGCTTTTATTAGAGAATGCATACAACTCATTAAAAGTTTAAAACTTTGAATAGTAGTTGTAGACAGTGTATGACCTTGAGGCTTTCAGGAATTAGAAACATTTTGGCCATTGAATTGCAACCTAATGGGGTTGTACAGAAACAAGGAGACCCCTGTTCTGGAAGTGGTCACTTAATCTCTCTTGAGCTTGCATTCTCTCATTTATTAAAGGGTGATATTTCTTGCCTTTTTTAAAAACCCAAATGACAAAATTTATATAAAAAAACTTAAAGCTTACCCTGTTCCTCTGCTCTAATTTATTTTTTTATTGAAGTATAATTGACATATAATGTATTAGTTTCAGGTGTACAACGTAGGTAGGTATTCAGTACGTATTTTTATATATTGAGAAAGGATCACCACAAGAAATCTAGTTAACATCCGTCACCACACTTAGTTACAATTTTTTTCCTGTGATGAGGACTTTCAAGATTCACTTTTTTAGCAGCTTTCAAATATACAATACAGTATTATTAACTGTATAGTCACCATGCTGTACATTACATCCCCCTGACTTATTTATTTTATAACTGGAACTTTGTGCCTTTGACTCTCTTCACCCATTTCGCCCACCCCCTCTGCTCTCATTTTCTTTTTTTAAAAAAATTAATTAATTTATTTTTAAATTTTTGGCTGCCTTGGGTCTTTGTTGCTGTGCGCGGGCTTTCTCTAGTTGCAGTGAGTGGAGGCTACTCTTCATTGCGGTGTGCAGGCTTCTCATTGCAGTGGCTTCTCTTGTTGCAGAGCATGGGTTCTAGGTGCGCGGGCTTCAGTAGTTGTGGCACGCGGGCTCAGTAGTTGTGGCTCGCGAGCTCTAGAGCGCAGGCTCAGTTGTGGCGCACGTCTGCTCTCATTTTCGATGATTTATCAACACTTTGAAATCGTTTCAGGTTTGCAAAAAAGTTGCAAGAATAATACAGAGAACTACTCCTGATGCACATTCACCAATTTAAAAAAATTGCTGCATTGCTTTATTTATTTCTCCATGCACACGCAGACACACACATTCCATATTATTATCTCTTCTGATACATCTGAGAATAGGTTGTATACGTCATGTCTCTTTATCTTCATACCTCAGTGTGTAGTTTTTTAAGAACTACAGTACTTTTACAACCGTAGTACTGTTATATTCAGGAAATTTAACATTAGTACAGTCTACAGTCTATAATCCCCGTGTTGTCATTTGCCCCAATAAATAATTTTAATGTTTTTTAACATTTTTTTCTCTAGTACAGAATCCAGTCCAGGATAATGTATTTCACTTAGTTCTCATATCTCTTTAATCTCCTTTAATCTGGAATAGTTCCTTAGCCTTTGTCCTTCACTACCTTGACACTTTTGAAGAATACAAGCCAATTACTTTATAGCATGTTAATCAACTTGTCTTTGCTGGTTCATACATACATTCATGTTGTTTATCCCAGGCTACAGTACTACCTTCTTAGACTATTGTGTCAGGAGGCATAGGATGCCCATCTTCATGATGTTAATTTTCCCAGGTAAAGGGTTGTCCATTATTTATTTTTTTTCCAATAATCTATCTATGGGGGGGACAGTTGGAAACCATGCAGATGTTTTGCTCTTCATCAGATTCACCATCCCCTATATTTAGCAACCATCAATGAATCTCTTCAACCAGTCTTTACCACAGTGTCTGCAAAGTGGTGATGTTCTAACTCCTTCCACTATTCTGTTCTTTGGCCGCATTCTCTCATTTATTAAAGGGTGATATTTCTTGCCTTTTTTAAAAACCCAAATGACAAAATTTATATAAAAAAACTTAAAGCTTACCCTGTTCCTCTGCTCTAATTTATTTTTTTATTGAAGTATAATTGACATATAATGTATTAGTTTCAGGTGTACAACGTAGGTAGGTATTCAGTACGTATTTTTATATATTGAGAAAGGATCACCACAAGAAATCTAGTTAACATCCGTCACCACACTTAGTTACAATTTTTTTCCTGTGATGAGGACTTTCAAGATTCACTTTTTTAGCAGCTTTCAAATATACAATACAGTATTATTAACTGTATAGTCACCATGCTGTACATTACATCCCCCTGACTTATTTATTTTATAACTGGAACTTTGTGCCTTTGACTCTCTTCACCCATTTCGCCCACCCCCTCTGCTCTCATTTTCTTTTTTTAAAAAAATTAATTAATTTATTTTTAAATTTTTGGCTGCCTTGGGTCTTTGTTGCTGTGCGCGGGCTTTCTCTAGTTGCAGTGAGTGGAGGCTACTCTTCATTGCGGTGTGCAGGCTTCTCATTGCAGTGGCTTCTCTTGTTGCAGAGCATGGGTTCTAGGTGCGCGGGCTTCAGTAGTTGTGGCACGCGGGCTCAGTAGTTGTGGCTCGCGAGCTCTAGAGCGCAGGCTCAGTTGTGGCGCACGTCTGCTCTCATTTTCGATGATTTATCAACACTTTGAAATCGTTTCAGGTTTGCAAAAAAGTTGCAAGAATAATACAGAGAACTACTCCTGATGCACATTCACCAATTTAAAAAAATTGCTGCATTGCTTTATTTATTTCTCCATGCACACGCAGACACACACATTCCATATTATTATCTCTTCTGATACATCTGAGAATAGGTTGTATACGTCATGTCTCTTTATCTTCATACCTCAGTGTGTAGTTTTTTAAGAACTACAGTACTTTTACAACCGTAGTACTGTTATATTCAGGAAATTTAACATTAGTACAGTCTACAGTCTATAATCCCCGTGTTGTCATTTGCCCCAATAAATAATTTTAATGTTTTTTAACATTTTTTTCTCTAGTACAGAATCCAGTCCAGGATAATGTATTTCACTTAGTTCTCATATCTCTTTAATCTCCTTTAATCTGGAATAGTTCCTTAGCCTTTGTCCTTCACTACCTTGACACTTTTGAAGAATACAAGCCAATTACTTTATAGCATGTTAATCAACTTGTCTTTGCTGGTTCATACATACATTCATGTTGTTTATCCCAGGCTACAGTACTACCTTCTTAGACTATTGTGTCAGGAGGCATAGGATGCCCATCTTCATGATGTTAATTTTCCCAGGTAAAGGGTTGTCCATTATTTATTTTTTTTCCAATAATCTATCTATGGGGGGGACAGTTGGAAACCATGCAGATGTTTTGCTCTTCATCAGATTCACCATCCCCTATATTTAGCAACCATCAATGAATCTCTTCAACCAGTCTTTACCACAGTGTCTGCAAAGTGGTGATGTTCTAACTCCTTCCACTATTCTGTTCTTTGGCCTCTTATCCTAAAGCTCTATGTCCTTTTGATCCTTCACTAACCATCTCAAGGATGCCTCATCACTTCCTAGTCACAGGATTATTGATGATTTTTGTTTTCTGAATTTAATCCTATTTATCAATCTTATTTATTCCCTCCCTTTTAAATAGAACTAAAGTTAGGGAGCTTTAAATGGTTTTACGAAAGCAGATTTTATACATCATTTATTGGTTAATCAAGCCTGTGTATTAGATGATTGGTGTCAAGATTTGCAATTTCATTATTTAAAAATGTAAAGAATTAATTTTTTGTAATTATTTCCTTTGAGACTATTGTAAACTTTTATTGCTTTTATTTTTTTCCTCAATTATTTTTCTTTTGTCTTAAACTCTTATCTTAACCAATTTGGCTGTGTGTGTATAATTTAAAAATTAATTTTAATATTTTTATTTCTGGATTAAACATTTAATTAGGAATTAATTTCTAGAAGGAAACAGAAAATACTAATTAATTTTTCTTAACAATGGTAAAACTACTAAATTTCCAAATCTCTTTTCTTTTGAGAACATCACAGTGTATTCGAAAGAGCATTGGACCTAGAGTGAGAAGGCCTGGATTTAAGTTGATGTTTTCCACCTGTAGTAATGTTTCCTTGTTCAAGTTGCTTGATCTCTTCAAACTTCAGTGTCCTCATTTCTAGAGAGGACTTGCCTATTTTGTGAGTTTTTCATAAGATGGTATAGTTGAAAATGATTTCTAAACTAGAATATTAACTAACACTATTTAGAAAAGTTGTTGAAAACTTCGCTGAGGTGGTGATATTTTAGGTCATAAAACCTGGGAAGATTTTTGCCAGGTGGAGAACAGGGGGAGTTCTTCAGGCAAAGTATACAGAAACCTGGAGAATTGCAAAAAAAAAAAAAAAAAAAAAAATGCATATTTAGATGAAATATAGATTATAGATCAGCATTTAGAATTGTGGGTAGTAATTAAAGCATGGGAATGGATGAAAGCACCCAGGGAGCATTTTTCTGGTTAGGAGACAAGGCAGTTTAGACAAATCGCTAGGGGACACCACCATTTAAGGTGTGAATGGAAGAAGAACTGGCTAAAGAGTGCTCAGAGGGGTAGGAAACCAGAGAAAGGTTAAAAAAAAAAAAAAAAAAGGAAGCTGAGAGGAAAGTAGATTAGAGGAAATGGTCAACTATGTTAGGAACTGCAGAGAGAGGGCAAATAGAATGAAGGCTGAAAAGAGGCCATTGGATTTAACAATGCATAGGTAACCAAGGTAGCAGTTTTAGTCCCTGCTGAAATTGGGGTGGACTTTTCATTTGTTTAGATTCACAGGGCTGATTTAGACCCAAACAAAGAGCTGCATACTTTTGTGTGGTACTACGTCATGTAGTAGTATGATATAATCAATACTACATCAGTGTATTTGCATTGCAAATGATAAGGCCTAGCTTACTTTTTTAACTTAAATTTTATTTATTGTCAGCTTGATATCAGCCATGAAAATTACATTACATATAACCCTTGAACCTTTAATATCAGTGTTTCTCAGTGGAATCCACTAGGAATTTTACAATGGGGCTCTAGTTTGCATATAATTACAGCAAACCTAACTTACCTCCACTGCCAGAGGGCATATAGAAATGTATCTGAATGAGAGCAACCTTCTTACAGGGATGTTTTTGAGTTAACTTTATTTTTAAAATTTATTTATTTATTTATTTATTTTTGGCTGCATTGGATCTTTGTTGCTGCACGCGGGCTTTCTCTAGTTGCAACGAGCGGGGGTTACTATTCGTTGCTGTGCGCAGGCTTCTCACTGTGGTGGCTTCTCTTGTTGCGGAGCACAGGCTCTAGGCACACGGGCTTCAGTAGTTGTGGCATGTGGGCTCTAGAGCGCAGGCTCAGTAGTTGTGGCACACGGGCTTAGTTGCTCCACGGCATGTGGGATCTTCCCGGACCAGGGCTCGAACCCGTGTCCCCTGCATTGGCAGGTGGATTCTTAAGCACTGCACCACCAGGGAAGTCCTGACTTAACTTTATTAAAAGTAGAGATCAACCAGTCCTGTCGACCAAGAAAATGCAGAAGGCTGCAAATAAAATAATTTATTTGGGGTCTTAAGAATTGCAGTTCGCGATTGTACAGGGGAAGAGAGTCAGAGGCTTATAAAGATGAAAGCTACAAGGTTATTAAGTTGTCTGTCAAGAATTATGGTTGACCATGATGCAAGGAAGTATTTGTCCTTAAGGAGCAGGCTGTCACAAGTTATTTTAGGGTAAGGGTCGGTTAAATATTTTGAGTTTCTGGAACATTGGGCAGATATTCTGGATACCTATATTAAGATAGTAAGTGGTCAGAGTTCAGATTCCATCCGGGCTGAGTCGTCCGTAAGTCATACTTCCTCAGTGGCCTCCTGGCTTCATTTTAGAGAGCTCTCAGCAGTACCGACTTCATTTTGATTTTCCTTTTACAGCCCCAGTTGTCAGTACCTTATTAATAGTAACACATTATTTTGTTTATTTTTGTATTTCTTCCAGTTTTATTGAGATATAATTTATATACAGCACTGTATGAGTTTAAGGTGTACAGCATAATGATTTGACTTACGTACATCATTAAGTGATTACCACTGTAAGTTTAGTGAACATCTGTCATCTCATATAGATACAAAATTAAAGAAATAGAAAATTTTTTTTTCTTCTGATAAGAACTCTTAGGATTTGCTTAAAATTTTTCACATATAAAGTATAGTAGTGTTAGTTACATTCATCATGTTGTATAGTACATCCCCAGTTGTAAGATAAAGTACTTACTTATAACTGGAAGTTTGTACCTTTGACTACCTTCATCCAATTCCCCCGCCCCCCCCAACCTCCCTGCCTCTTGTAACCACAATTCTGATCTCTTTTTCTGTAAGTTTGTTTGTTTTTGATGAATAATTGACCTATAACACTATGTTAGTTCCTGGTACATAACATAGTGATTCAATATTTCTATACATTTCCAAATGATCGCTATAATAAGTCTAGCTGTTATCTCTTGTCATACAAAGATACTACATAATTATTGACTGTATTCTCCACACTGTACATTTCATACATGTGACTCATTTATTTTGTAACTGAAGTTTATACACCTATCCCCTCCTTCCCCTGCAACCACCTGTTCTCTGTATCTGTGATCTGTTTCTGTTTAGTTATGTTTGTTCATTTGTTTTTTAGATTCCGCATATGTCTTTCTCTGTCTGACTTATATCCCTTGGCATAATACTCTCTGGTCATTACATGTTGTAGAAAATGGCAAGATTTCATTCTTTTTTATAGATGAGTAATATTCTGTTGTGTGTGTGTGTGTCTGTCTGTATACACATACCATGTTTTCTTTATCCATTCATCTGTCAGTGGACACTTAGGTTGCTTCCATATCTTGGCTATTGTAAATAATGCTGCAATGAACTTATGTGGCATATATCTTTTCAAATTAGTGTTGTTTTCTTTGGATAAATACCCAGGAGTGGAATTGCTAGATCATATGATAATTCCATTTTTAATCTTTTGAGGAACCTCCATACCCTTATGGCTGCTGCAATTTACAATCCCATCAACAGTGTACAGTGGTTCCCTTTTCTCCACATCTTTGCCATTTTTTGATTGAGTTCGGTTTTTTTTTTTGATAATTGTATGAGCTGTTTATATATTTTGGATATTAATGCCTTGTCACATCATTTGCAAATATTTTCTCCCATCCTGTAGGTTGTCTCTTTGTTTTGTTGATGGTTTCCTTTGCTGTGCAAAAGCTTTTAAGTTTAATTAGGTCCCATTTATTTATTTTTATTTTTATTTCTTTTACCTTAGGAGACAGACCCAAAAAAATATCATTATGATTTATGTCAAAGAGTATTCTGCCTATGTTTTCTTCTAGAAGTTTTAGGGTTTCAGGTCTTACATCTAGGTCTTTAATCCATTTTGAGTTTATTTTCGTATATGCTGTGAGGTAATGTTCTAATCTCAGCTTTTACATGTAGCTGTCCAGTTTTCCCAGCTCCATTGTTGAAGAGGCTGTCTTTTCTACATTGTACCTTAAATTCTTGGTTGATGTCAGCCTGTAAGTAGGTGGGGCCCAGGCCCAGGGGGTCCTGGGGCTGGTGCCAGACTGCTGCTGAGTGGGCTGGGTCCTGACACAGCTGGCTGTAGGGTCCCGGTGGTTCCAGTTCTGGTGCCCACCCGCTGGTTGATGAAGCCGGGTCCAGAGCTAGTGCTGGCCCGCAGGTGGGTGGGGTGGATGGGATTGGCTGGCTGCTGGACCCGGGGCTCTTGCTGGCCCATTGATGTGTAGGGCTGGATATTGGGCCTTCTGATAGACAGGGCTGGGTCCCAGGGCAGCTGGGGGTTCAGGGGTTCCTATGGCAGCTGGCCTGCTGGTGGGTAGGACAGTGTCCCCCCCCGCAACTAGCTTGGTCTAGAGTGTCCCAGGACTGGTGCCGACTGGTTGGTGGGTGGGCTGGGTCCTGGCACTAACAAGCTAGAGGGAGAATTCCAAAATGACGCTTGCCAGCACCAGTGTCCTTGGGAAATGACCTCCCCAAAATGGCTGCCACCAGCATCTATGTTTCCAGGATATGTCCCAGTTGCCTCTTGCCTCTCTGGGAAGCTTTCCAAGATTAGCAAGTTGGTCTGACCCAGGGTCCTTTCAAATTACTGCTTCTGCCCTGGGTCCTGGAGCATGTGAGATTTAGTATGTGCCCTTTTATGAGTGGAGTCTCTATTTCCCACAGTCCTCTGGCTCTCCCCAAAGTAAGCCCCACTCGTCTTCAAAGCCAAACATTCTAGGGGCTTGTCTTCCCGGTGCAGGACCCATGGGCTGGGGAGCCTGATGTGGGGCTCAGAGCCCTTGATCCTTGGGGAGAACCCCCGCAGTTGTAATTATCCTCCTGTTTCTGGGTCCTCTACCTGAGGCTTTGGGTCTTGACTATATTGTAGCTCTGCCCTTCCTCCCTATCTTTCTGTGGTTCCTTCTGTATATCTTAAGTTGTAGGAGCTCTTCTCTGCTAGTGTTCAGGTCATTCTCATCTGTAGTTGCTCTATAAATAGTTGTGATACTGGTGTGTCCGTAGGAGGATGTGAACTCAGGATCTTCCTGCTCCACCATATTGGCCACTCCATAACACATTATTTTAGACATACTTTAAAGAGTCATTGTGTCTCCATATGAGGGTTTAAACTTTTTTTTCCCATTTTTTATTTATAATATTTAACTTTAAATTTTTATTTATAATATTTAATTTTAATTAGGGTCTATACCATATTTAAAAATTTTTTCATATAACAGTTTTATAGTTCCAGTTGTTCAAAGCTTGCTCTACTCTCTTTACTTTTCCTAGTATTTTCATTGATACCTTTATCTCATTCAGTCATTCTGTATTTTCATTTTGTAATGACTCATTGAATATTTGTTGAATATTGTATAGAGGAATCTTTCTTTCACATACTCACCTAATATTACATGGTATAATTTATGTGAAGGTGCTTAGCCAAGTGTTTGGCTTATAATTTTGCATAATAAATGTTTTAGGTCTTTTACTCAATTGAATGATTCTGATTCTACTAATATTTACTGTTTCTTTAGCCAGCGTAGTTAAAAAATAAAGCATGGTGCTTCCCTGGTGGCACAGTGGCTGAGAGTCCGCCTGCCGATGCAGGGGACACGGGTTCATGTCCCGGTCTGGGAAGATCCCACATGCCGCGGAGCGGCTAGGCCCATGAGCCATGGCCACTGAGCCTGCACGTCCGGAGCCTGTGCTCCGCAACGGGAGAGGCCGCAACAGTGAGAGGCCGCGTACCGCAAAAAAAAAAAAAAAAAAAATAAATAAAGCATGACTGGATTCCGTGGACCTTATACAGAAGGAAAATTTAGCCTGGTATCCCTATTAATGTGTTATCACATTACCCTGAAGTTAATTGTATATAGTTCCAAAACAGCCATTTTCTTTATGTCATTGCTTGAGTTTTTGTTGTGGTTAGGGTTATTGACTTAGAATTGTCACATAAGTGTTGAATGAATTTTACAATCAGGATTTTTGAAGTCTATACCATTTTTGAAAGGCATCTTTATTTATACCATCTTTAACTTTATTTATATCATCTTAAAGGCATCTTTAACTATACTGTAAGTGTAGTTAATTCCTCTGTGTTTTCAGCAGAAAAATAAATAATTATAAGATCTTTATCTTGCCTTTAAGAATTTAGTTGGTGAGATAAGGCTAATGTGAACTAATACAAGTATAAAATTAGTGTTAAATTGTGTAATAATTCTCAACTTTTCATACCTACCAAAAGGTATTTATTATAAGCCTTTATTTTTGTAAACAATGATTTACTGAAGAAAATGGACGTGCTGTAATTGTAAAATGTTAAACACATTTTAGTTTGAGATGCTGAAATTGTTGGAGTCCTGAGTTAGTGTGTTATGAAGAGGCACAGGCTTCTCATTGTGAATTCCTTTCTCTCGTGCTCAGGAGTCCAGTGTTGCCAGTATGAAAATATACTCCATTAATGATTTCCATAGCATACCTTTGTCCTTGTCATCATCTTCAATTTCTGAAGATTAAATTCCCTTGAGTTCTAATAACTCCAGTTTTGGTAAGTGCTCTATCTTGTTAATTCTGCTTAGCTTTTGGAATTTATGGTCATTAGATCTAGTTATGGAGATGTAAATAATATATTTGCCATGCTGTATATGTAAATTGGACCCTATTTTTAAAAAAATTTACAAGAGACATATAAAATATAAGCAATTTCAGTGTTTTATTTTATTTTGGCTGCACTGCATGGTTTGTGGGACCTTAGTTCCCCAATCATGGATTCAACCTGGACCACAGCAGTGAAAGTGCTAAGTCCTAACCATTGGACTGCCAGGAAACTCCCAATTTCAATGTTTTATTGATCTTTCACTAAGTAAATGTCATTTGTTCCAAGATGGCTGTTAACAAAAGAAGGAACTAGTTGTTTTTGTCTTCACATAAGTAAGACTGTTAGTTCTACAAAGGGCTGACTACACAGGTTAAGGATTGTCACTTTAGTGGTGCAGTAGGGTTCCTGTAATTTAATTCTTGAAACATACTTGAAATCAAATAAGATTTTACCACACTGAACAAAAAATGGATGAAATACTGCAGAGTCCTACTTTCCAACAGATTATAAGTGTTCCATTTTATTTGCTTAGCTTGCATTTCTTCTTGGAGGAGAGTCACTTCTTTTTTAAAAAAATTTATTTTATTTATTTATTTTTGGCTGCGTTGGGTCTTCGTTGCTGCACGCGGGCTTTCTCTAGTTGAGGCGAGCGGAGGTCACTCTTTGTTGCGGTGCACAGGCTTCTTATTGCAGCGGCTTCTCTTGTTGCAGAGCAGGGGCTCTAGGTGCGTGGGCTTCAGTAGTTGCACCATGCGGGCTCATCAGTTGTGGCTCGCGGGCCCTAGAGCACAGGCTCAGTAGTAGTGGTGCACGGGCTCCGTGGCATGTGGTATCTTCCCAGACCAGGGCTCGAACCTATGTCCCCTGCATTGGCAGGCAGATTCTTAACCACTGCGCCACCAGAGAAGTCCAGGAGAGTCACTTCTGACTTTTACAATTTATCTTAAATACTCAACCAAGAAAACATTCATCCCTTGATATAGGATATGTTGTTTTAAGATCACTGGTTTTGGGAAATCCAAGGAGAAAATATGGAATACTTAAATTCAGGCCTTACCATGAAATCCCAAGATGTGAGATATTACTTCTAAAAATATTTAGAATTTAGGGTAACATTACTAGAACTGAATGAGTAAAACCAAAAAAATCAGACAGATGGTCAGTTGAAATGTTCTTTTTTACTGCAGAAAAGTTACAAATGCTCATGAATGACAAATGTATTATAGTGAAATAATTTGACAGTATTGCAATTGTGTATATAAATGAACTACTGCCAAAAACAAATTGCCTGCAGTCCAAATTCAAAATTTAAAGTGAAGAGCCCAAAGTACAATAATCAAGAGGGAAATGATTTTCCTATATTTCACATTATTATGAATAACATTCTTTGGTTTGTATACTTAAGGAAGACTTATTTAGCATGTTAGCTGGAAAGAGTTCATAGATCTACAAAAGTGAGCAATTTATAGTCAATGTCTGCTTATTGATGGGCTAATTACTTGTACTGCTGATAGGAATTGACCTAATTAGAAGGCCAGTGTCTTTAATCCTGCAGCTGAGTGAGTTAACATGGCAGCTGCATAAGCGAGAGACTTATGAATAAGGCTGGTCCCAGTATCATGGGTTGGCAGAGCTACATGTCACCCAGCTTTACTCTAGAAATGGGTCAAAGTTTCTTAAAGCCTAGGTTAAGGATGTGGTCATGAAGAATGAGGGGGGAATTTAGTACTATGGGGGCAGAGAGGTAAGGTGTAGAGTGGAAGGTCCGGTGCCAGATTGTGTAGGGCCTTGTAAGGACTTTGGATTTTACTATGAGTGTAAAGAGAAGCCATTGGAAGGTTTTGAGCAGAATGGGCATTTAGAAGTCAGTCAGTAACTATTAAGTGCTTGTGGTGTGCCAGATATATTTATGTTTTCAAAAAGTTTATGGTCTGTAGGATACTTGGGACCTGTTTATTCATTTCCAATGTTTTTTTCTATAACTAAAAAAATATAGAAGTAACTTACTGATTGAGTGCCTTAATGAAGAGTGCCTTCTTATGCTAGGTACTATGCTTGATGCTGGGGATTAATCAATCAGTGGACAAAATGCCTGCTTTCATGGAGCATATATTCCAACTGGAAGAAGATAGGTAATAAACAAGTAAATATATGGTTGGTCATTTGATGACAAGGAGCGCTGTAGAGAAAAGTAAGGCAGGGAAAGAGGATAGAGAGTTAAGGTGGAGGTTGGGTTGAGTTTGAAATAGCAGGGTCAGGAAAAGATCCTTGACAGTACTACCTGGAGTACCTGAGGGAGTGACATGCAGATGTCTGGGGAGAAGTATTCAGTCAAGAGGAATTACATGTGCTCAGGCCCTGAGGCAGGAGAGTTTCTGACCTGTGAGCATCAACAAAGAGGCCAGTATGTCTGGATAGAGTGAATGAAGGAAGAGGGGGAACTTAGCAGATGAGGAGGTCAGAGAAGTAAGGGCCAGATTGTGTAGGGCTTTGTAAATCATTTTAAGGACTTGGATTTTACTCCGTGTGAGAAGGGAAGCCATTGGAGAGTTTTGAACAGAGGAGTGAGATGATCCACCTTACGTTTTTAATGTATCGCTTTGTCTCCTGAACTAGGAATAGACTGCAGATCTGAGGCAGGGAGACCAGGCAGGGTAACCAGCAAGGAGACCACCACAGTAACCCAGTAACCCAAGAGAAGGGGATGACTAAATTAGACTGGTGGTAGTGGAGAGCAGTGGTTGGATTCTGGATATATTTTGAAAGTAGAGCCAGTGAGATTTGCTGATGGTTTAGATGTGGTGTGTGAGGGAAAAAGATACCAAAGATGGACACAAGGTTTTTTTGCCTAAACAGCTGGAAGTTTGGAATTGTTATCAAAATGAAGAAGATTGTGTAAAGAGGAATTTTTTAAAAGGGGAAGAGGTTCAAGAGCTTGAGCATGTTAAGTCTGAGGTACCTATTAGGCATCCAAGAGGAGATATTAAATAGGCAGTTGGATATATGAGTCTGAAGTTTCGGGAGGAGTTAGGCTAGAGGTATAAGTTTGGGAGCCATAGGGTTATAGAGGGTATTAAGTACCCTGATTGGGTGAGACATCAAGGGAGTGAATGTAGAAAGTGAAGAGGTCAGAGTACTAATCTCTGGGGCATTCCTGGAGTGTTTCTGTCAGATAGGGTCAAGTAAGGTGATTACAGTACTGACAAGTGGCTTTGGAATTTGTCACTTTGGAGGTCTTTGGTGACCCTGACAAGCAGGTTAGGTGCAGTGGTGGGGCTGAAAGCCTGACTGGAGTGGGTTCAAGAGAGAAAGGAGAGGGACTTCCCTGGTGGTGCAGTAGATAGGAATCCGCCTGCCAACGCAGGGGATGTGGGTTCGATCCCTAGACCAGGAAGATCCTGCATGCCGTGGAGCAACTAAGGCCGTGCGCCGCAATTACTGAGCCTGCGCTCTAGAGCCCGGGTGCCACAACTACTGAGCCCACATGCCACAACTACTGAAACCTGCGCCTAGAGCCCGTGCTCCACAACAAGAGAAGCCACCGCAAGGAGAAGCCCATGTACCTCAACTAGAGAAAGCCCAGGCACAGCAATGAAGACCCAACGCAGCCAAATATAAATAAAATTAAATCTTATAAAAAAAAAAAAAAAAGAGAGAGAGAGAGAAAGGAGAGATGTAGTTAGTATGTATTACTGTATAGGGGAGCAAAGAAATGGAATGGTATCTGGAAGGGAATGTTAGGTTATGAAGAGGAAGGAATAAATTGATGATGCAACAGGGAAAAGATAGTCACTGGACTGCTTTCCCTCTTTCCTTATAGAAAATTTAGCAAATACAGATGAGTTAAATAACCCTAATTTTAATACCCATAGAGAATCAGTTAAAAAGATACAGATCTTCCAGTCTTTTTTTGCCTATATACTATGTATTTTTAAAGCAAAGCTATATACTTTTTTAGTGTAATATTGTAATTTGCTTTTTTCACTTACTAATATGTGAAGTCTGTTCATTTCTTAACGTGATAGTCCTTTTAGGGCAAATTGTAATTAAGCCACTATCTTGGAATAACCACTAAACTATTAGAAAATAGTGTCTTGTTTTAAACAGTATCTTGTATAGAGTGGGACCTTATTAATTACTAACTACAAGAACAAAGGGAATAACCTAACAGAAGAGTCCATACTAACAATGTTACATGTTAGCACTGACCAGGGCTTTCCACACATACCTGTGTACACATGAGGCAGAGGGAATAGCACATACCTGGGTTTAGAGCCGTGTTGTTCAGTACCGTAGATACCAGCCAAAGGTAACTATTTAAACTAATTGAAATAATTTTAGTTTCTGAGTCACACTAGCCACATTTTTATGTGCTCAGTGTAGCTAGCAGTTAACATCTTGGATAATGTGAATAAAGAATATTTCTTTCTGTCATCATAGAGCAGTCTATTGGACACTGCTGGTTTAGAGGCAAGGATTTAGGGCTTATTTAAAGAATAGGAAAAGTTCAGTATGGCTGAAGCACAGAGTTGGAGGGAAATTGGGACATGTGAAAGATGGTTGATAGATAGTCAGGGTCCATATTATGAAGGGTCTTCTATACCATGCTCATAAATTTGAACTTCATAAAGGTTTGCACAGTAAGAAGCTACCAAAGGATTTTTTTTTTTTGCTTTACGCAGGCCTCTCACTGCTGTGGCCTCTCCCGCTGCGGAGCACAGGCTCCGGACGCGCAGGCTCAGTGGCCATGGCTCACGGGCCCAGCCGCTCCGCGGCATGTGGGATCTTCCCGGACCCGGGCATGAACCCATGTCCCCTGCATCGGCAGGTGGACTCTCAACCACTGCGCCACCAGGGAAACCCAAGAAGCTACCAAAGGATTTTAAGTAGAGGTACAATGTGGTGAGATTTATATTTTAGAAAGATCACTCTGGCTGCACCTAAGTGTTTGGAATGGTCAGCTATGTGAATGGTGGAAGTATTCTGTGATATTGCAAACCCAGAAGATAGAGCAAGTTTGGAGTGAGGAAAGAAAGTGTTGAGTTCCGTTTTGGACCTGTTGAGTTTCATAGTTGGGTGTCCATTAAGCCATTAGATACATGGGTGTGGTACTCAGGAGAGATACCTAGGTTGGAGATATAGATTTGGGAGTCATCAATTGATAGGTGATCTTGGAAGCCATTGAGGGGAAGTTGTGTGATATGTGAGGAGAAGGCCAAGGAGGAATCTTTGTACTAAGTTAACATTGAAGGGAGTGGGAGAATTGAACCTCACTTAGAAGACCAAGAAGAGAGAATGAAGTTTGGGGAAACGCTTGAAGTTCATTATACAAACAGCTTTTGCATTGCGCTTAAGATTTAGGAAAAGGGTCAGACCCGCTTCCTACTTCTGTAGGAGGAAGATGGCAGATAAAGTTGTTTATTGTGGTTTGCTGAGGCAGTATGGCATAATGCTTAAGCACACCCACTCTGGAGCTACTCTGCCTGGGTATGAAAACTTGTTACAGAGTTAATAAGTGGCACTTGGGCGGGTTACTTTATCACTCTATATGCTTGGTTTCCTTTTCTGAAAAATGGAGATGAGGATGATAATAGTACTTGTACTCACTGAAATATTGTGAGGATTAAAAGATTTAACATATGTAAACAGTTAACAGTGCCTGATACATAATAAGCACAATTATTATTAATACTATTTTAACACCATTAAGATCAATTGAGCTTTTTAAAAGTTTTGTTTTTAATGTACTTTCTCAACTTAAAAGTTCAGAATCGTTGTTAATTTTCACATTAACCATTGCTTTATGTTTCTAATTTTCAAATTGTTAAATTTGACATTATTGTTTTTCTGAATTATATTTCACAAGTACTTGAAACTACAAAATCATATAGTATCTTTAATGTGTACTACATAAAAATAAATGAAGTTAATAAGCACTAGGCCAATTCTTCTGTGTGGTTATCAAGGATTTGGGAACAATGATTATAGATAGTATAAATGAAAAAAATATATATTTGTTTTAAACTTTTTGCTTAACCATCAGTCTTGCTGATAGGTATTCTGTTGCTTTAAAGTTGTCTATTCTTAGAGAAGGAGTACATTTTTCCTAAAAGAAGAGGGACTTATATATGTTTTACTTTAACAGAAATTGAAGGAAGAGAGGGTTTCAGGAAGGAGTTAAGTGGTCAGCTGGTGAGTAGCCCAGTAAACTAAAGTCAGAGGTAGTGCTTCTTGGATTTACTGATAAGGTTGATGATCGTGGTGGTAACAGCAGTGTTAGGGAAAATCAGATTGCAGAGGATTGACAGGTGGGAGAGAAGTGAGTAAAGGAAGAGCACTTCTCCAAAGAACTTTGGCTTTCAGGGGGAGGAGATAAGGGCTATTATGTATTTGAGAATGTATATTTGAGGATGTGAGGGAGCAATATACGTAGTCGTCTGTGACTAAGTAATTGTACTTTTCATTAGATTTAATCAAATTCTGTCAAAAATTTCTTCTTGAGATATGTTTGTGATTATTGAAAAGGTCACTGTAATATTGGCCCAGAATAATGTGAGCAGTCAGGTAACAAAAGGAATACAAATGGCTACTGCAAACATCCTTTCTACTTTATTTTACGAAGAGGGTAGTTTTTGTTATATTTTTATTTGGCAGAAAAAAAGTGGGCCACCCTGGGTCATTACCCAGAATTTTTGTTGAAATTTTACCTACGTCTTTATATCCAGAAGTCTGGAACACTATTCTGAATATTTGAGCTCATAGCCTTCAGGGGCAGTGAGAATTTTACAAACACTTTTTATGTACTTTAATAAAATAAAAACAGATGCCTTATATTTAACATTACATGTTGTAGAAATGCTAGGGTTAATTAAAAGTAAATTAAGTAAAGTTAAAAATTCATAGTTCTTGTAGTTTCTGCCTATCTGTCAATATCAACAAGTATAAAATAACACATTGGTTTTCCCAAGGTGATTGGATGCTTGAACATTTCTTTAAAGAGAAAATGTGGTTAAGTTCCTGGAAGTCAGAGATAGTTTTTCTTTACACACACACACGCACACACGCACACACGCACACACACACACACACACACACAGCCATCTTTCCTGGAACCTTGTACACACACACACACACACACACACACACACACACACAGCCATCTTTCCTGGAACCTTGTACAATACTTAACAAATGATTTTGGATAATAGTGACCACAAATGATTTTTTTTCCCCTTCTTTAGCATTCTTAGTATTTTAAAACTTTTCATTAATGTGGTAAAAATTATAAAAATTTTCAGTATAATCTGGTCAATATCATATGTTTTATATTTCAAAAATTTAAAACCATATGTGGAAATAAATTAATCTTTTGAAAATGACAATAGTTTTTCAACAGATGGCAAAATTTAAATAATCATGTAAACTTCAGTGATTTGCATTTTTGGTTTTTTTTTCCTGTCAAGTAGGACATTGTAGGACCTTTTCTCTGTTGCTAGGCTTACATTACCTTCATCAGGAAACTTGACAGGGCCATGTGACTTTTTAATTGTGATAAAAAAAATACGTAACATAAAAATTTACCATCTTAACCATTTTTAAGTGTACGGTTCATTAGTGTTAAGTATATTCACATTGTTGTCCAACAGATCCCCAGAACTTTTTCATCTTGTAACAGTGCCAAGTGACTTCTTAAAAACTGAATTTTTTACTGAGATTTTGAAGTGCTTCAGGGACAAAGCTGATCTAAGGTAGAGACTGCATATTGGTTTCCTCAATTCCCTATACAAAAGGCTGATCCAAACTCATCAGATGGAAAACTTGCCTTCTGTGGCCTTGGAAAGTTTTTTTTTTTTTTTTTTTTTAAAGGATTTAGAAATTAATCTGGCTTTGAGTTGGCATATCTTATTAACATAGAAGTAGAAAACTTATATTATTCTACTATAATTTATGAATTTCTTGGAGGAAAATCTAATACTAATACTCAAACTTGATGCACACACTGATTCTTTGGCATGTCTGTATTTATGCCCATCTGTTACTGTGGCACCGTGCCCATTATTACAGTGGCATGCCAGTAGCAGTGAGGCATGTGAGCCAACAAAGATGAATTGTTTGGATGGAATACACTATTCTGTAATACTAATTAATTTTGAGCTGATGAATCTACATGAGATAATGTTAACCAAATATAGTCAAAGTAATGTCAGTGAAAATAAAATTTATTTTGACTTATACAGAAGTGTATCACAGGTGTTTTAGACTACTACCGAGAATAGTTAGAATTAGTGTTTATTATGGTTCCAGTGATCAGTTGTCTTTTCATAAAAATTTTGAATTTAAGAGAAAAAAGAATGCAGCAGTTTTCTTGTGGTCGATTATAGATTAGGGAGGAAGTGTTGTAGTGCCTTAGGCTACGGATTTTATACTTATTTTACAGTTCTTGAAATTTTTAAAAAAAATTTTTCAATTTTATTTCATTTTTTATACAGCAGGTTATTATTAGTTATCTATTTTATACATATTAGTGTATACATGTCAATCCCAATCTCCCAATTCATCCCACCACCACCCCCGCCACTTTCCCCTCTTGGTGTCCATACGTTTGTTCTCTACATCGGTGTCTCTATTTCTGCAGATGCCCTGCAAACTGGTTCATCTGTACCATTTTTCTAGGTTCCACGTATATGTTTTAACATACGATATTTGTTTCTCTCTTTCTGACCTACTTCACTCTGTATGACAGTCTCTAGGTCCATCCACGTCTCTACAAATGACCCAGTTTCATTCCTTTTTATGGCTGAGTAATATTCCATTGTCTATATGTGCCGCATCTTCTTTCTCCATTCATCTGGAGATGGACACTTAGGTTGCTTCCATGTCCTGGCTATTGTAAATAGAGCTGCAATGAACATTTTGGTACATGTGTGTCGTGTCTTAGTTGCACCACAAGGGATCTTTGCTGAGGCATGCGGGATCTTTCGTTATGGTGCGCGGTATGCTCCGGTTTCTCTCTGGTTGTGGTTCTCAGGCTTGTCTCTAGCTGTCGTGTGTGGGTTTTCTCTCTCT